>NC_140194.1:921750-1141750 GCF_965226575.1 Pagrus pagrus
TCCTCCTCCTCCTCTTCCTCCTCCTCCTCCTCCTCTTCCTCCTCTTCCTCTTCCTCCTCCTCTTCCTCTCAGGTCTCCTCTGATGATGGCGGCGCCTCCTTCCTCAACCAGAGCTGGAGCCTCTTCTACAGCAGAACAGGAATCCAGTAAATGATTTTAGATTTTGACTCGTGTCTCTGAACTTTTTGTGTTGATGTTTATCCGACATCTTTTAACGAGTCAAACAAAAGTGTTTTTGAATTGTAATTTAGAAACATGAGTAAGAAATAAGTTATTTCTACTTTTTAAAGTCGTACTTTTTAAATGTACAAGAAAAGTTTAAAAACAGACTGAAATATTATCTGTTATCTAATCTCTCCTCTCCTCCTCCTCCCCTCTCCTCCTCCTCCTCCTCCTCCTCCTCCTCCTCCCCTCTCCTCCTCCTCCTCCTCCTCCTCCTCCTCCTCCCCTCTCCTCCTCCTCCTCCTCCTCCTCTCCTCCTCCTCCTCCTCCTCCTCTCCTCCTCTCCTCCTCTCCTCCCTTCTCCTCCTCCTCCTCTCCTCCTCCTCCTCCTCCTCCTCCTCCTCCTCCCCTCTCCTCCTCCTCCTCCTCCTCCTCTCCTCCTCTCCTCCTCTCCTCCCTTCTCCTCCTCCTCCTCTCCTCCTCTCCTCCTCTCCTCCTCCTCCTCCTCCTCCTCCTCCTCCTCCCCTCTCCTCCTCCTCCTCCTCCTCCTCTCCTCCTCTCCTCCTCTCCTCCCTTCTCCTCCTCCTCCTCTCCTCCTCTCCTCCTCTCCTCCCTTCTCCTCCTCCTCCTCTCCTCCTCTCCTCCTCTCCTCCTCTCCCCTCCTCCTCCTCTCAGGCCGGAGGACTTGTGGGTCACAGGAGAACAGCGCTCCCTCCTGGAGGCCCGCCTCTTCCCGGTGCTCCACCCCAGAGAAGGAGCTGTCGGTCTGGGGGGAGGTGTCGGCTGGCTGCTGGGGGGAGACGGCTGTCTGCAGAGCTGGAGGAAGGCGTGGAGGCTTTCTCTGAAGGAGGTGATGTCACTCACCCACCAGGAGGCGGAGCTACAGTGGAGGGAGGAGTTACTGTTCCTGGCAGGGAGGAGGGGAGTGATTGATGCCCTGAGGAGTGGCTCAGACATCTGCCTGCTGCCTTGCTTCAGGGCAGCGGTGCTTGGAGGCCAGCAGGGGGCGCTGCTGGAGACACTCGACAGCAGTGAGTCTGAACGGTGTTGACACAAGGACTCAGATCTGTCACTCAAGTTCGTTCACATTCATCATTTCCTGTTTGTTTAGTCAACATCCTGCTTCTCGTCCTGTTTCAGTTGCAGCAGGAAGCCCGGAGCAGGGGGCGGAGTCGAGTGCAGAGATGGGCTTGGCCGCTCGCTGCCTCTCCTGTATTGCTGACGTGTTGGTGTGCATGGCGGGGGGGAGGGGAGGGCTGAGGAGCGGACCGGCCGCTAACAAGGCCTGGAGCTCCGCCTACTCCCTATTGGAGGAGGGCGACCTGAGGGGCGGAGTCCAAGCCCTGGCTTTGGAGAGAGCCCATTGGCTGAGCAGGTGAGCCTCACTTTCAGTTTTCTGTCAGACTTTCCTGTGAACGTACCTCTAAGACGAGACGACGGCATCGAACAGCCTCGATTCTGATTTCACTCGCAGTGTTGCAGCTCAACGTTCGAGAAGAAAGAGACGTCTGTAAAACTGTTGCCAGGAAACCTCCAACTGCCAACAAGCTCAATTATGACTGTTTTGATTCAGAATTTTTGATCCCTGGAGGTTTTATATTTGACAGTCTGTGACATCATCACATTGTACAGTCTATGGGTCAGTGGACTGAACACGTCTGCACATATTCAGTGTGCTGCACCTTCAGGAAGTAAACCTGGAGGCTATAAAACTTTTCTGGCACATGCAGCAGGCGAGCAGTTCTCATTAGACTGAACAGGCGGCCATCTTTGTGCTCTCCTGTGGTGTTTTCATGCACGTTGGTGATGAACTGTTTTCTTTATGACTGCCCCCTGCAGGCCCGACCTGCTGGTTCGGGCGGCACGGCACTATGAGGGCGCCGGCCAGGTGCTCCTACGACGGGTTTTGATGTCATCACAGAGGTTCATCTCAATTGGTCAGGGTGAGGTCCCGCCCCTTGGCGAGTGGCAGGAAGTGGAGTGTCCGGCCAGACTCGACCTGGCAGGTGAGTCCACTGAAAATCAGTAGTGGAAAAGTAACTTCAAGGACTTTACTTAAGTATCATTTTGAGGTACTTTACTTGACTTTCAGTGACTGTCGAGCCTCCACTGACTCACGACATCATCACATTTGTGTTTCAGGCGGATGGAGCGACACGCCGCCCATCGCCTTTGAGCACGGCGGCTCTGTGACCAACGTTGCTGTGAAGATTGATGGGAAGCGTCCTATTGGTGCGAGGGCCCGTCGCATCAGAGAGCCCCGCCTCCTGCTGGTCTGCTGCATCGGAGGGCGGGACAGTGGGGTTTCCAGGGAGACGGTGTGTGACACCCTGGATGACCTGAAGGACTACTGTCAGCCTCACGCACCTGGTGGGAGACAGACTCTGTTTATTAATGAACAGATCAAAGAAAAAGCTTTGTTTACTTACCTGTGTGTGTGTGTGTGTGTGTGTGTGTGTGTGTGTGTCAGGAGCCCTGCTGAAGGCGGTGTGTGTGTGCAGCGGTCTGGTGTCTCTGTCCTCCCAGGATCCTTTGGAGCAGCAGCTGATGCAGCGGTGGGGAGGAGGGTTGGAGCTCCAGAGCTGGTCGGCGTTGCCAACCGGATCTGGACTGGGTGAGAAACCAACAACATGAAATACAAGTTAAAGTTTAGATAAGATAATCAGACAATTTTATTTTAAGACAAAATAAAATATTGTTTGATTACATTTATTAAATTAACATTTCCAGTGCAGCACTTTTCTTGTAACGCAGTATTATCACAGTGTACTTTTGCCTGAGTAAAGGATCAGATTACTTCACTCGTGGGAGGTGGTCCAGAGGTCAGAGGCTGATCAGTTCTCGTCCTGCAGGTACCAGCAGTATCCTGGCGGGGGCGCTGTTGGCTGCAGTCTACAGGTGTACCGGTCAAACCTACGACACAGACTCTCTGATCCACGCCGTCCTCTACCTGGAACAGATTCTCACCACAGGTCCTCGTTTGTTTAAAGTTGTTGTCATGTTGGATCTGGATGCTCTTATTCTCTTAACGTTGTTCTTCCTGGTTGGAGTCAAAGATCGGAGAAGAAAACAGCCCAGCCTGCTGCCTCTCTCTGACTGGACTCTTTTGTTTCTCCAGGTGGAGGCTGGCAGGATCAGGTGGGAGGTCTGGTGGGCGGAGTCAAGGTGGGTCGATCCGAAGCGTCTCTGCCGCTGCGGGTGGAGGTGGAGCCTCTCAGTCCTCCCAAAGACTTCCTGGTTTCTCTGGAGCAGCACCTCCTGCTGGTGTACACCGGCAAAACCCGCCTGGCTCGCAACCTGCTGCAGGTGCGTCCATCCGTCTGTCTGTCTGTAGTCTCACTTCCTGTGTTCAGGTAGAGTCCGTCAGATTAAAACAGTTCACATCGATCAGAAGAAAAGTAGATTATTCTGAAAGAAATGTCATCGAACTATAAAGCCAGGAGTCCCGTCTGTCGGCCTGTTCGACTCATAGCTCAAGAAAAGTTCATCAGATCATCTTCAAGCTTGGTCGGTCTGTCGCCGGGAACCCAACGAAGTGCTTTGTCGAGTGTGAAGTTGTTTGGAGAAGAAATAACATTAAAACAAACATTAAGTGGATCTTGACATTTCCAATAACAGACCCACAGCTTCAACATGCAGCAGCCAATCAGGTGTCGTTTGTTCTTGACGAGTGTTCGATGGAGCGACTTCAAACCTGCCGACAATTAATATGTTTTGAATAAACAAGTGAACAGCGAGCAGTTCAGCAGGGTCTGTTTGATATAAACACCGTCACGTCACAGCGGGGCGGGGCTTCAGGGCTCTGACGGGTTTCAGGCCGGAGGTAAACTGGTCCACAGTCTGAGAGCAATTCAAAACACTCGCTCACAAAATGGCTGTCAGGTCCTGGTGATAAGTTTTAGTTTTCTAAGTCATTAAAAGATGGTTGTTAACATTAATAAGACTTTATAAGGGTTAACGCTGGTGATGGTGAAGATGACGATGATGGTGATGATGATGATGGTTTTGTCTATAGGATGTGCTCCGTAACTGGTACAGCCGGCTGCCGTCGATCGTCCAGAACGCCCAGCAGCTGGTGGCCAACTCTGAGGAGTGTGCCAGAGCCTGTTCAGACGGTGAGACGACCACAACACGGTTTATATTAATGCAACTGCATGAAGTTAGACAGGTGGAGGAGGTGTTAACATCGTTTTAACTGATCAGACTGTTTCTCTGCGGTGTCACAAAGACAGCGTCAGCAGCCTGACTACTGTCCAAAGTCAAAACCAGCCCTAAGAATCCCAGTTTGAATTAGAAACCCTGATCTCAGAGCTGTGAAAAGTAATTTGACCTCCATTTTTCTGGGAATAATCCAGTCCATCGTTGGATTGATTTAACTTAAGTTATCAGATAAATGTAGTGGAGTGGAAGTTCAGTATAAAGTACGTCATCGTTTCCCTCTGAGATGAGGTGCAGTAGAAGAGAAAATACTCAAGTAAAATAATTCTTGATACTTCTCAACCAGGTTAAAGGAACAGTCCACTTGGATCTCCTTAAACTGACTATCCTACATTTCCCAGAACACCCGTATCCAAACACGACACAATGATCACAAAAAAAGTGGTGAAAAGATCAAATCGGTCCTTCTGCAGGTTCTCTGTCCAGACTGGGTCTGTGTCTGGACCGGTGCTGGCTGCAGAAGAAGCTGATGGTTCCTGGATGTGAGCCGGCCTCAGTGAGGGCCATGATGGAGGCCCTGAGGCCGCTGGTCCTGGGTCAGAGCCTGGGCGGGGCCGGAGGCGGGGGCTTCCTCTACCTGCTGACTCGGGAGCCTCGACAGCGGCAGGCGGTGCTGCAGGTCCTCAACAACACACCGGTAAGAAACGAGATCAGTGAGGTGGTTTACACCCGACAGTAACGTGTCTGAGGTGATCCAAACACACGGCGAGTGCCAAGTGTTAGTGTAGACTAATGCATCCTGATGAGTCCCGACAAGGACTTCAGCAATGCAGAGATGATCGTTGTTATAGTGACAGGACGCAAACTCACGTCCTGTAAAACAAGAAGAAGAAGCCACAACATCAGGCAGAACGATCACACTGATGTTAATGATTCGTCTGCTCTGTTAGCAGCAGATGTTTGTGAGCACACCGTCTGTTTGAACTAGTACCCAACAACATCACCAGACTCCCTTAACAAATGTAGTGATTTAAAGAGTTGTTTCATGAGGACAAACTTAACAAACTTTGTGAAACAACTACGACAAATTCGACATCATTGGTGCCTTCGTGTATTATTTTATATAGAGCAGGAAGTGACATCAGATCACAGGTGGTCACTCAGACGCAGATTAATGTCACGTATAAATGTGCTTTATCAATTACATGTAGCTCAATGTGGTCATGTCTGTTATCAAACCACAGACAGCTCATGATCGGTTTCTTTTTTATCAGTAAAGTCGTTTTGAATCTTGAACTCCAACTTTGAGTTGTTTGTGAATAAAAATGTGAAGAAAGAAAAACTTGACAACAGAAGACGTCTAGTCATGGAAGAGCGATGAGATTAAAGCAGGACTTCAGGAAACTTGTTGATTGTTAATCGTCTGTTTTGTTACCATGGTGATTATTGGTTTCTTTCAGGGTCTGGGAGACTTCCGCGTTCACTCAGTGGAGCTGGACATGGACGGGATTACAGTCCTGCCTCCGTCCTGAGGACACACACGACCGGACGGGCTTTATCGTTTTATTTCAGGGAACCTATAACAGAAGGGACATGATGACATCATTCCAACATGGTGCCAGTTGTATCTATCTCTATACTATCTTGTGTAGTCTACGGGAGATTCACGGACAAGCAGACTAAAACCCAACTCATCTACAGCATGTGGCCTTTGATGAAGATATGTGTGTATGTATGTATGTATGTATATGTATATGTATATATATATATATATATATATATATATATACATATATGTGTGTGTGTGTGTGTGTGTGTGTGTGTGTGTGTGTGTATGTATGTATGTATGACAGACAACAGATAAATCAGTCTTGAGTCTGTTCTGTGTCGTTTCATGTTGTCGAGGCATTTCTTCATCAGGCCACAAGACGTAGATGTGTTGGGTTTTAGTCTGCTTGTCCGTGAATCTTCACTCTTTGGGTCGATTAAACAAGCTTTCAGAAGTCGGGTATTTTGAAGTTGGGTTGTATGAGGTGTTTATCCGTGGGCAGTGTTTCAGCTACAGGGGGTGGCGGTCAGCAGTTTGGAGAAGCAGCTTCAAAACACATAATTATGTAGAAAAAAAGACTGGAAAAGTACTCTGTGGTGATGAACTCAACTTTAAATGGCAGGTTCACATATTTTCTAATCTGTTTAAAGGTCCAGTGTGACAGATTGTGTGACATCATATTAAAGCCAGGGTTGGTAAGTTGTTCCAGAGGCCTCTTTTGTTATTGTGTAGAAAATCTCTTAACCTCCTGACGGCAAGCAACAACTCAAATACTCAAGAAAACCTCCAGTAACTGCAGCTGCTGCAGGCCTCTGATAAGCTCGTCCAGTCGTCTCACTCAGCCCGTATGAAAAGACCGACAGGCCAGCCGTCCGTCTTTTCACACGGGCTGAATGAGACGAGTCGGACAGGATGTTGGCTGTAGCGTTGACTATGAATTTAGGGTTAGCATTAGGATCTGGCTAACCTCCGTTTTAGCGCCCGGCTAACTTGAATGGGGATAAAATAATTTAATCATGCGGCTCTTCTAGACTTTCTAAAGGTTATCGATCAGTCTTTTCGGGCTGCAGTGCATCATGGGATGATGTAATTACACAGTTCGACCACTAAGAAAATTGGCTTCAAATCCAGGAGCTCCTCCTGGAGGCTTCGAGTCCCCCATGTCGCACCGCCATGTTTCTACAGGAGCCCAGAACAGACAAACCACACACCGACTCTACAGACGGACTTTCATGTTTTTAGTGGCCACTGTAGGGGAGGGTGAGACGAGGGGTGGTCAGTTGGTTGAACTCTGTAACCTCACCACTAGACAGCACCAAATCCAACACACTGGACCTTTAAAACAACACAAAGTGGAGAGTTTTTCCTCCTTTTGGGCCGAGCCGTGACAACAAACTCAGACAAACTAACCAGATTTGATTCAGTGATTGAAACTTCCTGTAATGACGCTGGTGACGTCACGTCTGAGTTTTTGGAAAACAGAAAGCAGAAATGAACCTGTGAATGTTTGCACTCAGAGTTTGCACTCAGAGTTCATGTAATAACATGAATGTGAAGGATTCCTTTATATATTGTATGAATTGATTTTGTCGTGAAGTTTTGAATTTTTCTAAAGATTGTGTCCCGTATGTGATCAAGAGTATTGAACTGTATTCACTTAATAAACTGACAGAATAAATACTCAAAGTTCTTTGTTTGTGGTGTTTTCTGTTCAAATAAATGTCCCCACCACAGGAACACCGGAGAACGATTTACACCCTCCACGTGCAGTCGAGCTTGTGCACGCTTACACTTTTATCTCAGCAGCTCCAGTGAAGATTTCAGTTTAATAAAGCGTTTAAATAATGTAAATAACATCTTTTCAGATCAGGTTGTGCTCACAGCAGACGAGCTGCATGGAGACATCTGATGTTTAAATCATCTCCAGCTGCTTCAGGTGTTCAGCAGAATGCTGCAACTCTGTTTTACTGTGAAGCTCCAGAGATGTTCTGTGGACTACGAGTTTCTTTCTTCTTCATTCTTTAAATAACCGATTAAATGCTGTTACAGAGACAAGTTTATTTTCATATTGGCAGTTATGAAAAGGGAATAATCTTTAATCATTTATCTGCAGTTTGAGGGTAATATCTATGAGAGTTATTATTTTGATATTCAGTACTTCATGCTTGGACCCTTAATTATTCTTCTGATCAGTTATTTAATGTACAAAAGGTCAAAATAATGACACGTGCCTCACGTGTGGCCAGACATTAATTCTCAAACTAAAAAACAACAAACACAAAGAAAAGTTAAGTAACTGTTTAACTTCACAATATTTTGTAATTTTACCAACTGACTGAAATGATAATTCAGTTATCAAAGTCAAAATCTGCAGATTTTTCTCCTCACTGATTAATCAGCTCGTTAGCTGAGCGTTAATGGATCTTACAAACCTTCAGGAGAAAACAATAATCTGTTTCATTAAATCACTTGAACATGATGATCTTTAACAGCTTCAATCCAAACAACAAATCCGTCCGTAAAAAAAGTCCACTGTGATGTCGTTCTACAAAGAGCCAATCAGCTGTCTGATCAGAGTCTTTATTTCCCAGCGACCACAGATAGCTGGTCTCTGATGCGTCCCAGTCCGTCCAGTATGGTGTCCAGAGACTCCCTGCCCAGCTCCACCGTCACTGCGGAAACCGACTCACCGCCTGCTGACGGATCGTCCATCTGAAAACACATCACACGAGATTACAACCACACACGATCTGATTACAGCTGCAGCAAACCGACAGATTAATGACCAACTATTATAGAAGCAACAGGTGAT
Source organism: Pagrus pagrus (assembly GCF_965226575.1). Lineage (NCBI taxonomy): Eukaryota > Metazoa > Chordata > Actinopteri > Spariformes > Sparidae > Pagrus > Pagrus pagrus. Next base: position 930,432 of record NC_140194.1, read on the forward strand.
CTCACAGGAAGTCCACCAGAAGTTCACTGATTTCAGCCACAACTCTCACTGCAGTACCTGCTCTCTACCTGATGCTAATGAAAGTCAGGTGAAGTCTCGTAGTCGACAGAACATTTCTGGAGCTTCACTGTAAAACAGAGTTGCAGCATTCTGCTGAACAACTGAAGCAGCTGGAGACTTATTGCAACCTGGGAACTGTCTGATACTTTGATTCATATCTCTGTAGCTGTTTTGTGGAGGGACTTACTTAAAAAACTGTCCTGCAAGCAACAAGCTGTTCGAGATTATAATCCCTACAGGGGTTTTGTAATCCATCCTGGGAACTGGTCCAACAAAAAACATATAAACGTCACCTGACCTTCATCAGCATGGAGGGAGGAGGTGATGACTGGGTTTACTGTTTATGTGAACTGCTTTTTTAAGCCTATGATCTGTGTTCTGTTGGTTCTGATGATGTCATAGATCTACATGGAGGTCACATGACCGTGACGTCAGCACATGGAGGCTGTGGTTCAGGGTCAGTACTCACCTTGAACTGAACCAGGCAGGTCGGGACGGACATACGACTGACGGAGTCTGAGCCGGTCACCATGTCGACCCTCCAGTCCAACTCCTTCAGCTGTGGGAGTGAGACTACACACAGACACAGACACACACAGACACAGACACACAGACACAGACACACAGACACACACACACACACACACACACACAGTTTAGACTAACACACACGGCTGAGCTCCATGAAGGAGATAAAATATGAATCTTGGACTCACTCTGATTACTGACAGCTTCTGTCCTCCATGTTGGACTGAAAAACATCAGAGGGAGACACGTGATGTCATGACAGCCTGTAGTTACATCATAGTTACCCAACCAACAGGAAGAAGAACAATCAATGATGCTTTATTTTACACATCTGTAAGTTAAGAGTGTTTCCTGGTTTAAAGGCTCATTACAGTGAAGTGATACGATGAAGTATGAAGATTCATACATAGTCTGCTGATAATAATAATATTTTAAGGCCCTTAAACGATTATTTACTTGGATTTAAGATGTTTTTACCTCAAAACAAATTCTGTTTTTGTTTTAATTAGAGCCAAATGAAGTCCTGAAACATCCTCAGAAATTATGACCCTGTAAGATCAAATGTTACTGAATCTAATTTATCTGATCTGTAAATGATGATGTGGCAGCTTCCACTCAGTAAAATCACAACTCTACACATCTTTAAAGCAACACACAGTTTAAAGTCATTCTGAGGCTAACAGATGAGAAATGAGTGTCTGTTATGACTCGTTGTCCGGAGACTCTGACATCCAGTGAAATGGACCAGTCGGGACCGGTGAGATTTTTGGGGGGCTGACCTGTTCTCCAGCAGGATCTTGGTGATCAGGTTCTTCAGACTGGAGTGGAAAGACTCCGGGAAGAGATCGAGGATCTGCTCCGGAGAGCTGAGGTTGTAGAAGAGGACGTGATGAGACAGAACGTGGAGAGACTGAAGCAGCTGGAGGAGAAACACAGAGTTCATCATTTATTGTGCAGTCAAACATCTGCACCTGTGATTACATTTAAATAAGATGTGTGTAGTGCTGAAACCGGCCGTTAGCTCGTGTTAGTGGACTCCATGTCTAAGCTAACGTTAGCAACTGAGACGAGGCACTCAAGAACGTGCATGAAGTCACATCCTTTGGACTGACACAGAAAACCAGACCCGAGTCCTTCACAGAGAAAACCACATACAGCAGCTTTAAACAGCTTCAACCAATCATCCACAGGCTTGTTCAGACAACAGAGAGACGGGAAGGTGTCACTTTTCTTTTATGGAGGGAACATGAGCACACTGTCAGAGATTATCTTAAGCCAAGTTCAAGTATGAACCTCAGAAAGTTTTATAAATGGGGCCCTGGCCTTGTGAACATGCAGGGGTGTGTGTGTGTGTGTGTGTGTGTGTGTGTGTGTGTGTGTGTGTGTGTGTGTGTTACCTGTGCAGCCTGGGCTGCAGGGATGCTGAATGTGGCTGCTGTGGTCTCTGCCAGCCGCCGACTCGGACCTCTGTGGCTCTGAACACAAACATCCCTCACGGCATCTTTAGACGGAGCCTCGGGGGACAAACAGAGACACGATGTGTTGCTGTTGAATGTTTGTGATAAACTGACGGAGGACGTTTCTGACACCTTCTAACGTAGTTCTCGCAGCACAGACACGATACAAACATGACGCTCTGCTGTAGATCAAACTATCCAACCGTATATATGAGCTCAACCTTAAAGGAGCAGTCTGTAGTTTCGGTGCAGTGATGTTACTGAGAAGAGATTTTCTTTTCTGCATAAACAAACTACATTTTCAAACTCTCTTTGTTGTCATGACTGAATAAACTGACTAAACAGACTGACCTTAAAGGACAACACAATTTATACTGCGTTACTTTGTTTATATGTGGCGGACCCTGCCACCTTTCCAGCTTCAAACAGTGTTCTGGGACCTTATTCTCCTCTGAGAACAGCTTGAGTTTGTACCATTACCTCATTAATATTGTAAATATTAAAATCCTCAGTTTGAGTTTCTTCTACAAAATCACACCGTGCTCCTTTAAACATCTACAGCAGTCAAACGGCACATACACATTAATGCAGCAGTGATATTGATCCACAAGCTCTTAGTTATAACAGGACAACACCGAACTGTGCATTTTAGTGCATTTTGCTTAAAATACGTACAGACTTTTACTTGAGGTTTTAAATTGGAGGCTTTTACTTGTAGTGGAGTCTTTTCATAGTGTTGTATTAGTACTTTAACCGAAGTAACGTATCTGAATACTTCTTCCACCACTGCGGAGTAGAAAGACAACTTGTCCAAACAGACGTGCACACATTCATCAGTTACAATCAAACCGTTCAGGGTCTGCAGCGCCGCCACATCCTTTATAACGCAAACCGACGACACAAACAAGGATGTTAGCAGGCTAACAGCTAACTCTTCCGTAATGTGCAGCGTCATTAATGAAACTACGAGAAGAAAACCCACAAACAGAGTCTAACTTTACAATCTGAGGGTTGGAAACACGAGTACTGCGGGTCGATACCTTCAGGAGAAGCTGTAAGTTGGTGAAATGTTCGGTAGAGACGGTGGCGGCCATGTTGGCATGTGACGTGAGGGGACAGTCATGTGACAGGTGGCGCTACTGCTCATGGGAAGTGAAGTACACGAAACGTCGTGTCAGGAACAATATAGACACATGCGTTTATGAACCGCGAGATTAAATCATTTTATCCTCATTCAAGTTAGCCGGCCGCTAAACCGGATGTTAGCCAGCTCGGTCGGCGGAAGTCTCTCGTGCGCATGCTCTATGGGCCGCACAACACGGCAGATCCGGGTATTTTCAAAACCATGTGGTTATTTTTTAACCATAAAACATATTTGTAGGCTAAAAAATATGTAAATAGAAAAGTAGAGGGCGTGGAGACACTAATGAAAGATTTAAAGGGTTTGGGCGTTAAGATTCTCATCAATCCAACATTTCTGCCAACACCTGAATGCAGCAGGCTACAAACAAACTACAACAAATCATCTAATATCAGATATGTGATAATTGATTCAATAAAATAAGTAAAGTCATATATTTAAATGAGCAAAATTATGACCCCAATGAAACACAACTAACAACAAATCCCAGAAGTTGTTAAAATGAATCCCGAGTGGCCTAACTGATCATTCAAAATGATTACTTCATAACAGCAAAAAGAAACATTTATTATAATGATAATAACGTCAAATCATGTGATAACGTAGTTTAATATGCAAAAACATTGTATGATATTAAACCCAGTTATATATTTAAAAATTATAATAATAAAAACCTGGTCTGTTTAGAATAAATCCTGTAAAAATGAAATTAAATGTTGAAATAAAAAACCCTGTGAGAACCAACATGTCGGTACACAAGTCTATTACAATAAACGCGATAATTTAAAACTTTTAATGTAAAAACTAAAATAAATGTTTAATAAGAAAAAGAGTAACCGGAGCAGCCGGCTGCGGCCGGAGGGGGCGGAGCGGCTCGGTGCAGCCAGTCTCTGCGGGGGACGGAGCCTCTCAGACGGGATGGAGCCTGTCGGTACCTGGCGGCAGCTCTGATCTCCGGCCGGTGAACATGTCTGTGTCCGGGATGAAGAAGCAGCTCCACAAAGCCAGTCAGGTAACCGGGACAAACCGGGCCGAGCCGGGTTAAATGTTTTATGAAATGTACCGGGATGGATTAATATTCAGTGTTGTACTGCGACACAGGGCCTGCAGCACGTCACTGGTACCTGCCATCATCACAGAGACACAGTGATCAATGACAGTCAGTCATTTTGATTTATGATCCAGGCTGTAAGTGTCTGTTATATTAAAATACATCATATTCACCTTCTGCAGTACTTCTACTACGCTATGCTACTGCTACTGTTTACTGACTACTGCCACCAGCCTGCTGATGCAGTACTACTTCACCACGGCTCAGATAGTACTACATTACTGTCACCACGGGTCAGATAGTACTACAGTACTGTCACCACAGCTCAGATACATAAATATTTGTATTTGACATTTTAGCCTCACAGATGAAAATATCTTCAGAGCTGGATGTTGATCTTGTGACAGCTGGCAGTAAAATGGTCTGAGCGTCTTCACTGACCCTCCTCATGTCCCAGAAGACTCCTGTTCTTCGTCCCTCTCAGTTTCCTCTCAGAGTCACAGTTCTCCAGTTTTTCTCCTGATTTCTGACAAATGTTCAACCTTTGAGTTTCCACAACCTGTTTCTGGTCGTCCAGTGAGAGACAGACAGAGAAATTAAGAAATAGAAAGAAAAACTGAAAAACTGAATTTCAGACGTCCCCAAAAGAAGAATTCAAGATGGTGTCAGGGTCAGAATTAGCATTTACACTGTATTCTGTTTTGTCTTGGCTTTTATTGTGAAAGGTGCAAACATGGAAGTACTCTGTCTGTATGTGCTGCAGTTGTGAGCATAATAATATTAGTTTTTTTGCTTAACTCATAACCCTCTGCTACAATATTTATTAACATGAAAATTACACTTTTATTATGTTCTGTGACCCGATCAGCCACAGAGTGTTTGGAGGTTCACCTCCCTTCATGTTCGTGCTGCAGCTGAATGTTCGTCTCCAGTAATTTATTATGTTTTAAGGTTAAACAGGGGGGGGGGGCAAAAAATCTAACCGAGGGGGCTGCAGCCCCTCAAACCCCCTCGTGGCACCGGGTCTGTCCACCACTGTATGCGAGTAGTTGCTTCCGGCCACTACTGCGAATACTACTATAGATATAATAAATACAAGTACCTTTGATACTACGACTACTACTGATGTTACTACAACAACTCCTGCAGCTGCTGAACGAGAGGCTGATGGGAGCTGAAGGGACAAAGATGGATGAGGACTTCCTGCTGATGGAGAAGGTAAAACTGTGAAATCACACAGAGCACTTTAAATTTAAGTCAAGAGACAAATACACTGACTTCCTGTCTGTCTGTCTGTCTGTCTGTCTGCCTGTCTGTCTTTGTCTGTCTCTCTGTCTCTCTGTCTGTCAGAGTGTTGCAGTGATCCACGCTCTGCTGGTCGAGCTGCTGTCCAAAACTACAGAGTTCCTCCAACCAAATCCAGGTACTGAGAAAAACGTCTGTACCAAACGCACCACAGCTGCTTTCACTGAACGCTGGGCGACCGAACCTTCACAGACTCTTATCACACAGTCACACAACAGTGAACTGAGGTTGTTAGACCGAGCAAAGTGGGTCTCACTGTGATTGAAGAGAGGTAATTATGAGTGTTGAGTAGAAGACATGATGGATCATTGAACTAGTATTTGTTCTGATTCTCCAGTGTTGCATGGTAAATGATTTTAGTATTGAAGATTTGATTAGGAAAGTTCTGGTTCTGCCCTATGGTCCATTAAATAAGAGCTCCCCCAGAAACTTTCCCGGTTCATGTCGTGGATTCTTTGAGCTGATTTTGACGGTACATTTTCCCAAGACGGATTATTTTGAATATAAAAATCAGTCTGATTCTTCTGTCAGTGAATCGTTTGTGTTCCTACGTGACGTCTTTGTCTTTTTGTTTTCACAGCAGACAGAGCTAAGCTGAGCATGCTCAACACCATGTCCAGGATTCGAGGACAGGGCAGGTCGGTGGGTTACCCTCAGACAGAGGGCATGCTGGGAGACTGCATGTTGCACTACGGCCAGGAGCTCGGAGCTGCTTCTGAATTTGGTACGACGTCAGTCTCGACACTGCCAGCAGATAAGAGCCGTGTTTCCATGGTGACAGTCAAAAACGGAGGAAAACGTGACGTGAAACAAATTAACTGTCTTTTCTTGAAATTATTATTAGTTTTGACTCTCTCGCTGTTTTTTGTGTTTTTACGTCTTCTGTTGGTCCTGGTCGGTCCTCTGGCGGTCCAGGTGGTGCTCTGTCCGTCGTGGGTGAAACTCTGCAGCAGGTCGCTCAGGCCAGGGACGCTCTGGATGTCAACGTCAAACACTCCTTCATCGACCCGCTGCAGGACCTCCACAACACAGAGCTGAAGGACATCCGGGTGAGAGGAGGATCTAGGTCCCTTTCATCAGGTTGTTGACATGATGCTGTCGAATCACAGACGTGTTTGTTTTGACACTTTTTGTTCAATTTTAGCACAAATGTAATCTTTATACCCAGAATGTATCTGGAACAGAATCTGAACAAATGGTTTGGCCCAAATGTTGATCTTTGTTCTGATTGGTTCTTCAGTACCAGCTGAAGAAGCTGAACGGGCGTCGCCTGGACTTTGACTACAAGAGGCGACGAAGAGGGAAAGTCCCGGCAGAGGAGCTCCGACAGGCCTGGGACAAGTTCATCATGTCCAAAGAGCTGGCAGAGAGGAGCATGTTCATCCTGCTGCAGAACGACGTGAGTCTCAGCTGACGATGAAGCCAAGAATCTGTCTGTCTGTCTGTTCCTCACACAGTTTCAGAACCGCCTGTCCGATCTACTTCACACTTTGCAGGTTTGTTGCTGAGGACCAAAGGAAGTGCAGTGTCAAATTTGGTGCAATTTGGACACCCAACACCTTCAATTCATTCTGAATATACAGCACAGACGTAAACAAAATGGCGGTTAGCGTGGTGCAACAGCTTGCAGCTGTAAAAACAAAAGCAGAAGGTGAAACGAGACTCGGTCAACACTGGTTTGCTTCATACTGGTTATTATCTGTGTCAGCAGAAAAACATCAGAGACTTTATCCAGTAAAAATATGTTTCAGACTTCAGGGAGGTTCATGTGGCCAGACACCAGAACTGACTTCACATTAATGATGATAAATGGAAACATCTGCTGACACATGCAGCCATGGCAACGTAATAATTAATGCATACTGATTCAAAGTTAAATGAATGACTTGGCTTCATCAGGTCTGGCCGCTGTGCTGCAGCTGACTTCGTGTTTCCTCCTGCAGGTCGATCAGCTCAGCCGTCTGAAGGCTCTGGTCGCTGCGCTGCTCGACTTTCACCGCAACGCCCACCGCATCCTGCTGGGTCTCCATGGCAACCTGCAGGCAAGGTGGGCCTGCGTTCAACACCTGTCACACCTACAACAAACACTGAAGAGATCATATAATACTAATTTTCAGGTTCATACTTTTATGTGGGGGTCCTAGTAGAACAGGTTTACATACTTTAATTTAAAAAAACATTATTTTCCTCATATGGTTCATCGCTGCAGCGTCCCTTTCACACTGTGTCTTCAACGCTCCATTTTAGCTACAGAGTGAGACATCTCGCCTCTGTTCAATCTTTGGTGTGAGTTGCACATGCACACACACATGGCAGGATGTAGCCAATCAGAGGCACAGTGGGGCGTCATGCCAGGCAAGGTAGTGTGATCTAAAATAACGCTGCTACAGCAGCAGCAACTGTGTCTGACTGACTGAATATATTTTATAATAGATATATAAATATATATTTATTTAACGCCTGTTACATAGTGATGCACATAAGTTACAGAAGTAAAGGCTCGACTCCAAACCAGCTGTTACCTCCCAGCTGTAGACCCCGAACCGTAGTAAGGGGCCTCTGGGTTGATGCAGTAGAACACAAAGTCCCAGGACTTGGTCTGAACGAGAGAACGGCTCTTTATCTTCAACATTGCAGGATTTTATAACAGGGCGCTGTACACAGCCTCTCTTCACTGTGGCTGCAGCTCATCACACACAACACACCCAGCTCCACATACACAACCAGTCATACACATCAGGCTCAGCCTGTAACACAGCGTGTCAGCAGAGCAGCAGTGTTTTCTGTGGGAGAGAGTAACTCCCTCTGGTCTGGACTTTGGACTTTTTCACTTTGCAGAACTTTAACATGAACAAACATGTTTCATAACACACAAAAAAGGAAAGTCAAAAACCCAAAAAGCAGAATATGAACTCTTTAATAACAATGTGTGCGTTTGTTATCGTGTGTACAGAGTTTATTAACGCGTCTGAAGGTAATCAACAATTTGTTTTGTACATGTTTTGCTGATCTTATCAGACCTTGGGATGTTAAACTGTCCCCACAGTCAGAGGAAACATCAGCATGTTCAGGTGTAATGTTTATCATGGTCATCGTCTTAGTGTAGCATTTTAGCATGCTAGCATTAGCTGATTAGCAGATTACACAGCTGAGGCTGATGGGAATGTCTTCATGGTTTTGCAGGTTTTTACCAGTTATGCAAACTTTTCTGCTCGTTGGCCCCAAACGAAGAACATGAATTAACATCTGAAACAAAAATGACCACAGATGTTTTTTATCCCAGATGATTGACGGGGCTGATGACACTGTGAGCAAATGAAACCCAGGGGTGAACAACATCTCGATCAAAGACTCAGTGTGAACTCATCACACTCAGCTTTGAAGTGTGTTGTGGAAGTACATATGTTGGGTTTTAGTGTTTTTTTCCATCATCTCCCATAGACTTCGATACAGCTGACACCACAGTCTGGCACCAAGACTCAGTGACGTGATGACCCTTCTTCTTTTTTAAGTTCCTTGCTGCTGATTAGGGAAAGTTATCATGCTAACATGATGCTAAACTGAGTGTGTGTGTGTGTGTGTGTGTGTGTGTGTGTGTGTGTGTGTGTGTGTGTGTGTGTGTGTTGTGAAACAGGCTGACAGCTGCCAGTAACAAACCAGAGCGCCGGTTCAGGCCCAGAAAGATCAGGATCAGAAGTGAACACAACGGCAGCATCGGGTTTTACCACCAGCCGTCGATCACAGCTGCAGCCTCCTCAGGTTTCTCCTGTTTGAGATGTAATTTCACGGCCACATTTCTCTGGAATAAAATGTGATGCATGTTGTATTTTCCTGTGACAGGAGGGCCCGTCACAGTGTTACCGTCCCGACCCGGCAGTCCCATCTCCTGCTACGGTGAGAAAACACTGACATCCACAAACAAACTTTGAGATGTGACACAAAGGTGATATTTATGATTATCAAACAGTATCTGAAGTATTACAGACTTTAAAGATGAAGTCTAACTGGTTGGTTTGATAAATATAAGTCCGGTTAACTTAATATCCAGGTCAGTCCAAAAGGTCTTTACACAGTTTCTGATTTATACGTTTTCTGTCCACACTCAATACATATAACATACTGTATAATATTATATAATGTTCTTTTGACATATTTACAATAAAAAGTCAATAATAAGCAGCTTCCACTTTGATAAACGTACTAAAGGTCCTGCCAGAATTTCAGTTTGTTCGTATACTCGGCACAAAGTCAGACAGGCGTCCAGCGGCTGTTGGACCCATCCAGGGTTGTCGCTTGTCTCTGGTCCAGTTTGTGATGTTCATGGACGGGTGTGTCCGGTTTGGAAACCTCAGAACTGCGTCTCTGGTTTTTGCAGATGATGTGGTTCTGTTGGTTTCTTCAGCCCGTGACCTCCAGCAGGCACTGGAGCAGTACCTCCAATTACACCTCTCTCTCTCTCTCTCTCTCTCTCTCTCTCTCTGTGTCTGTCTTGGTGTCTCTCGCCCAGCTGATAGTAAGCTGGTCCAGGATCAGCCCTGTTGCCGGGCGATGTACTCCTTCCACCCGAACCACGAGGGCGAGCTGGACTTCAACGAGGGCGACATCATCGTCCTCACCAATCAGGTCGATGCCAACTGGTACGAGGGCACGCTCGGCAGCCAATCGGGGCTGTTCCCCGTCAGCTACGTGGATGTGCTGGTGCCCCTGCCGTTACCATGACAACATATCAAGCGTCCGCGGACTCTCGGCTGAACGCAGAAGTCAGGTTGGAGTGATTTCTGCTCAGGAGTCGATGATATGCAACTTCTTTTTTCGCACCTTTCAGGAGTGAATCAGCAGGCGACGCGTCTGTCTTACAGGAAAGGAAGGCCATAGTTTGTACTGTCGAGCACTTTAGGTTCTGATCTCATGTTACACTTTAAAACACCAGCTGCTGAAGAGACGCTCAGTCAGTAAACACAACATTTTTAGACTAACGTGTTTCCCTTTAAGACTTTTAGCTTCATTTCCTGCACAAAACTGCTCTTTCTGCCTTTTACATCACTGCACATTTCCACCAGAGTCCCCGAGACTTAAACACACTTAAGACTGTTTTAAATAGGGCCCAGTGTAGGTACATTTACTATTACGTACAGTTTTATGATATATAAAAATTAAAAAACTATAAAATAGGTGTAATCTAGCTCTAAGGTGAACAGTGTGGCGGGTGGTGTTGTTCACTTTCTGCATGAACTGAAAGCAAAGTTATTGTAACTTGTCGGCACTTTATCTGAAGCTTTAAGAGACTCAGGCAGGAATGAAACAATTAAAAATGCTTGGATTATATTTTGCTTTTGACCTGAAACATCAAAAAAGTTGATGGTGATTCATTTGTGTAAAAACATTGTGAACTGAAGCGACGGGAGAGTTTTATATTGACCCTCCACACAGCAGAGATTAAAAACAACAAGAAAATGATGCCGCGTCCTTAAAGAGGCTCCAACTGAGAGCCTGTTCACACCTGGAGTCAACATCTGTCCTGAGTGATCTGACCACAGGTGGACAGCTGCAGGTGTGAATGAGACACACTGAGGACACATTGAGACCTGATCACAGACCACAGTCTGTCAGCAGTGTGTCCGCACACGTGTAGAAGACGAAGAAGAAGTGAACACCCCGTCTGTTTGAGCTGATCCAACCACTGAACTAGTAACCACAACATCACCAGACTCCCTTAACAAATCACCTAATTTTAGGAGTTGTTGAGTAGCGTGAAACTTTATAAACATAATGAAACTCTGTCTCTGACAGATTCTGGCCACAGGGTAACACAGCACATTCAGAGAACCTTTAAAAATGTTTCAGCATGCTTCAGTAGATTTACAATAAGACACTGAGTAGAACTCAAAGATCTGTGGTAGATTATTAAAACTTAACCACCGTAGTTAAAGGAACAGTACAACCTTTTGGGAGGCTTTTGAAGATGGATATAAATTTCGCTTTTGGCTGCAGTGATACGTCTGAGACAGGATTATTTTAGCTCAGGTCAAGGACTTTACACTAACACCAGCCTTTTTCTTGACTACACACAGAGAAAGCAGGTTTTCATATTCGAGCAGTATTGTACCTTATTCTGAACAGTCTGGGGGTTTCTGACAGTGATGCACTAAGTATCATCTTTTACTCAAGTAGAAATACCAATACAACAGTGTGGAAATACTCTGTTACAAGTGAAAGTCCTGCATCCAACATGTTGCTCAAGTAAAATGTGTGTAAGTATAATCAATGAAATTTACTAAGTTCAGTTGTCATTATGCAGAATGGCCTCTTTCAGAATAATTAATAATAATAAATGCATTAATGTGTTTATCACTTTAATGTTGCAGCTGCTGAAGGTGGAGCTCGTTTTACTGTAATGAAACCTCAGAATGTTTCTGTTGATTATATTTTACATGTCTAATCTGAATTTATAAAGTAACTAAAGCTGTTAAATCAATGTGTCAGAGTAAAAATTACAAAAAAAAGTAACTTTTGTTGGAGCGAGGCTAGCACTTTCCCCCTGTTTCCAGTCACTGTGCTAAGCTAGGCTAAACACCACTTCCACACACACACACAAAACTGAACTCTTCTCATCTGGCTCCCAAAATGTTGGACTGTCCCTTTAATATAAACTAGTTACTGTAGGAAGAATCCCTGTAGTTCATGTAGACTACTGTATAAAGTAAATACTGTAATGGCTTTAAATCAAACTACTGTAGAAGATTCTCACAAGCATCTGCTTTAACGTGATACAGAAATCAGTTCACATGTAGTGAAACGATGTGTCATTATATATTTATTATATTTACTTTTGTTTGTAAAAGTTGTGTAAAACATAAATCAGACAGAATGTGATCATTAGCTGATCTTTTTCATGTATAGAGAATATTTAACGTCCGACCTCGTCCATCTTTGTAAACATCTGCTTCTTGTGAATTTGATGCAGCAATGCATTTCAAACATGTTGTGACAGAAACAATGAGAAGATTATTAAACGGGCTCAGGAACACTTCGTCAGACTGTTGCCAGTAAACACAGTTTGTTTGTTAATTATTAATTTGGTTTTTATTTATGTTTCACACAAAGGAACAACTTTTGGAATCAGGGTTGTAATTAGAGACAGAAAGTGATCACAGAAAATAATCTGTCGAACACAAGTTTATGATATTTACAGGTTCTGTTCACCAGATAATCTCCACAGATGAACTCTGATGTTTGAAGGTAAATTAAATGTGTAGCAGTAAAAAGCTAATGCTAGGCTACAAACAGACGACATCACGGTCACATGACTCAAACGTCTCCACCACTGAGCGTCTTACTGCACAATTACTATCCAGGTTTCTATAAACTGATCAATGTACAAGTTGTAAAGTCAGAGTGAGAACAGTGTGTAACTAAAGTGGGCCTGTAAAGACGGACAGTGAGGAGACGAGTCTCCGTGTTCGCTGTGAGGACGTTTAATGTCCCCGACAACCTCTGTAGTCTCATTCAGACACTTGTTAGCAACCGCTAACAGTTTTTAACACATGAAGAGCTTTATAATTAAACTGTGGACATTTAATGATGAACAAAACGTGTAAATATGTTCAGCCTGTGGTAACAACACACCTTATTTCAGACATCCTAAAGAAATCCCACTGACTCAGAGTCGAGGGAAGGGGAAGTGCAAAAACATATTTTGGGTTTTAGGACTCATTCCTGCGGCACACGACTGTCTCTCTGTAGAAGATTCAATGTTTTTTAAGGCATTGTGATGTTTTATAAACATTTCTTTGTGTAATGAGGGAAGATTTAAACCTGTAACATGTTTAGTTTAAAGAGAAATTAATGAATTTCCCTCCAAATTCAACAAAATCTTTGAATGTGATTAGATATTTTTGGTATATTTCCAACTCTCAGTTTGTTTGTGTCTGTTTTTCCCCGAGCACAGAGATGTCTGTTGTACAAAGAATCACTGAGAATGTATTTCTGCAATAAATCTGTAACTTCTGTGAGAAATAAATGTTTTCAGCTCTGATTTCTGCTTCTCGCTCCTCAGTGAAAATTAAAATTAGCGTCCACAACTGAGATTTGAGGATTTTGGATTTTGGAAAAGGAATTTTCAACATTAACTCACAACCGCCACACACAAACTATACAGCTCAGAACCAACTGTAGCATGAGTGGTGAGACAGACAGAGGCAGAGATGTCCCACATCCATAACAACATGAAAACAACAACACAACAATAACAGGAAAACAAACAATTTTTTTTAAGGAAATTCATTTTATTTTGCGAAGTCTCCAGAAGCCTCAAGATCCCAAATCGATGTGAAAAGATGTCATTTACACCTTTTTTTAAAGGCCAGATGTTCACAGCTGAGCTAACAGTGTTAGCATCTGTGGCGGCGCTTCCTGTTGTTGTTGTAGTTCCCGCCTCCTGACGCCAGGGGGCGCAGCAGCAGCCGCTCGCTTCTGTCCTCAGCTTCCGGCAGCGGATTTAAACTTCCACCGGAAGTCTGCTCGTCCTCTTCTACCAGGCCGATCCAACATGGTGGGTACTTTTTACATGTCGAGCCGAGCTATCTGAATTAATCCTGGCTCTTTTACAGTTTATATACCGCAGTTCTCTCCTCTATGGACACCGGACTGTTTACTCTTCTGAATTATGGCAGTATTAATGTTGGATGACACAAACGGAGCGGTTTATTTGCGCTGTTGCAGCGGCTAACTGCGGCTAACTGAGGAAGCGGAGTGGAGCGGAGCCGCCTTCCAGCTGAATGAGCTGCGGCTCTTATTCACGTTTTATCAGTTTAGTTTGATGGAAACAACTAAATCGCGTCTTGGTCTGTATGTTTGAATACAGGCCACGAAAATGTTGAAATTGTTACCAGTTTCTGCTCAGCGTTAGTTAGCTCTGGAGGCTAAACAGGGTTAGCTTGTGTGCCCTGAGCGCTGCAGTGGTGCGTTTGGTCAGCTAGCTCACTGAACAGCGGTTAAACTGCACTATCCACCGACCTGAACAGAACAGGGCAAGTCTGGCCATTTCTTCACGAAACTGGTTCAAAACGTATTATCTTTAACCACAATCCAGTAGGTTTAGTTCAGATTCAGTGGTCTCTTTACCTCAATTTATACATTTAATGTGAGCATTGTTCGATTAGATCATGTTTCACCTGTCACAGATCAATATCAGCTGATCTGGCAGCCCATATGTTGACCAAGCTCCATATCGAATTAACCAAATTGGCTAAATAATAAAAACTAGTGTGAAATATGTACGCTGGTTTCATGTCCTGTTGAAAATATTGTAGCTCAGTGTCTATTACTGAAATCATTCACATTATAATCTTTGCCACCCGTGGTGACAAACCTAGCTCTCCTGAGTAACGTGTGATGTTTGGACTGCCTGCAGGGACGAGTCAGGACCAAGACGGTGAAGAAGGCCGCCAGGGTCATCATCGAGAAATACTACACCCGGTTGGGCAGCGACTTCCACACCAACAAGAGGGTGTGCGAGGAGATCGCCATCATCCCCAGCAAGAAGCTCCGCAACAAGATCGCTGGGTGAGTTTATCGCTGCGGAGGAGAGTTTCCCCTCCACCCTGTATCGAAAGTGATCATGGCGTCCTTGTAGCCAGGTCATTGATACTACAGGAAGATGAAGCTGTGAGCCTTTCCCGTGTCTGAAGGACTCTTTATTTCTCTCAGACCCTGGCGCTCCCAGACACTGGACTAACATTTATAGCTAATGTTAACTGTGTTACCTGCAGCTCTGTGTTTAAGTGCAGCCAATATAATCCATGTTGCACGTCTGTACATTTGCAGCTACAATCATAGCTGCTTCTGTAGCCCAGGATTACCTAACAGACACATTCAATCCAGGGAGTGACACACCTGCAGTTTCAAGTACACTTACACAATAACATTGAACCAATAGCCACAATATCACCAGACTCCATTAACAAATTGTCTGATTTTAAGAGTTGAGTGAGAAGAAACATAAACTTTGTGAAACGCTCTCTGACAAATCCTTCTTTATTTGGGCCTTCTTGTAAATTAAGTAAATGTTCTACATGAACTTCTTTCTGTCTTTTGTGTAAAAAAAAAATAAAAAAATCATTGTTTGTCCCCGTGATGTCTATTTGCATATAGAGCAGAAGTGAGATCTGATCATAAGTGGACACCAGGACAGACTTTAATAGCAGCTCTGATCAGGACCTTTGTGACGGTCCGCACTCTTCAGAGTTGAGCTGTGGACATGTGTGTTTATCTGTTTGTTGCTGACTGCTGTGTTCACTAACTGTTGCTGCAGGTATGTGACACATCTGATGAAGAGGATCCAGAGGGGTCCAGTCAGAGGTATCTCCATCAAACTGCAGGAGGAGGAGAGAGAGAGGAGGGACAACTACGTACCAGAGGTCAGTGAATGCACCAACATACTGTGTACTGCCTGTTGTCCTTCATCCACACAGATCTTAAAGTGGATGCAGACCTGGTGGTGGTTGTTGTCTGTTTGGAGGTTTCATCAGTAAACAGAAGTGATGTGATGAAGAGATGCTCGTTATTCTGTTGAGCGGGCAGAATAGTCTAATATGTAACCAAATCCTGTGAATCTCTGTGTAAAGAGTGAAATATGTGATGTGTCACTGGGAGTTAAAGACCAGATTAATTTTACTATTGGGATATGTTTAAAGAAAAGTCTCTATTCATGACATCATACAGACTTAAATATTCACATCAGTGTGATTGATCGACTTGTGTGTCCTGTATCGAAAGTGATCATGGCGTCCTTGTAGCCAGGTCATTGATAGTACAGGAAAAATAACCTGCGAGCCTTTCCCGTGTTCAAAGGATCCTCTGTTCCTCTTGAACCCTGGCGCTCTCAGACAGCCTTCATGTTTAATGCTAAGCTAATCTCAGAAAAATGCCAGTTTTTCTTTGGGTCTGTTTCTAATGTTGGTGACTGTTCAGTGGAGACGCTACAGGTGAAAACGAGCTCTGGTCTATTTTGCTTCCATGACGTCTTTAAGACGAGATTAAGATTCTGAAGGTTTTTACAGAGAAAATATGGATGTTTATTTTTTTCATGGCTGTTAGTATTTTCTGATCTGATGAGATATTCAGACTCCAACATGTCGACAGCACGAAACAAGAAGTTTGAACGTGACTAAATGTTCAGAGGTCTCATCTGTAAATGTATGCTAACGAGAGCATATTTGTTTATATGATGTATAATCTGCATATTTAAACATTAATTATCAGAAAACTTGCAGTACAATTTATTTGATAATTAGTATGGAACGTGTGCTGCGTTAACCTCCCAGCTCACCTGTCTAACTTCTGTTTCTAATGAGGGATTCATTTTCTTGTGAGAACAGATGAGATTAAAACCTTCTCAGTTTACTGACTCCAGTCGTAGATTATAATAGTCAGCAGAAGTGGTTTTATCTGTTGACGAGCACAAACGTGTGTTCGGCCACGCTGAGGTCAGAGGTCGTCATGTTTATGGAAGGAGAGGAGGTGTGAACGAGGTGCTGATGTGGCTGCCTGTCTAACTCCTCACTGTGTGTACCTGTCCAGGTGTCTGCTCTGGACCAGGAGCTGATTGAAGTTGATCCCGACACCAAGGAGATGCTGAAGCTGCTGGTAAGCCTCAAACCGGATCTGTGGTTCTGTTGTTTTTCTCTCCACGTGTTCTCGAGTCGCCCTGATGTAAAAAAAACACTTCAAGACGTCACCGCTAGCTTAGCATTAGCCTGCAGCTGCACTTCCAGCGTCAGACATGTTGGTTTACTTTTTTTCAGAGATCCTTTGTTTGTGAAGAGGTTTCACTCTAGACAGATTATAGAAACTGAACATTTTTACATACCAAATTTTTGTCTTACCGTTGAATCACTGAAGGCTGGTGTTTTTATATTTGGTGAATACTCTTCAAACTTGTGTAACCCTGACCTGCAGAAAGACGCCAGGATGAAGTTTGGCTGTTGTAAATGACCCCCGTCTTTGTAAGGAAGAGTTTCAGGACATAAAACTAATGATCTGATCTTTATGATCCACGTGTTTTAATCTGAAATCAGACAAACGTGAACCTTAAAATTAAAAATACCTCTACTTAATGACAGCAACATGCACTAATTCAAGTACAATGCCGAAGTAAATAGAGTACTTTTACTTCAATACTTAAAATGCATCTTGCAGATGATACTCTGGACTCAGTAATATGTAGATTGCAGGACTTGTATCAGTAGTTCTAGATTATAACTGCTACTTTTACTACTGTAAAACACCTGAGTACTTCTTCAACCTCTGATTAGTCCCGTTACAGGTTAACACCACATCGTTTCAGGAGCAAAGTGCAGTAAAAAGAGGTGTAAATGAAAGTGAAGGATTCAGAGAACATGCAGACTCTGAGGTGAAGTCGGGACTCGAAGCCTCTGATGTGGCGACACTTTGATCAGAACGACGAGCAGCTCAGACCGAAGCGCCGCTGATCTTACTAATGATGTCACGGCAGCGGGTCGAGTGTTAAAGAAAACCGAGGCTCTTTTGAGCCATAAAATCTCAAAATCACTGGAGGCGGAACATTTTCCTGCAGGTCCGAGTTCTGTGAGTTACTGTGACGCGTCAGAGCATCAAACAGGCGTCTAATGAGGCGCTTTAAGGCGCCGGCTACTGTCGGACTGTGAGAAGAAGATTAAAGGGTCAGTGTCAGTCCGAGAAACTAGTTTCCATCAAGTTAATCAGCAGAAAGTGTTTTTATTGGAACATCAGCACTTCTGAGGAGTCATCAGAACAGGTTCTGTAACGACTGTTGGTTCTGTTCAGCTCTTTTACATCTCAACTTTTAAATGTTGTAGGTAACGTAAAGCCACATTGGCACTTCCAACGATGTAACGTTTCCAGTTAAAGCGGCTGCAGTCAGTGTGTTGGGACCTGCTGCATCAGGTTATTTAAATGTGTGAGACACTTTAAAGGATCTGACTGAGAACGATTCACCATAATGTCAAACAGCTTTAACAGAACCAGCAGCTTCCCTTCAGAACCTCTGGCTGCTATATTTAAATGAACATCTGCTAATCAAACCAGACTTCGAGCCTTAATGTGCTCAGGAACAATCAGGCTTTCTGAACGGGCGACACGTCGGCACCAAGACGGCAGATTTCTCACGCATCCTGGAAACAGTTGACCAGTTTTCCAGTTGTAGAAAACGCAGGGAAAATGAGAGGAAGTCACTGACGAGCTTGTTTTGTCCTGGAGAATTATCTCCTTCATAAAAACTTAGAATATATTAATTTTAAGGCTTCTACACCGAGGATCAACACATTTACAGTGTGACGTCGGGTTTTATACACATTGATATATAACATGTTCACGTTCCCGTTCAGTCGTATCATCCTTACATGATCTCCAGAGAACAGTGGGAACCCTGAGGTGCTGCGTTGCTCTTTAAGGTGTTATCAGATGTGGCCGGCGTCGGCCTGTTTTTGTCTCCACCCTGTATCGAAAGTGATCATGGCGTCCTTGTAGCCAGGTCATTGATACTACAGGAAGATGAAGCTGAGAGCTTTTCCCGTGTTTGAAGGATCACCTGTTCCTCTCAGACCCTGTCGCTCTCAGACAGCCTTTCTCTCTAAACCCAGTTGTTTTCACACTCACGTCTGCTGTCGTGTGCTCAGACCTCTTCTTCTGTCCCACAGGACTTCGGCAGTCTGTCCAACCTGCAGGTCACCCAACCCACCGTCGGCATGAACTTCAAGCAGCCCCGAGGAGTCTAGATGTCTGTAATTATCTTCCTAATAAAACCCTTTGGGACAAAACCCTCTGCTGTGCAGGACTGTTGATTTGATGTTTAAAATGTTTGAACTATCAAAACTCTGCTGGTGTTAAATGATCTTTACCTTTCTTCACACTGGATTGAGATAAAGAAGGGGAGCGTGTCTAATGAGAATAAATGAAAATAAATGGTTCTGCCAGTTATTGGACCCAAACAAGCTGATAGTTTTTGATTCTGGTGTTTTATTGGAGCTTTTCTCTGTAGACGTCTGTCAGGAGACGTCAGCTGACGGGTTTTTAGTTGTAGACGTCATGTTGAGCGTTTTCTACCGGAGACATGTTCAGTTCGTCCACAGGAACAAACGCTTCTCGCTCCAGAAAGAAAAGTAGTTTCAGGCGACTTCTTTAGACTCGCTCACATCTGTTTAACAATTTCAGGCTCTGACGCTTTAAAGAGGCGATTTTATAAGATGTGGCCAAAACATTCAATAGATGAACAAAGATGAGCAGAGAAGAAACGGCAGTGTTGACGTTCAGCCCCGTAGCTTCAGCTGCTGATGTAAAAGCAGTCGGTTCAACGAGTCTAACAAGTCAACAAATATTTTGACTCCTATTTTCCTTCTAAACAGAAAAACCAACCGTCTGAACTCAAGTTTCTCTTTGACTGAACTCAGACGAGCTTCATCTCCTCGTTAACTTGTCGTCAAACACACTTCATTCAAACTGAACCACAGTCACCAGAACAGTGTTGGTTTGTCTCCAGTCACCTCTGGTTCGGTCCAAATAAATCCTCAGTTCACGGTAACGTGAAAATATGTGAAGTCAGATGAAGTCTCGTAGTCCACAGAACATTTCTGGAGCTTCTGTAGAGGGAACAGATGATCTGAGTTTTCATCCAGGCTGCAGACGGGTGAATCCCTGGTGTCAGTGAAGCTTCTGTCCTGAAGGTGGCGCTCGAACATCAGATCACCACAGCTGCTGCTCCAGCTGGTGGAGGTGATGCTGAGCTGTTACTGACGTCAGAGTATCAGTCAGGTTCAGTAAAAGTAAAGATCGTGTGATTTTATCATGTTAACTTAGATCCAGTAGTTTAAAACTGACTGACTGACAACATTTAATATGAATAAATGAAATAAATGTCTCGATAAGAAGGTAGAGCATTAATGCATCAAACATTACTAAAAGTAAATGTAGACATTAATTTGTTATAAGCAACATTGATTTATCTGTTAGTTTGTGTCTTTATTATTAACCTTTGTGTTAATTCCCTGATTTTCTTCATTTGTTTATTGAATTATTTAAAGTAAATTATTCATTTACATGTTTGTTATTTTACAAACTCCAAAAAAAAAAATACAGAAATGAAAACAACGTAAATGAATGTAAACATTTGGAAAGTGGATAATAAAAGGTAAATGAATACAGAAGCAAATAAAAATATAAATTAAATTATGACTTAATTTACTTGTAATACATTTGTATACTTTGAGCCGTTGATGGTTTTATTGTCAGTTTGCAGCAGTTAAACAAAGACGAGTCGGTGGAAAAGCGACATGAAAACAACTTTAATGCAACAACTGGACAAACACTTCATGAAGGATTCACAACGTCTAAACTACTTTACATCCGTTTACGTTTGTATTTATTTATATATTTATATATGTGGAAAATATACATGTTAAAATAGACTCTCGCTGTGAAATCTGTTGGCTCATAAGCACTTCAGCAGGAAGAAGTTGCAGAAAGCTCCTCGAGGGCAGTCGCACATCTTCCCGATCCGAGATCCTTTCCTGACGGCACAGTGCTCCCCCAGGTCACACTGACAACAGGAAGTACACAAGGAAGTACACACAGGAAGTACTGCGGTTACACACACACACAACTGACTCAG
Source organism: Pagrus pagrus (assembly GCF_965226575.1). NCBI lineage: Eukaryota > Metazoa > Chordata > Actinopteri > Spariformes > Sparidae > Pagrus > Pagrus pagrus. Next base: position 951,638 of record NC_140194.1, read on the forward strand.
ATATAATGCAGTGCTGCGTGTATACTGTGTACTGTGAATACTCTGTGTACTCGTGTGTTGACAGTAATATGAAGATGTGTTGTGGAAAGTTTTGTACTGCAGTTCTGAGGAACTTTTTACTGCAGTACTTTTATCTGACAGCTGTAGTTACATGTAACTTTACATTTATAAATGATCACGCAGGTTTGTTAAGTACTTTTGATACTAAAGTACACATTAATACTTGTTAAACACTGAATTCAGGACTGATGAGGTACATTTATGATCTACTGTTTAATCTTTACAGTAAGATCTGAATACTCATTAATATAATCAGTGGTGGAATGTAACTAAGTACATTTACTCAAGTAGTGTACTTCAGTAACGTTTTGAAAACTTAATTTTTTATTTTAAATTAACTCTAGTATGAAAAGTATAAGTAAGTATATATACACTGTACTGGTACTTGAGTATTTCCATTCTGTCACTTTGTAGAGGCAGATATTGTTCTTATTGTACTCGACTACATTCAGTTGATACCTTTAGTTACTTTGCAGATTCAGATTAAAGATATTTAACAGTCAACAAAAACATTATTGTGATTTAAACAAAACTTAATTGGTCCCTCAGTCAAAGTCACCAGTGATGAAATGTAACTGAGTACATTTATTCAACTACTGTACCATATTCTGTTACTTTATACTCCACTACATTTAGGAGGCAGATATTGTACTTTTTACTCAACTGCTGTTATTAGGTAACTTTAGTTACTAGTTACTTTACAGATTACTTGCTACATCAGAGCCAAAGCAGCTCATCATTAAACTGTCCATCCTCCTAATTACAGGAAAACAACGCTTACAAATAACTCCTGATCTCCAGGCTGATAAAGTATAAATATACGGTCTATGTATTAATATATGTGTGTGTGTGTGTGTGTGTGTGTGTGTGTGTGTGTGTGAGACTCACTGAGGGGACCTGTCCGTACTTCTTCTCCCACGGATTAATCCTCTTGGTCTGCAGCTTCTCCAGCACTTCATGCAGAGCGCCGAGCTGCACACACACACACACACACACACACACACACACACACTCAGATATTAATGAACATGCAAATCTCTGCATCAAATACACACACTATAACAGTAGTGGAAAGTAACGGGACATTTACTCGAGTACAACAATCAAGTACAAGTTTTGAAGTATCTTTTTTTTGCTCGATTACATTTTAGAGGGAAACAAACAGCTACTAATGAAGCACTACACAATATTACAATATATAAAAGAAACACAGTATAATAATAATAATAATAATAATTATTATTATTATTATTATTTATTATTATAATAATAATTATTATTATTGAATTTCCGGGAGAACATTCACAAGCTGCCCGGCGCTGCGCTACTTAAAGTAATTAAAATGAGCTCCATAGTTACCAGCTGCAACATGAAAGTGATGAACACATTAATGCATTACAATAATAATAATAATAATAATAATAACAATAAACACCAACACTGTCGCATAAAATGCAGCAATTTAATATTTGTGTTCTTTCACTTCAGTAATTGTTGAATGCAGGACTTTGATATGTAACTGAGTATTTCTACACTGTAGTAAAGTTACTGTTATTGAAGTTACACTGATACTGATACTAACGACCATCAACAGTTTGTTTCTCAATAAGGTACATTTATAGTACAAGTACAGATGAAACTACAAATACTGTTAATGATGATTATAATGAATACACATTATTACACTAACGTTAAGTCACTTCAGCTCAGTTTAATGATTGTGTCTGACGCTAGAGACGCTGAGCAGGAAGTTGACTGATGACAGTAACACACAGCTCAACATTATTGATCTGATCAGCTCCAGTTCTCTGCACTTTAATGATCATTGATGCACCCTCAGGTTCATCTGCTGATATTTCCTCCTGATTGATTCATGTTTTCACCATAAAATGTCTTTTATGCACAGATACATTTATAATATATTGCACGCGTCATGTACACACGAGGACAGTGACTGTATGTTGTTTGTTCTGATCGTTTTTATTATATTTTTATTCAAATTGTTTTCTATTCTTTCTCTGTCTCTTTATCATTGTCTCTAGTTTCTGAGACTCTCGTGCTGCTTCTTTAATAACGCTGATGAACTGATCACTGGCGGCAGCTTTGATGATTTATATGAAACGGATCCATAGTTTCTACCTGACTGATGTTTCAGGATCAGAGAGAAAACACTGAACAGCACCGCGACATTTATATAAAGTATTCATTGACTCAGTCACTGTCCCGTCACTGGAGTAATCAGAGTACAGCGCACACTCACCAGCCTGTTGGAGTTGGAGTAGTGGTAGTCCTGGACGTCCCTCTCGTCCCTCTCGGCTTCCGTCCTCCCCGCCGGGCACAGCGCGGACAGCAGCGCCGCGCACAGCACAGCTCGCGCCCACATGTTGCCAGAAACCGGAGAGCGAAGTTCCGCGAGCTGCTCACCTCTGTCCTCCAGGTGTCTGTCCTCCAGGTGTCTGTCACGCGCTGCCGCTGCGCGCGGCGGGATGTTTGGGGGGACCGCCCCGCCCCCCCAGACTCCGGGCGACGTCACGGGTGTGACGTAAACAGGCTCCTCATGATCTCAGACTGCTGGATGACTGGAGATAAGATGTTCCTGTGTTGATCCACAGCAGCGCAGAGGACAAGACAACAATAATAAACAATAATAAAAACTATCAGAATGAAAAATAAACATATAAACTGTGACTGTCCTCGTGTGTAGTGATGTGTGCAATATGTCATACATGTGACTGCAGGGCTGAGATATTACATAACAAATAACAACAATGTGCAAACGTGCATTTATTATTATTATCAAATTATAATAATCACTCTTAATATATGTTTACATTTAAAGCTTATTTCAAAATCAAGTTACAAAATAAGAAGACAGTTTGCATGTTCAGCTGTCAGGAGCCAAACTGACGTCAGACAGGAAACAACCGTGTGTTCAGCGTCGTCATGTGAAACTAAAGGAACGGTCTCTCAGTGCCGCTCGCCACAGAAGGTCAAAGGTCAAACCAGGACTTTTCTTTTCATTTCACTTTATCGTTTAATTCAGACGTAAATTTAGCACTTTTTTTCTCCACAACAACTATTAGAGAACTTTATTATCAGTTATTGTTTCGCCTACATTAAGATTTTTGCACACAAAACAAAGGAAGAGTTTATAAATGAATCTGCAACTATTCTGATGAAGTCGTGTTTACTGTCTGTTGCAGCTTCACAGACGTCTTTTTCTTCCTGTATTTGGTTTGAATGTGTTTGTGATGTCGAGGTTGTGACTGAACAAACATCATCGTCACCACATTTCTCACTATTTTCACCGAACAGTCAAACAATCAGTGGATTCATGGAGACGATGATAATCAGACAAACCCAGAATGAAAAGATTCGTTAGTGTCTGATTCAAAATGATCAACACGAGCTCAACAACAGTAACATCCTGTGTTTACATCGATGACTGAGTCACGACCGTCTGACGACAGATAGACGAGAACAACAGAGACACTTTACTGCACCGAGTACTTTTACTGTGGTATTTGTACTTTAACTGAAGTACTGAATACTTCCTCCAGCCCTGAATATAAACATGTTTACATATATTGAACTGATGGATGAAACTGTGCAGACGAGTCTGACGGAGACTGCGTATCTCCTGTTTCTCTCGACATTGATCCAGAGGGGAAACAAGCAGATTGCTTATGGATGAAGTGATTTACTTTGATAAATGTCTTCCTGCCTGAAAACAACCTGAATGTTTCAGAGACAAACTGTCAGAATGAATCTGCGTGAAGCCGCGGCTGCTGGAGGAGCGACGGCCGGTTTCCCAATTTCCTTTTCATATTTAACTTTAAAGAACTGGAGGGAAACAGCACGTGGGAATGTGTTTCCCTCCCTGCAGTGCTGCTATTTATATTTCATATTAGTGCGGAGGGATGAAGGCATTAATGTCCCCAAACCTCTTATAACTCAACTTAAACCCTTCTGACACACACAGACGAGCTGCATCTTCAAATCCTCCATCCCTCCGCTGTAAACAAACACACTGCGTGCAGCCTTGTTGTTCAGGTTGTAGAGGACGAACAGGTCATATTATAACTCTACATGCTGAGTGTTTACTGAACCAGACAGACGTCAGGAGAAACTCACAAGTTTACTTGTGACAGTACGTTTCATTCGGTCGCTGTAACTCCCAGGAGAGAGTCAGAGAGGAAGTCAGAGGACGAGACCAAACGTAACGTAGGAAAACTTTAAAACACCTCCTCTGTGAATACTTTGCTGTGGTCAGGCTGATAAACAGGAGTGAAGATAAATCCACTTTTTGATCCCAACAGTTAAAAAGTAATCTCAGAGCTCTCCTCCCGTCAGTGAACAGTCCGGATCAGAGCAGAATCTGATGTGACTTCAGGTGTTTATTCCTCCAGGAGGTCCGGATCTGCACCGACGCTCTCAGTGCTTCAAAAGACTTTATATCATCAGGAGGAGACGATGACTGAGCCTGACTTTATATCATCAGGAGGAGACGATGGCTGAGCCTGACTTTATATCATCAGGAGGAGACGATGACTGAGCCTGACTTTATATCGTCAGGAGGAGACGATGACTGAGCCTGACTTTATATCGTCAGGAGGAGACGATGACTGAGCCTGACTTTATATCGTCAGGAGGAGACGATGGCTGAGCCTGACTTTATATCATCAGGAGGAGACGATGACTGAGCCTGACTTTATATCGTCGGGAGGAGACGATGACTGAGCCTGACTTTATATCATCAGGAGGAGACGATGGCTGAGCCTGACTTTATATCATCAGGAGGAGACGATGGCTGAGCCTGACTTTATATCATCAGGAGGAGACGATGGCTGAGCCTGACTTCATATCATCAGGAGACGATGGCTGGGTTTTAATGTTTGGGTGAACTGTTCCTTTAGGTTAAGGATAAAGTTCTGCAGTGGTGCGTCAGGAGGTTCAGTCTTTGCTTGAAGATCTTTGCTGTTGGTCTCTTCCTCTGAGCTTTGTTCTGTCCACATGTTTTATAGGAGCTGTGATTTTATCCAGACTCGACAGAAAGATGTGAATCGACAGGAGAGCTGAGCACAGAAGTTTGATATTTGTTGATGAACTGTGCTCATTATCAAATGTTCACTTACTTATACGCTCAAAACTAAAATAGCGAACATAAGACACATCTCTGCTAAACATCAGCATGCTACCATTGTTATTCTGAGCCTGTTAGCATGCTAATGTGAGCATTTAGCTGAAGTACAGCCTCACCAGCTGCTACCGTGGCAGCGGTCTCAGTCTGATTTCAGTTGTGTGTTTAAGGAGCAACATTAACGAACACACTGATGATGTGTTGGCTTCAGAGCTTCTGAACAATCTGAGACTTAAAGGAGCCTGATGCTGTGATGATAATCTGTTTTTGTTGGTCTGGTCTTCTTTTGAGTGTTTTTTAACGATGTGATGATCCCAGACTTTTTCTCTTCTGAGCAGACTGTTGTGGGTAAACATCCGGCCTGCAGCGTCAGAGCTGCAGCTGCTAAATCCTCCTGTTGTCAGCGAGCATTAGTGTGAGAATAAGAGCATTGTGCTGATGTGAAGCAGCGCTGGTCACACAGAGAGAAGATCAGGAAAGTGGTCGCAGCATTAAAGCAGTGTGTGTCGTCAGCTCCCAGAGGGCTCGACTATAAGTAAAAGTGAGGTAAGAGGTTTAAAACCCATCGACTTGGTCTGCTCGGCTCCGGGACACGATTTGCTCTGTGATTGTCTCTTTATGGGTTCAGCGTGAAGAAATGTCCCTGTGAACAAACCATCCCGCCACCCAGAGCATGTGCTGACTCTTTGTTGTGAAAGTGAGACGAAAGCTGCCGAGAGAAGAGACTCAGCATCAGGATGCAGCTCTGCATCTTCTCTTCTTCTTCTTCTTCTTCTTCTTCTTCTTCTTCTTCTTCTTCTTCTTCTTCTTCTTCAACACTGTATCAGGCCAACAGCTACATTTCTCCTTTAAACAATGAGTTACATTAAGCAGCCATGTTTGTTAGAGGACTGCTGTTTGGGCGGTTCGCCTGTGTTAAGAGAAATCTGCATCCTTAGCAGGAAACTGTCTCAAGGCCTGAGAGCCCAAACGGGCCTAAAGGCCCGAGTTAAAGGACTACAAAGGCCCTGGAGCCCTTTTCTTAAAGGAACAGTTCACCCAAAACTGAAAATTAAGTCACAAAACAGAACATTTTTGGAGCTTCACAGTAAATCAGAGTTGCAGCATTGTGCTAAACACCTGAAGCAGCTGGAGACTTGATTAAACGTGTTGCTCCTTTTAGTAAGTTTGCTGGATTATATTGTGAACTGTAGTTATTTTGTCCGGGACAGTCGTGACATGATATTTTCATGTGGTCACAGTCGTCTCTGGTGTCCACATTCAGCTCGGTACCTGAGATGTGACTCAGCAGGTATTTCTCCTCGTCTGTGGTTCGTTCTGGGCGGTGTCAGTTACTCACTTCTACTCAAACTGAGGCTGCAAGAGCTTTTTGTAATAAAATGAAGAGTGACGACTGAGGAGAGCCGCTCACAAACACCTTCAGACACAACACTTCTGAAAGATTTGCACCGTCATCCTTCCATCTTTTCAGTTTCCTTCATCGACATGCAACAAAGCAAGAAGCGTCCTCTTCTCTCATCTGTACGGAGAAAAGATCAGGTGACATCACAATGTTCCTGTTAGTCCTTAAAACCCATGAAAGGATCTTCTGATCCAGATTAAAATGTCCATAACTGAGAGTCCACACTGTAGGTCCAGGTGCAGAAGGAAGCAGGACCATCCTCCAACAAAATATAAACATAGGAGAGAAATCATTTATGGGTCTAGTTATATTTCCATGTTTTGATCCTGGGGGTGATGAGATCCTTCAGGTGTCCTTCCAGGTGGATTCCCTCCAGACACCTGAACTCGAGGTAACATTTGATCTTACAGGGTCATAATTTCTGAGGATGTTTCAGGACTTCATTTGGCTCTAATTAAAACAAAAACAGAATTTGTTTGTTTAAGGGCCTTAAAATATTATTATTATCAGCAGACTATGTATGAAACGTGATACTTCATCGTATCGTGATGTTTCTGTCCAAAAACACAAAACAGACTTTGAGATTTTGATCAGTGATCATCAGTAATGTGGAAATAAAGACTAAGAGGGTAAAGACGAGAATCAGAACCGCTAGAACAGACTGGTTCAGAAAATCACTTCACTGTAATGAGCCTTTAAACCAGGAAACACTCGGGACACATCAACTATTGATTCATGTCTGATTATTGATCAGACACGTGACTCTCTTTCTCTAACTTTGCTTTAATCAATAACTGATCTCTTCTTTCTAAACCCTCCAGAGGAAATGATCGTCTCCTCCTGATGATATAAAGTCAGGCTCAGCCATCGTCTCCTCCTGATGATATAAAGTCAGGCTCAGTCATCGTCTCCTCCTGATGATATAAAGTCAGGCTCAGCCATCGTCTCCTCCTGATGATATAAAGTCAGGCTCAGCCATCGTCTCCTCCTGATGATATAAAGTCAGGCTCAGTCATCGTCTCCTCATGATGATATAAAGTCAGGCTCAGTCATCGTCTCCTCATGATGATATAAAGTCAGGCTCAGTCATCGTCTCCTCCTGATGATATAAAGTCAGGCTCAGCCATCGTCTCCTCCTGATGATATAAAGTCAGGCTCAGTCATCGTCTCCTCCTGATGATATAAAGTCAGGCTCAGCCATCGTCTCCTCCTGATGATATAAAGTCAGGCTCAGTCATCGTCTCCTCCTGATGATATAAAGTCAGGCTCAGCCATCGTCTCCTCCTGATGATATAAAGTCAGGCTCAGCCATCGTCTCCTCCTGATGATATAAAGTCAGGCTCAGCCATCGTCTCCTCCTGATGATATAAAGTCAGGCTCAGCCATCATCTCCTCCTGATGATATAAAGTCAGGCTCAGCCATCATCTCCTCCTGATGATATAAATTCAGGCTCAGCCATCATCTCCTCCTGATGATATAAATTCAGGCTCAGCCATCATCTCCTCCTGATGATATAGTTATAGTTAACGAGGCGATGAAGCTCGTCTGAGTTCAGGCGGTGGACGGTTGTATTTTTCTGTTTCCTGTCTTCACATTCAGTGAGTTCATGTTGTCGACTTGTTGGACTCAGCAGTGAACTGGCTGCTTTGACGTCTCCAGCTGAAGCTACAGGCTGTCAGACTGTCACCTCTAAAACTAAAATCATGGACATATGTTACAGATTCACCTTTAAAACAACAACTCTGTCGTTTGCAGTCGTCTTGTGAGTTCTTGTGTTGGAGGTTCGAGGGATCTTCTACATGTGTGTCTCAGGTGTCCACTGTCTCATCATCTGTCCATGCATACACGACTCTTGGCCTCATTTGTTGGAGTTTGCTTATTTGAATCACTTCAGCCGTTTTATTTCATTTTAATTTGTTTTGGGCGGACACTTCTGGCAGGCTGAAATCTTCACAAGCTGACCAGAAAAAAGATCTCCGAGCACCCAACATGGAGGAGAAGAGGATTTATGTTTCAGAATCCCTTAAATTTATGAGGGAAAGTGGAGGCTTAACACGTCGTCTGAACATCTGTCAGCCTGACAGCAGCTTCACTGGGACTCAGCAGCAGACGTAAAGCTGCTGATCCAGGCTCACCAGTCGAGACGCACCATGAAAAATGACTTCAGTCAGCAGCAGAAACCAACATCCAGACATGTGATTTGGTCAAACTTGAAAACGAGCTGCCTTCAGCTCACTCCGAGGTGATTCTTACATAATGTTCTCAGTCACAGTGAAATTAAACTCAACAGTCTTTGACAAGCACAAACTTTGGGAACATGAAATAAAACAGTTTGAGGACGCGGCGTCGTGAAGGCTGTGATGTTTGATAGGGAGTCATTATCTATCCAGGCTTTGATGTCGGCTCAGATGCTGATGATCCAGTGGAGCTCTCCATCTCTTTGAAGCTTTCTGGTTCTAACTCCAAGACACCGGGCTCATTACCGCTCCGCTAATTCACGCAAGTCGTCTGATTCTGTGGCTGATGACTGATGCTAATGAGGTTTTTCATCCTCGGTCTTCTCCAGAGACTTCACACGTGCTGATGAACGCCGTCCACAATCACGACTGTGAAAACGTTGGTGGGTCACACGGGGCCCTCGGGACCTGCGGGCCCCTGAGTGGACCGTTACTGACCGAAGAGTACCAAAACAAGAGACACGAGTTTAAAACCGCCTCCTAACCTCACAGACCCGATCGTCCAGCATGTTTGACAGAGTTCAACGTTGAGGATGTTGTGTTTGTGGAGCTGAAACAGTTATTTTAATAAATGTTCAGAGGACGAACAGAAAATGAATCGACATCAGTTTCAGTTTCTGATTTAGTTTCTCCAGTGAGATCATTTACTGTCATTTCAAACAGAAAGTCTCCAGTTGAATCAGAATTTGTGGAACATAAAATCAATCAACATATTTATTGATGATGAAAGTAGTTGTTGGTGGAACCAGATTTTCTACCTTCGTTATGAGTCTAAAGCTAATGATCGATTCAGTCAGTGCTGGCAGAAAAGATGTTTTCATCATGATATCTTTGTGTTTTCTAATGATGATAAAATAACTTATCACACTCACTGATCAGCATCATGTTAAAATGTGTAACATTTGTCTGAACAAGATATTTTCATGTTTTAACAAATAAACTATTGATCTTGTTTATATCACAAACTGTTTCTGATTATAACAGGACAACTTAGATCGTTTTCCTGTAATAACAAACATCAGTTTATAATATTTCACATTAAAACATGATAATTTCATGTTATAGAAAAAAATAATCTGAAACTGCCACAAGAGGGAGACAAAATCTCTCTACTGCAGCTTTAACACTGAGCGCTAACAGCAATGCTAAACATGCTAGCTATAATACAACATTATGGTGATTTTACCGTTTTATGTATGTGTCAGCGTTACAGAGAGCTTAAAGGACGAGGGGAGAGGAGCAGCTGGTGTCACCACTTCTTCAATGCAGTAATTATAATTATTAACATGTTTATTATTATCAGTTTACACGGCTGCTGTTGGGTAATTACATTTATTGTAACTTAATAAAATTCAATTTGAATCTGCAAATAAAATATTAACCTCAGCTGTGAATTAATTGTAGTGAAGTAAAGAGTAAAATACTTCCCTCTGAAAGTTATTGTAGAAGTATATAAAAAAAAATACTTGAGTAAAATACTTAGTTACATTAAACTACTGGAGCTGAGCCTTTGACCTTTCCTCAAATATTTTCCATCCATAAGTATGTTCAGCTTTTCATCATCACCTCCTCCGACCTGTTCTTCACTCAGAGCAGCAGAGTTCATCTGTACAGACGTTCAGTGGCACAGCGCCACCTGCTGCTCTGTTTATATACACAACAGAAATATTCACTTCATATTTCCTGTAAAGCTTCCAGGACTGTTTGTTCCTCGTGAGCTCATTAAAACTTCTTTCCTCTCTGAATCCTGGAGAAGTGAACACAGAAACATTCAGGTTTAATCATCCAGGTTCATAATCTGTTTATTTTTATAAACATGTCAGAAAAAACTCTTTGACTGGAGTCGTTTCATGTTGACGTCACATCCAGACGCTCCTCAAGCTCCAGGGACGGAGACGCCTCAGACTCACTGGTGGTTGGTTGGTGGATCAGTCCGTTTCCATGGTGACGGGTTTTCAGGGGTTCAGTAACTGGTTCTGTACTGGTCACACTGAGGCGCTATCAGTGTGTCAGTGTGTGTGTGGGAGATGTAAAAACAACTTGTGGTTTCATTAACTTCCAACATGCAGCCACATGTTCTTAGTGAAGAACTGACTGGACTTTTCAGTTTGCATGTTTTCTGGTCTCCTTTGGCCCAGAAGAGCCAAACGGGACAGCAGCCTCCTCCACCCTCTGTCCTCCTGTAGGCCTGCAGCCTCCTCCACCCTCTGTCCTCCTGTAGGCCTGCAGCCTCCTCCACCCTCTGTCCTCCTGTAGGCCTGCACCCTCCTCCACCCTCCTCCACCCTCTGTCCTCCTGTAGGCTGCAGCCTCCTCCATCCTCCTCCACCCTCTGTCCTCCTGTAGGCTGCAGCCTCCTCCATCCTCCTCCACCCTCTGTCCTCCTGTAGGCCTGCAGCCTCCTCCACCCTCTGTCCTCCTGTAGGCCTGCACCCTCCTCCACCCTCCTCCACCCTCTGTCCTCCTGTAGGCTGCAGCCTCCTCCATCCTCCTCCACCCTCTGTCCTCCTGTAGGCTGCAGCCTCCTCCATCCTCCTCCACCCTCTGTCCTCCTGTAGGCCTGCACCCTCCTCCACCCTCTGTCCTCCTGTAGGCCTGCAGCCTCCTCCACCCTCTGTCCTCCTGGAGGCTCCAGCCTCCTCCACCCTCTGTCCTCCTGTAGGCCTGCAGCCTCCTCCACCCTCCTCCACCCTCTGTCCTCCTGTAGGCCTGCAGCCTCCTCCACCCTCTGTCCTTCTGTAGGCCTGCAGCCTCCTCCACCCTCTGTCCTCCTGTAGACCTGCAGCCTCCTCCACCCTCCTCCACCCTCTGTCCTCCTGTAGGCCTGCAGCCTCCTCCACCCTCTGTCCTTCTGTAGGCCTGCAGCCTCCTCCAGCCTCTGTCCTCCTGTAGGCCTGCAGCCTCCTCCACCCTCTGTCCTCCTGTCAGCCTGCAGCCTCCTCCACCCTCCTCCAGCCTCTGTCCTCCTGTAGGCCTGCAGCCTCCTCCACCCTCTGTCCTCCTGTCAGCCTGCAGCCTCCTCCACCCTCCTCCACCCTCTGTCCTCCTGTAGGCCTGCAGCCTCCTCCATCCTCTGTCCTCCTGTAGGCCTGCAGCCTCCTCCACCCTCTGTCCTCCTGTAGGCCTGCAGCCTCCTCCACCCTCCTCCACCCTCTGTCCTCCTGTAGGCCTGCAGCCTCCTCCATCCTCTGTCCTCCTGTAGGCCTGCAGCCTCCTCCACCCTCTGTCCTCCTGTAGGCCTGCAGCCTCCTCCACCCTCCTCCACCCTCTGTCCTCCTGTAGACCTGCAGCCTCCTCCACCCTCCTCCACCCTCTGTCCTCCTGTAGGCTGCAGCCTCCTCCACCCTCTGTCCTTCTGTAGTCCTGCAGCCTCCTCCACCCTCCTCCACCCTCTGTCCTCCTGTAGACCTGCAGCATGCTCCAGCCTCCGTCCGCCTCCTGCATCCCTCCTGTCAGCCTGCAGCCTCCTCCACCCTCCTCCAGCCTCTGTCCTCCTGTAGGCCTGCAGCCTCCTCCACCCTCTGTCCTCCTGTCAGCCTGCAGCCTCCTCCACCCTCCTCCACCCTCTGTCCTCCTGTAGGCCTGCAGCCTCCTCCATCCTCTGTCCTCCTGTAGGCCTGCAGCCTCCTCCACCCTCTGTCCTCCTGTAGGCCTGCAGCCTCCTCCACCCTCCTCCACCCTCTGTCCTCCTGTAGACCTGCAGCCTCCTCCACCCTCCTCCACCCTCTGTCCTCCTGTAGGCCTGCAGCCTCCTCCACCCTCTGTCCTCCTGTAGGCCTGCAGCCTCCTCCACCCTCCTCCACCCTCTGTCCTCCTGTAGACCTGCAGCCTCCTCCACCCTCCTCCACCCTCTGTCCTCCTGTAGGCTGCAGCCTCCTCCACCCTCCTCCACCCTCTGTCCTCCTGTAGACCTGCAGCCTCCTCCACCCTCCTCCACCCTCTGTCCTTCTGTAGTCCTGCAGCCTCCTCCACCCTCCTCCACCCTCTGTCCTCCTGTAGACCTGCAGCATGCTCCAGCCTCCGTCCGCCTCCTGCATCCCTCCTGTCAGCCTGCAGCCTGTCTGAGCCTCCTCATCACCTCCTCTGGACTGAGAGAGGAGTCCACTCTGATGAGTTTGTCTCTGGACCTGGAGCCCTGCAAGAGACACCAGGTAAAATAAGGCAGGAAGAAATGCTGACGAGGAGGAAAGATGAAAGAGAAGAATAGAGTGTAGGACGAATGGAGGATAGGAAGCTCCAGAGATGTTGTCTGTCTCCTGCCTTCATTTGTTTAAGAGAATGGTTCTGGTTGAACTGTTCCTTTAAAATGAAGGTGAATTTTTATTATTTTGAGGAACCTTGTCCAGAGATATGTGACTTTTCTTCAGCTCCAGAACTTCAGCCAGGTAGCGAATGAGCTCAGCGTTGGCCTCTCCGTCTGCTGGAGGAGCTGCGATGGAGACTCCCACCGCCTCTGCAGAGACTTCTGTGACGTAGAAGCAGAAAACATGTTAAAGTTGTAAAAGTTCAGGTGGACACAACATCAGTCCTGTTCTCATGAGCAGTGTGAGGGTGACCTGTGATGCTGCTGTGTTTGGAGCCGGGCTTTGCGTGCACCGTTATGGTAACAGCACCAGTTTTGTCTCGAGCCACCGGACAGGAAGCTTCAGCCTCGGCTGCTCCGCCGCCAGCCGACGGTCCTTTCACCTGCTGTAACAGAGCGGAGGGTTCGTTATAGTTATAGTTAGTTATAGATTAACAGATGAACAGCAGCTTCATGTTCGTCTGGAGCTGTTCCTGTTGTAACTTCACACTCACACATACAGAACCAGCGGCACCGGGACCTCTTACACCACTGACACAGTAATGAATAACCTCTGGTCTGTTTGGGACAATTTGCTGCTGTCTGTTTAATCAACTTGTACTTTGTCTCAGTAAAAAGTATTTAAAATTAGATTTAATTCATATTCACGTCACACTGAAGTTAAAGGACGGCTGGTTCTGGACAGCAGGAGTCAACTCATCTTGAGTTAAAGTAAAAAACTACTAAAAACTAAACAGAGTTCTTTATTCAATGTTCAGTCTTGTTAAATAAAAGCGTATGAACTCTTTCTGACAAAATGTCTTCTTAAGTTCAGAAATATAATATTCTGCTGGAATCAGAAGTGATCTGAACCTGCCATTAACAAGAGATAACTATCAAACACGTGTAGTGGAGCACACAGTCCAGTATGAGCTGTTTAATGTAGCATTAATTCATTACATGGAAACAGAAGTATCCTACCACAGTACTGAATTACAGTACTCGAGTAAATGTACTCAGTTAAATCGTGTGTCAGCTGCAGGAGCAGCTGGAGATGAGGTGAGAAGTGAACTTGATGTGATCTGATGTGATCAAAGTTACTGACTCTCTGTTTTTTAGGCATCTGTGTGTCTCTGGAGGAGCTTCCTGAGCGGTGAGCACCGGGCGGAGGAGGCGGTCTGCACCGGGAGAGGACGTTCAGCCGGCGGCTGTCACGTGAGCGGGTGAACGTCACAACTGCAGCCGCCTGAGAGCGTTGAGACAACCGCATAAAAGTACCAGATAGAGATGAACCAGCCCGGAGGAACATCCGCCTGCTAGCTGTTAGCCTGCTAGCTGTTAGCCTCAACAGAGAAGAAAAATGCTAACAACGTAAACACCCCGACTTCCGCTTTTCAAAATAATCACTTCCGATTCAAAATAAAAGCCTTAATGACAAAAAACGTAGTTTTCAGACATCAGTGAAGTTAGTTTTATGTTGGATATTCGACAGACAGGAAGCCGCTCCAACATTTCAAGTGCACCCGTATTACAGACTTTACAGTAAACACACGGAGAAGACGGCTACAGCGTGTACCAACTTCCTGTTTTCAAAATAAAAATGTGGGATATAAAAATGAATAAAAATTTATGAAAAATATTTAAAGATGTAAAATGTAAAAACAAGAGGTGTATCTCATGCAGCCAGTGTAGTTACATGATCCCAACATGATATTGAGTCGATTGATCACATGACCTGGAAGCTATTGAGCTAACATGCTAACATTTACATATAAAAATTCATAAAAAATCATAAAAATTCATAAAAAATATTAAGAGATCTAACATGTAAAAACAAGAGGTGTATCTCATGCAGCCAGTGTAGTTACATGATCACACGCTGATTTTGAGTCAATTGATCACATGACCTGGAAGCTATTGAGCTAGCATGCTAATATTTACATATAAAAATTCATAAAAAAATAATAAAAAATATTTAAAGATGTAAAATGTAAAAACAAGAGGCGTATCTCATGCAGCCAGTGTAGTTTCATGATCCCAACATGTTTTTGAGTCAATTGATCACATGACCTGGAAGCTATTGAGCTAAAATGCTAATAATTTGTGTGAACTGAACCTTTAATTCTCTGTCACCAACACATTGACACGACTCTTGTTCTGGTGCCATGAACCCTTTTTTTTAGGGTATAAGCAACAATCTAAAATGTGCCTTTGTGTCTGTCTCACAGTTTTTCGTGGTTTCGCAGGTTTTCTGTCTTTTGGCATCAAAGCACAAACTGAGTGTGTTCCTGTTGTTTTCTAGCTGTCGTTGAAGTGTGTGTGGCAGCTGTGTGGACCACGGTGGTTAGCTGGGAGTGTCTGCAGGCGCTGACGGGCTTCCCCTCCTCTCTGAACCGTCCTATTCATTAAAGAAAGTTTACAGCCTGGAGACGCACTGAGGGAGCCAGCTGCTGCACTAACCGCCTTGTCTTACATGGAAACTCGTCTCAGGGAGTAACTGGACCAACACACCTGAAGGCTTCGATGGAGAACAGCCAGAACCAGGAGGCCGAGGACAGCCCTTACCTGTGGTGAGAGATTTACCCAAACTTTACTGTGTGTGTTGTTTTCCTCCGTCTGCTGCTCCGTCCCTCAACTACGCTCAGACTCCTTCCATGTAGTGAAGGTGCCATGAAGCTGGAAACTCTCCAGGTTACATTCCTGCTGTGTTGGTGAGGGACAGGCTGAGACGTGGCAGAGCTTTCAGACGATATGAGCAGAGACAGCAGGAGAAGACAGCAGGAGAGGACAGCGGGGACAGCAGCTGTCTCACAGAGACTGACTCAGTACAGACCTGACTGGTCCCAGTTCAGCTTACTGGCTGCCAGACGTCATACTCGAGTAAAAGTAAAGATATTCTGCTGAAATATCACTTTGTTAGGAGTAAATTAAAGTAAAAGATACATTCAGTATATTTACATGTATGTATATACAGTACACTGTGGGTCGAGTTATTACCAGAATCAGTGTTTTTTAATCTAATAATATTAAAGTCAAAGTACTCGCTGGAACCGTGAGCAGGAAAAATGACTTTAACGACCATCAAAATAATCATTAGTCGAGTAATTGTATAAACTGTTGGATAGTTTGAGTAACAACAAAACAAAACATATTTTAACTCTTCAAGTGTTTTGTGTGTAAAAATCTTCATTTGTAAAGTAACTAGTAACTAAAGCTGTCAGATGATGTAGTGGAGTAAAAAGTACAATGTTTCCCTCTGTTTTTCTTTCATGCAAAAATGAAAATTCTCACTAATCAGGAATCATCGCGACATCGTGGACTCAAGGATGAACTGAGAGGTCAAAGGTCACTGTGACCTCATAAAACACATGTTTGGCTGTTACTCAACAATTTATATGATTTTCACACAAATGTTTATCAGGATAAAATTATGAAGTGATGACAGTTTATATCCAAAAGGTCAAAGGTCAACTTGACCGGTGCGTGGAGCCATACGACTGTGATGCAGCAGTTCTAGTTTATATGAAGTCGTGCAGCTTTGATTAACACTTTTGTTGTTAACAGTTGTTGATGATGTTCTGGGTTGTGGTTGTTTTTTCACTGGATAAAAAGGGAACAGTTGTGTATGAAATGATTTTTCATATTTACAGAGTTAATCTCATTTTCTAACTTCTCTGCAGCTTCCAGAGGACGCCGTCTCTCAGACGCAAGTGGAGGAAACGTTACGGCGGCCTGGACGGAAACAAGCTGCTGGAGCCCAATAAAGATCCAGACATGAAAGGTCTGTGTGTGTGTGTGTGTGTGTGTGTGTGTGTGTGAGTGTGTGTGAAACACCCTGTGATTAGTGGTTGTGGGCGGAGTCTGCTGGTATCTAAATTAAGTTGCTGCTCACAGGCTGAAGAGTCGGTGACTCCACCTCTGCGTCTATTTTCTGGAACAGACTCTGAGGCTGTGATCAACAAACCCACCACACGACGACTGCTCAGCTATTTCAGCTATTTCTATTTTTATTTCCATATATTTATCATATAATGTGGATATACTCAACACGCAGCCTGCTGCCTGCTGTAAGATGCTGGTGTTTGTGTCTCCAGAGCAAGAAAATCTTTATACCAAAACTTTATGAACAGAAATATGTTGTCATTTTGCATTAATAAGAAGGAAAGTGTTGAAAATATAGATGGAAGGTATCTCTGTTAAGTGGAAACTTTACAGAGGAGATAAATGTCAAAATGTTTTCCATCAACCAGTTTTGAGTCTTTCTTCAGACAACTGGAAACATCCAAAATAAACATCCAGGTGTTTCTTTTGGTTCTGGACAGTTGTGACATTGAATCAACACTGTGAAACGTGAAATATCAGAAAACGTATAATACAGTAATCAACCGGGAGGTTTCATGTTGATATCTGTCATTTTTAAATTCATTTATTTTACCAGCAATCAGATAAAAAACAGTGATTGTGATCATCAGTACACAGAATATACATACATGTATACTTTTACTTATACTTGTACTTTTAATATCAGACAGTGATGGAATGTAACTAAGTACATTTACAACCAAGTAATGTATTCAATACAATTTTGAGGTACTTTGTATATACTTATACCTTTAGTTACTAGTTTATTTACTAGTTACTTTACAGATCACATGCTGCATCAGAGCCAAATTAAATAAAAACATGAAAATAATAATAAAAAAATTATTTATTTTATCAGCAGTGGGAGAAAGCAGAAGTCGTAAACGATCGTACATGTAAATATAAGTATAATTTACTCTCTCCTTCTCTCTTCTTCTCTCTTCCTTCACTTCCTTCTCTCTTCTCGACAGATGATGGAGGGACGACAGATGTGACCCAGCAGAGGAGTGGAGCGAGCCAGGTGGACCTGCCTCAACACGTCACACATTATAACATTCTTCCAGTCAGACGCTGTTGAAGAGCTCAGAGTCGTTCTGTCTTCAGTCCGAACAGACTCTGATTCACTTTACAAACATCTGACAGGTGTAGCTGAGTACTTTTACTCAACTACTGTACTTGAGTACAATTGTGAGGTACCTTACTTCCTGCCCCACTGCCCCATTAAACACCTGTATAATACAGGTGTGTATAAGATCTCTGTCTGATTTTATGTTGTTTTAAAGGACTCAGCCCCCCGCCCAGCTCCCAGGAGCCTGATCCAGAACCAGGTTCAGACTGCAGTCCAGAGTCCGGTCCAGAAGCCCATCAGCCTCGTTAGTCCTGGACCTGCAGGTCAGACCGCCAACTTCAGCTCTCTGTGTTGTTCTCTGCAGCAGTCGGCTGGTTCTGACCCTGCTGACCCTGCTGACCCTGCAGTCCTGCAGACGGACGATATAAATGTCGTTGTTTGGAGTTTATGTCAACAAATCTCCCAAATTAAAGACAAATGTTGTAGGTCCACGTTCGCTAGAACGACATGTGAGTGTTAAAATAACTTTATGATGTGACGTCCACTCTGCGATGACCTCGTCCGTCTATGGCTCGATGATGACATCACACTGTTTCCTCCTCTGCTCCCGAGAAAAATGTTGTTTTCATTTGTGAACAGCTGACTGTCGTTTCTCAGGTTCATCACTAACATCTGACACATTCTTATATTAGAAGGATATTTTAAGTTAGTTCAAGTTTGACTCAACTCACCTGACTGAGGACCAGTACGATACAAAAATCAGAATAATAAAGAACCATCTTTAATGATTTGATGTGCAGTGGTCCCAGTGACGGCCAGTAACGGCTGCCTGAAGCCTCCTCTGCCTCAGGCCGTGGTCCAGCCGGAGGACAGAGGCCTGCCGCCCTCCCAGCCCTGGTTCCCCCCCCAGCAGAGCCCGTCCAGACGCAGGGCGTAAGTCTTCATCACTCTCAGCACCATCGCCTGAACGCCCCTCCCTCCTGACGAAACTCCTCTGTTGTTTCAGAGCTGCTGACGTGCTGTTTGACAGCTTCGCTTCAGATGGAAGAATCAACGTCAACCAGTTCTTTGAGGTATTTTCACTCATACGCAAAAATTCAGAAGAGGGAGAAACATAAACTCACTTACACGTCTTCATAAAGGAGCAGTTCACCCAAAACTTAAAGTGTGTGACGGGGGGAAGGTTGGATGGGTCAGACACTGGACTTTCCTTCTGGAGACCGAGGTTCACGTCCTGTTTGTGACCAAGAGTCAAGAATGATTAGATAAGATAGACTTTGTTGATCCCTCAGAGAGTCGTAAGAAGAGAGAAAACTCTGAACTATAGATAGAAACACACACATAAGTAAGTTAACGTACATGAATGACATAACTTAGGTTATATAAATGATGTAATGACTGGATTTTCAGTTTTGGGTGAACTGTTCCTTTAAGTCTTTCTAATAATTAGTAAATAAAATTAAATTGATCCATCAAGTTCTTCACATCAGGTTGTCTCCAGACTTTAGACAGAAAGAGTCACAAGCTGCAGGTGTGGAGGGTCTGAGAGACTGAGTCAGGTTGTCTTTCAGGCCATCTGGAGCTCCGGGCTGCACCGGTCCGACCCTCGGCTCAGAGAGTGTTTCTTCCACCTGAGGAAACTCCAGGACGCCGAGGGATCAGTGGACAGAAACACCTTCCACAGGTCCTTCTTTCTTTTCGGACTGGATTCTTTGTTACTTATTCAGCAGAACCTTCACATGACAGCCGGTTCTTTTCTCCTGCACTCGTCTCTGGTGTTTTCCATTCAGAAAATAAGAATCTACATTAGATGTTTTGCAGACGACTCACTGATTTATCTCCAGATAGTCTGACAATCAGAATCCCTTCTTCTGTGTCAAGTTCAGGATGCTGTTACAGGTCTCGATCTGGTTCTGTTGTGTTTAGTGATGTAACCATGTTTTGTTCATGGATGTTATCCTGATTTTTTTGTTTTTGTTTTTAGGTGCGTCACAGGATTCGTCTCGCTCATTCTGAAAGCTCTGCAGGGACGATTTGTCATCCCAGATTTTTCCACCTTCACTGAAGAAGCTCAGAAATTGTTTTCAAGGTGTCGTCAGCTGTCGTCTGTACAGGTGAGTTCTGCTCTGACACCTGATTCTCCCACCTGCTCCCTAAACCCTCTGTAACTTAATGTACAGTAACAGTCCAAAACTCAGACTGGACGACGTTGGACCAGGAGGTCTTTGGTAGAAAGTCTAAAGAATCTGGACAATGAAACTGTTGAAAATGTTTTATTTTCTTCGTGCAAATGAAACAACTGGAGCAGATTTTTGATGCTACAGTTGGTGATGAACTCAAAGGACCTTTTCATTGTTTGTATTTGTTGAATCAGGAGAAGGAGAGCATGGACAGCACCAAGTGGGGCGTCTCAATCTGCACTGTGGATGGACAGAGGTATCCTCATCATGCAGCTCAGCTGAACCTGAACATCTTTATAGATCTCATTTCTTTATATACTGCTGATCAGGAATCATCTCATCAGGGCCATTACTAAAGTAGATAAGTCTCCATTACTGCATCCTCTGACATCACACTCAGGGTGGGAAGCTAACATACCATATATAACTGTGTTACAGGTTACATGTTGTATAAACAACACAACACTCCTGATTCACTGGTCATCACTTCCTGTCATTCCTTCACAGTAAAAGCCTTTTGTTATTGTCCAGCTATGTGAGTAAAATGAATATACAGTAAACAGAATTAATCTCCCTTGTCTGTCTGTCTGTCTGTGTCTCTCTGTCTATCAGGTTGTCTCTCGGGGACTGGGCCGGTTCTCTGGTTCTGGGTGAGGTGTCATGGCCGCTGGTGTATGGCGTTGTGGTGGACCTGCTGGGTTCTGAGCTCGTCCACAGATACGTTGGTGTGGAGGGCTACTCTGCATACGACTCTCCGTTCACACTCACTAAAACAGGTCGAGACATCTCTAGACCCACGTTCAGTCAGATATCTGAAGTTTGAGAGTAAGAACTTCAACTTATCTCCTAAAAAAGGAGGAGATAATGACTCTACTTATATTTTTGGATCGGTCAATCGATAGATGGTTTTACTGATTTTTAAATTTTATTTTTGCTTTGTTGCCTGTTGGTCTGACTCAATGAAAAGTTTGAATTCATTCACTGCAGCCTTCATTGTTACATTGAAAGATTGGATAAGAAACAATGTGGACTCCTCGAGCATTCTTACTTTTACTGAAGTTAAAGTCTGAGTACTTCCTTCTTTGAGTCTTTAGGAATGATGGTATTCAGAAAAACAGTAAAGTTTTAGCTTTGCATTATATAACAGGCAAGAACTGGAGTAACATCCTACTGCATGTGTGTGGCTCAGACCCTTTGACCCTTGACCTTTGACCTTTGACCCTGTACCACAGAGGACAATAACACTTTGATTTTACATTTCTGTGTGCAGGAATCCCTCACAGCCCGCTCACTGAGACCGGAGCCATCGTTACTACGTCTTTACTACAGGTAACTCATCCATCCATCCATCCATCATCCATCATCCATCCATCATCCATCCATCATCCATCATCCATCCATCATCCATCCATCATCCATCCATCCATCCATCCATTCATCCATCATCCATCATACATCCATTCATCCATTATCCATCATACATCCATCCATCATCCATCATACATCCATCCATCATCCATCATACATCCATTCATCCATCCATCCATCCATCCATCCATCATCCATCATCCATCCATCCATCCATCATCCATCCATCATCCATCCATCATCCATCATCCATCCATCCACCCATCCATCCATCATCCATCCATCATCCATCCATCATCCATCATCCATCATCCATCCATCATCCATCCATCCATTCATCCATCCATCCATCCATCATTCATCCATCCATCCATCATCCATCCATCATCCATCCATCCATCCATTCATCCATTATCCACCATACATCCATCCATCCATCATCCATCATCCATCCATTCATCCATCCATCCATCCATCATCCATCATCCATCATCCATCCATCATCCATCCATCATCCATCCATCCATCCATTCATCCATTATCCATCATACATCCATCCATCATCCATCATGCATCCATCCATCCATCATCCATCATCATCCATCCATCCATTCATCCATCCATCCATCCATCCATCATCCATACATCCATCCATCCATCCATCATCCATCATCATCCATCCATCCATCATCCATCCATCCATCCATCCATCCATCATCCATCCATCATCCATCATCCATCCATCATCCATCATCATCCATCCATCCATCCATCCATCCATCCATCATCCATCCATCATCCATCCATCCATCATCCATCCATCCATCATCCATCCATCATCCATCCATCATCCCTTAAAGCTGCTGTGTTGTGTCTCCAGCTGGCGGGGAGGCTCAGTGCAGAGGAGGAGGAGAAGTTTGACTCGGTAAGTGACTCAGACACAAACTGTGAACGTTCTCGTAGGAACCATCACGCTGACTGTTCCCGTGTTTGTTCTGCAGGTTCTGAACGTCATCCGGAGGCTCTGCAACAAGGAGCACGTCAGCTTAAACTGCAGCAGGTTCTCTGAATTTATTTACTGAACCATTTATTTATTTATTTGTTATTTTTTAAAATATGTATTTAAGTTCTGACTTCTTTATTCTGAGAAAAAAGTCAGAACTTAAGTTCATTTTCACGTCGGGCCTAATCCTCTTCTGAAGGAGAACAATGTGCAGGTTAAATCAAACAGAAGATGCTTCACCTCCTCTTGATTCTCCATGTTTCAGCGTGTGAGGCAGTAAAGTGAGTTTTGTTGTTGTCGTGTTGATCTTTAGTTTTCAGAGCAGCAGGAAGGCCAGCGTCAGACTCCACGCTCTGTCCTTCTACCTGCAGGAGAAGAAGGTAAAGATCATAAACATTAAAGATGATCGGCGTCTCCTCTTCTCGCTGTTTCTAACTCATCTCCTCATCTTCAGTGTTTTCCAGAGAAGGCCGACATTACTGCTGCGCTGGATCTAATGCTGCAGGTACACATTCACCTCCTGTCAGTTTGTCCAACGTTCACATTTGCTCATAAAAATGTTCTGAACTAGTTTGGTATCGTGTGTTTGTGGTTCTGCAGCGACTTTAACAGCATGTAACTCTACCTGTTGGCCACCAGGTGTCACACTGACACTGTGACTGACTGCTGTGAGTTTATCTTCACTGCAGAGGAAGAAGAAGAATCTCTTTTAGTGAAAAACATGAGAATGAAAACACATTAAAGAGAGTTATTGTTATTTAAGAAGCCTCGGTGAACACAGTTCATGTTTCTGTGAGGACGTCGAGTGTTTAATGAAAACTTCACCTGGTGCTCGAATAATTAACACAAAACAAAGTGATGAACAGTCAGACGCCACGAAATCAACATCCATCCGTGCGTGATGGGCACGTGATGACTGAGTGATTTCATCTTACATTTAAAATCAAGTGTGGTATAAAAAAAACATTTCACGAAGGATTCACATTAAACTCACATTAAAGGGATAATCTGTCAGACTTTAGTCCAGACAACATTTTCATCACCTCCTTTGCAGAATATAAACACACTTTTATTTTTAGCTTTTTAAAACGCACCAGAGTTTAATGTCTGGATCCAAACAGCCACAAGAACTTTACAAAATGTTACTAATGAACCAAGAAACATTCGATCAAAACAGAAGTAAAGAAGAACCTGACTCAGCGTTCACCACATGAAGAAGCTTCAAGTTTCACTACAGACAACAAAATAACTCTTTTATCAGCATTTAGCTTTAATGTGCTGCGAGGACTGTGAACATTTGTGCTCTTCCTGTTCGCTCTGCACGCTTTCTGTGAATATTTCACGGTTAAAGTATCAGTGAGAATGTTTTAACATTTCAACATCTGTATTTTCAAAGTGTTCCTCAACAGAGATCACCTGCGAGTCGGGAGCAGCCATGGCCGCCTCGTTAGCTAACGGGGGCCTCTGCCCTCTGTCAGGTGACCAGGTGCTGTCGCCGGCGGCAACGCGGAGTATGCTGTCCATGATGCAGGTGGCGGGGATGAAGGATTACTCCACGACCTTCCACTACAAGGTCCGGTCTCTATCCTGCTGTAGTTATTCCCTGAACGAGTGAGCGTATATATATAATTAAAAAATTCACTTGACTTGACCCGGCCAGTCAATACGTGTCCATCATCACATTTTATTAATGATGTCACTGTGTAACATGTGTGCTGATTGGACCTGTAGCTCGAACTGAACCAGAAAAGAATCTTTGTGATGTATCTACAGTTTTTGCTGTGAAAACATATGACCGACCTTAAATCGCCCACTTTTAGAATGGAGTTTGGTTTGTCCCATTGAAAGGCCAGCAGGAGCAGAGGTCAACATCAATAAGTCACATTAACTGAGCCGACCTGCCTTCTAATGATGAAGCTTATAGTCAGGATGAAGTAACGCAGGAAGTGGAGCTGGACCCGACCTGTCGCCGCTCAGCTCAGAGTTTTGTACTAAACACAACAGAGACAGCGGCTCGAGTCTCACGTCTGACTTTGAGTTGTTGATTTCAACCTCATGGAGCCTCTGAAGTCAGAGGAGTCTTTATTTTATTGGATGTAGTTGTAGTTGGGTTTTGTAGTTCCTTACTCACTATAAGCAAAGAAAACAGGACATTTTTGATGGTTAATATTTAGTTGATGTCTTCCTCCTATTTCTTTTGCTCACATCCAGTCAGTCAATCCAAGCTTCAGTGTGTGACTGCAGATATTACGGATCTTTACTCGTACCATCGGATCTAAAGTTGTTATTGTTGCAGACGTCTGTGCCGGCCGTGTCCAGCAGCCAGGGCTCGCTGCTGGCCGTGGTTCCTGGTGTTCTGGGTCTGATGGCGTTCTCTCCGGAGTCCGACGCCTGTGGAAACCCCTGGAGGGCCGTCCACTTCTGCCAGGTAGCTTCTCATTTTCAATTCTTTTGCTCTGTGATTAAACCGTTCAAGGTATTTTGAAGAAGGAATAAATTGTGAGGAGTGAATAAAACAATGGGAAGTGTGTTAGACTGCAGACTCAACATTAGGACTGATGTAGATGTTAAAGTCGAGAGCGTCTGAAACAGGTGAAAAGTGAGACAATTGATTAGAAATGAGACAAATATCCTGAGACGTGTTTGTCCAGTGTTACGGTGGAGTAAAGTGCAGATGTTTGTTCACAGGAGCTGATTTCAACATTTCAGCTGCACAGTTTTGACATCAGGACTCCGTTCAGGCAGATTCTGGCCTACAGACAGTGGAAGGCTGAATCTGAGGTTGGTTCTGCGTCTCTGTTCTGATCCCAGACCAGTTTATCTCACAGATGAGGTGTTTAAAGAGCCTCCTCTCCTCTGCAGGGGTACCAGATCATGAACGTCCTGCTGGCAGCGTTTAAAGGAGACGTCCAGGCCCTGAGGAGGTGCGGTCAGATTTTAATATTACAACATTTCACAACCACTTACAGACAGATGATTATTAAAGTAGAGGAAGAAACAACACACACCGTTTTCACTGTGAGAAAGGATTTATTGGAACGTTGTCGCGCTCCTCGACGCCAACGATGACAATCAGCCCACAAATCTTTTTCTATGTTTTAATATCGGAGCATATCAGACAACATACACACCAATACTGATCTCTGATAGCCAATATCAACCGACAACATCTGTCGGGCTCTAATGATTCATATTTCATTTTCTGATGACATCATCCGTAGGAGACGAAAATTCAGTGAATATCATCAGGACACAGAAAAAGAGCCACGGTGACGTCAGAGCTTTTCTCAGTGACGTCTGCAAAATCTTAAAATGCTCAGTGAGTCTAAAGATTTCTGCCCGTCAGACATGATCTCTTCTTCTCTGGTTGTCTGCAGGTACTTCCTGTCTGGAGTGGATGTGAACGCTGTCGACTACGACGGCCGGTCGGCTCTGCACGTGGCGGCCGCCGAAGGTCACACAGAGGTCATCCGCTTCCTGTTGGAGAACGCCGGAGCGAATGGCGCCCTGCAGGACAGGTGAGACCGACCTGCTGAACACAGTCTGTGACCAGCAGCCGCAGCAGGCGGCAGCTTTAAAATAAACCTGAAACACGTTTGTTGGTGCAGCGAGGACGTTTCTGCAACGTCCAATAAAATCACCTTGTGTCAGTCATTTTCCTGAATCTCAGAGTTTCTGTGTTTTTGAACAAGAAAGATGATGGCAGGTACAAAAAACAGAAAAGATCTTGAAATGAGAAAATACTTTGTACTCTGTGGTCACGTCTTAAAGCAGCTTCATGTCTCCTGTTTACCTTCATGTCACAGCTGCAGGATCAGTTGATGGTACTTATAACAGAGTGAAGGTCGACTCTGTCACACAACATTAAATCAATAAAATAACTTTAAAATGAAACAGAAATGCAGTTAAAAAGACAAACAAACAACCAATAAGGGGGAACTACAATATCGAACACATGTCGACTCTGCATGTGAACTGCAGCTCTTTACGTGTGATTTGGGGGGTTTTTTCACACGAAGGTAAAATTTCCACATCTTCTTACGTCCTTCACTGCTTTTATCATCTTTTATCATCTTTTATCATCTTTTTACTGCTCTTAATATTTTTTATCTGTTTCCTCTCATGTGACGTCGTCTTCTTACTGATTTATTCTTTTATTCATCATGTTTTTACAGTTTCTGCTCTCTTGTGTTTCGACCTCAGACTCATTTGTTCGACTGTTTATTCTGTCACATCTTCCTGAGTTTCCTGTTGTTGCTTGATTGTCAAAACACATTGTAAACTCTGTTTTTAAAATGTGCTTTGTGCATAAAGTTTATTATCATTATTACTTCTTCACATGAATTCCTCATTTTCATGTGTGAGTTACAATTTTAACACATGAGACAAAAATATCTTGAGTGAATTTTGCCTCCTCACTTTAATTATCGCATATTTAATTATTTCACATGTGAACTAAACTTTTAACGTGACGATAAAATAATGTCACATGTGAAATGAACATTTGAACAATCTGCTTTTTGAATGCTGAATGAAAACGTTCACCTGCAGACGTCTGCAGTCAGTGAAGCTGTGGAGGATCCACACCTCCTCAGGTGTCTCCGTCGTCTCCATCGTCCAGTGTTGGTTCAGTGCGGTGACGCCTGTGTGAGGCGCCTGTTGGAGCGACTGCGTGTGATGTAGTTCTGTCTTTGCACCAGGTGGGGGAGCTCTCCTCTGCAGGAGGCCAGGAGGAGGAACAGGGAGGCTGCAGTCCGGCTGCTGCAGGGAGCCGTCTGAGCCCAAACACAGTCTGACCTTCGACCTTTAACCGAGCTCTCCAGGTGTGGATCAGGTGGAAGAAGTGTTCCAGGTTTTGTTCAGCAAAGATGAATAAATCCAGTAAACCGTCTCCAGAGTTATCTGGATAACTGCAGGCTCTCTGTTGGAGGCGTGTTGAGTGAAAACTGCTTCATGTAATGAATAACTTACATCATTTAGCGTAAACAGCTGAACTCCACACATGTATTAACTGGAGATCTGTGAGGAGTTTGACTTCTCTTTGTCTCTGGACTGAGAGCCGCTCCTGCAGCCCGGTTCGGTCCAGTTGGTCTGACGAGTGAATAATTAATATTCTGCTCACATCAGCTTCTTTTCTGTCGATGACAAAACGCTGCACTGGAATCTGCTGCTGTGGTTTTCAATAAAGCAGCTTTCTGTTCCTGAGAAGTCGTTTCCTTCTGTAAACGTACGTGTTTCCATCAGTTACACCCCGAAATATAAACTTAGATGATGTAACAGCTGATAAGTGTCTCTGCTTTCCCAAGAGGACGACGTGAACCAGCTGAGCTGATGACCTGAAGATCGTCACCTTCTCGATAAATAAGATGTTTATGTTTAATGTAAAGATCTGGAGCAGCCGTGCCTTTGAAGTTTAATGTGTGCAGAATAAATGAGTATTTTCTGCAGGCGATAAAGAGGAAAGCTTCAAATGTACGTAAGAGTCCAGTAAAACACAAATTACTCCTTTAAACCGTCTGAAACTGTTTCAGATTCTTTGCTTCTTTATCTCAAACGACAAAAAACAACTTTTATATTGTATACATTGAGACATTGTGTATATATATATATATACAATGTACGTGTTGATTTGAAGTATTTAAATTACCTGAAACTTTACATCTAATCTAAGTTTTTCTGTCATGTTGGGTCAGTGTGAATAAATTAAAGGTGCATTACGAAATACTTTTAGTAAAAGATTATCACCAGTTTGTTGTGTCGTCTGCTGTTGCAGAAATATCTAATGAAGTTAGCATGCTAACCAGCTAGCCGCGGGCCTGAACACCTCTCTCCTGTTGGTCTAAAGCTCCTGAGCTAGCAGTGTAACACCGAACTCCACCAGTAGTCCCGCTAGCTGCATGGCTAACTGAGCTAAAAAGCTCTATATAATAACGTCAGCAGCAGTTAGCAGTGACTCTGGTGATGTGCTGCCCCCTGTTTGTTTGGAGCATAAATTCAACAGGTGGCCAATTCTTACATACTGCACCTTTAAAGAACTTCCACATAAACATAATGTGTTTTCTAGTTTATTGTTCACGTATTAAACGTAAAAGTAATCAGTTGTTCTGTCTCCCGTCTAAATAATCGTATATCCTGTAAAGAGCGGCTCGTCTTTACATCCACAGGCGTGTTCATGTGTTTACTAGAACAGTAACAAGGTAAAATGATCGACTTATCTGGTATTTAGTCTTCTTGATTAACACTAGATGACAACATCTTATAAAATGAAGCGTGAATCAGATTTATTGTCACTTCTGGCTCAGTGTTGTAAACAGACGTGATAATTATCTGCTGACATTGAGAGATTTGTTTGTTTGGTTGGTTTTAAAACATTTCTCTGCAGCCTGCTGAAGGTATTTGTACTACAACATGTTTGTAATATTAAAACACTGCAGGAACATTTTAACTTTAACTGTTTCTCTATAAATCAAATAAACGTGACTTTGTCTTCTCTGAAGCTTCTGACTCGTTTTCTTCATGAACCTGAAACTTTTCGCTCTTGTTGTTCTGAACTTCTTCAGCTGTGGCCGCTCATGAATATTCATGAGATGAAGTTTTCTGGACCAATCATCGGCTCAGAAGCAGGACGCTGCGTCAAGCTCCAATCAGAGCCATACAGGAAGTGAGCTGCTTCACCTTCACAATAAGAGTATTACGTATAACGTCAGCTTTAAACAGTTGAATTAATTTAGTTCAGGAGTTTGTTTCCCTGCAGGCTGTTTTCATGCTGATGACATGTCAAACATTTATTATAGAGCTGATGAACCGTGAGAGAAATAATCTGCTGAACGTTTTTTAAGCAGAATTGCCAGAACTTTGCTTCTCGTGTGATGTAACTGAAATATCTTTGGGTCATCTGAAGACATTTCTGTAGATTTGGTGAAACTGTGATGGACTTTTTTTGACAATCAATCAAAAAATAACCAGCAGATTCATTGAGAATGAAAACAACCATCAGTTGCAGCCTTATTAAAGGTCACATTGTGAAACAGTCGGTGGTGATTAAAGAACAGATAAATATAATCAGACGCACACACACAAAATAACAACAGACGTTTTCCAGAGAGAAACATCGATTCATGAGCTCAAACTGACTTTAAGAAAAAAGTTCCCTGCTGAACATGAACATCTGACAGCAGTTTGTTCCCACTGCAGCTAAAATAAGCTCAGCTGCTCTGTAATTGTTGTTTACTGTACAAAAGACTGAACTGACTCAACGTCAGCACTGTTTGAACTAAAAGCAGCAGCAGGAGGCGTCCAGCAGGTCCTGAACAAAGAGAGAGGGAGAAGTTAGTTAGTTCCCTGTGACAGAAACCGACCGTCAACTGAAACACAAGTATCATGTATGTTTTCCACATGAAGGAAACAGGAAGGAGCCGGACTTCAGCTCTCCATGTGGGGTTGAATCACACAGATGATGTTTGTCAGTCTGTCATCAGACTAATGAAGCATCAGACTGTGACGTCATTATAAAGACATCACAGCCGACGGCGTCGTTAGTGACGTCGTCTCCTCACTGAAGAGCTGCTCCTGTATATTAGCAGCTCACAGAACTGAACCAGAACCAGAACTGCAGCTGTCAATATGAGCAGATTTATTGTGACGTTCATCTTGCTTACGAGCTTTTCTGACCCAGTTGGCTCCATGTTGGTGTTGGTTCTGGTGCTGATGAGACGATGTAGTTCACTGAGCGCTTTAACACAAAACTACATGAGGTTTGACTTTAACACAACAAGCTGACACTGACACACTTCTTCCCAATTTTCAATGTTAAATAAAGAGAAGGGAAGAAAACCTTTACTTTGAAGGCTTCCCCCGGAAGTGGTCGCAGTTAGCTTGTGCAGCTTGTTAGCCGCAGCCTCCAGCCTGTTGAGCAGCGGCGCTCGGTCTCAGTCCGGCTCGGAACAGTGAAGGAGGTGAGCTCGGTCCGTCTCTGGAGGAAGTTGTGGGTCTGTCCGCTCGGTACCGACACGACGGGTCACGGTTTGTTGTCTGAGGCGGGAAGAGAAGCGATGTGTTCGGACTGAGAGCTGAAGATGATGAAGAGGAGCTGCAGACTGATCGACTGCTGCCAGGACGACTTCTTCATCAGCAGAGCAGCAGGACAGAGAGGTGACACACACACACACACACACACACGCACACTGACCACGAGGCTGTCAGAATGACTTCCTCTGTTATTTACCTGCACAAACACACTAACAGACACTAAAGTTATGAATATCACTTTTATACCTTCAGGTCCATATTTCATGTGTTTTGGTGCTTTGACTAAATATTAACAACATGATATCAGAATCCTGCGTTAAAATGTCTTAAAGCCACTCGACCCCTGTTGTGTTGAGTTGTTGTGTTGAGTTGTTGTGTTGAGTTGTTAGTTGAGTTGTTTGTTGAGTTGTTAGTTGAGTTGTTGTGTTGAGTTGTTGTGTTGAGTTGTTAGTTGAGTTGTTGTGTTGAGTTATTGTGTTGAGTTGTTATGTTGAGTTGTTAGTTGAGTTGTTGTGTTGAGTTGTTGTGTTGAGTTGTTATGTTGAGTTGTTAGTTGAGTTGTTGTGTTGAGTTGTTATGTTGAGTTGTTGTGTTGAGTTGTTAGTTGAGTTGTTGTGTTGAGTTGTTGTGTTGAGTTATGTTGAGTTGTTGTGTTGAGTTGTTGTGTTGAGTTGTTATGTTGAGTTGTTGTGTTGAGTTGTTAGTTGAGTTGTTGTGTTGAGTTGTTGTGTTGAGTTATGTTGAGTTGTTGTGTTGAGTTGTTGTGTTGAGTTGTTGTGTTGAGTTGTTATGTTGAGTTGTTGTGTTGAGTTGTTAGTTGAGTTGTTGTGTTGAGTTGTTGTGTTGAGTTATGTTGAGTTGTTGTGTTGAGTTGTTAGTTGAGTTGTTGTGTTGAGTTGTTATGTTGAGTTGTTGTGTTGAGTTGTTAGTTGAGTTGTTGTGTTGAGTTGTTGTGTTGAGTTATGTTGAGTTGTTGTGTTGAGTTGTTGTGTTGAGTTGTTATGTTGAGTTGTTGTGTTGAGTTGTTGTGTTGAGTTGTTGTGTTGAGTTGTTAGTTGAGTTGTTGTGTTGAGTTGTTAGTTGAGTTGTTGTGTTGAGTTATTGTGTTGAGTTGTTAGTTGAGTTGTTGTGTTGAGTTGTTGTGTTGGGGTTGTTATGTTGAGTTGTTAGTTGAGTTGTTGTGTTGAGTTGTTGTGTTGAGTTGTTGTGTTGAGTTATTGTGTTGAGTTGTTAGTTGAGTTGTTGTGTTGAGTTGTTGTGTTGAGTTGTTGTGTTGAGTTGTTAGTTGAGTTGTTGTGTTGAGTTGTTATGTTGAGTTGTTAGTTGAGTTGTTATGTTGAGTTGTTGTGTTGAGTTATGTTGAGTTGTTGTGTTGAGTTGTTGTGTTGAGTTGTTATGTTGAGTTGTTAGTTGAGTTGTTATGTTGAGTTGTTGTGTTGAGTTATGTTGAGTTGTTGTGTTGAGTTGTTGTGTTGAGTTGTTATGTTGAGTTGTTATGTTGAGTTGTTGTGTTGAGTTGTTGTGTTGAGTTGTTATGTTGAGTTGTTAGTTGAGTTGTTAGTTGAGTTGTTGTGTGGAGTTGTTGCATCATCTTACTGACTTTTTAATCCCAGAAGTTACAAAGTAATCTCTGAGCTCTCCTCCCGTCGGTAAACAGCTCCGGATCAGAGTCTGATGAGTCTCCGGGCGTTTGTTCCTCCAGAAGCTCTGGATCAGCGCCGGCTCTCAGAGATACTGTCAACAGCCTGATTTTTGGTCCAGGTTAAAAAGGATTCGTTGTTTTGAGTTGGATGACAGTGAACATGGTGTAAAGGACCTTCAGGGCTTCTTGGAGTCAGACGTTACTGAGAGTTCAGCCGGAGGATTTTACAAGGTCGCGTGACTTTAATAGAAATGTAAACTTCTTCTGAGGAAACCCACGAACAAGAAGCAGCTCTGAATTCTGGGCGACTTAACTGTGTCCAAAACAAAAGACGGTAAACAGTCTCATATCACAACATGATATCGGTATGTTGCCCACACCTCTGTAGTCATGGTAACTGGACTTTCATGTGACGTAATAAAGCCATCAGTGTGTTTTTAAAAAGTTTGTTGAAGTTTTGTCACGAACAAGCAGAATGTTAGTAGCACACATCAGATTAGTTCTGTGTGATCTGTAAAGATTAAATCAGCGACGTGTCCGCTGTCGCTGCCGCGCCACCATTTTGTTTCTAAATCGAACATCGATCTAAACGAGTTAAATCAAAAGCAGTTTCATTTGATTCTTCAAGTGTTTTTTTCTCTCCAACGTGTGCACGTCTGAAAACAAACAGACAGAAACAAGCGCTCAAAGGCAACACAGCTAGCTTAATGTTAGCCTGTTAGCCTGTTAGCCTGCACTTCTACACACTTATCCTGTGTGCACGAATCAGCTGACTGGCACTGGAGGAAATGTTGCAGCCACGTCGACCGGTCGAACAGGCAGAAGTCCAACAGAAGCAGAATTACAGAGACGAGAGGAACCAGAGAGGTGACGGACAGCCGGGAGTTAAAGGACAAACACACACTTTAAATGCTACGATCATCACTGTAATCTCCGATGTACAAATATAACCACTTCCTGTAATGATGTGAATATCTTCAGTTCGGGGAAAACGTAGGAAGTCATTTACAGAAGTAGGTGTAGGTTGAAGGAGTGGCAGGTTTGGGGTTTTTCTGAAGATAATGGACTCTGACAGCTGTTGATGTTGAGAGATACAGATACTGTGTGATGGGTTTCAGGGGAATTTCCCTTTACAACCAGTTTACATGAAGGTTTCACTGCAGACTGAGTCAGAAGCAGAAACACAAGATTCATAATGATGTAAAATAAACTTCTTCACTAAAACAGTTTTATATTATTCAGTGTGATGTGACGTAATGAAGCGATCAGTGCGTTTTTAAAAAGTTATTTAGTTTTTATTACGTCACATGTTGAAGTTTTGTCATGAACAAGCAGAGTGTTACTGCAGCGACTTCAGAGAAGCTCTGTAATTAGAAAAATTCAGAAAGTGACGCATCAGCTGCTGCGTCAGACCGACAATAACCAACGTTTGATCTGTGAGGTGTTGTGAACTGTGACGCTCAGTCAGCCGAGTCGGCTGAATGGATCTATATGAAGTCATGTCGAGTTTAAACAGGAACAGTTTTAATAACATTAACTGATGTATCACAGATTTGAATGTGCAGATGATGATTACAAGTCAGTTATAAGTTTTGATCTGTTATTTACTGACCTAAAGTTACAGAATTGATCCCAGTTCAGGATCCATGTTAACCCCACACACACCCAACACACAACCCGCTGACATCCGGCTTTTGTCTTTAGTGTGAACGTGTGAATGTGTTTAATCAACATTTGGGTCGGATGAGTCTGCAGTGGTCTCGTGTGGACCATGATATGATTTACACTGAAGTTAAGGAAGTGAAAACTGCACGTGGATACTTTTGTTTCTGTTCGAGGAGCGCTCGGACATCGTTCAGTCGGTGCCGAGTTTGAAAGTGAAACAGAAGATTGGAGATAAATTAGAAAATGTATATTATTGTCTCTTTATCGATATTTGTGAAATCATAGCTGGTGAATAGAGCCGATAATACGAAGCATAAATGTTTAACTTAATGCTCAACAAGCGCAGCGTCTACATTCGTGTACAGAATTTGGCGGTATGCACCTTTTAAAGTTGGCTCATGAATAAACCCAGAGAAGAAGAAGAGCAGAGCTCGCTGTGGTCGAACTCATCACAGACCAACATGTCGTCGCTGGTGAGGACGTTTTCTGTTGGTTTTTGTTTTGTTTATTCACATGACTTCATGTCAACTTTTACTTTACAGGTCATAAACTTCTTTTTAACAAACATAATTATCTGTTTATCAAAAATTCATATCGTGCGTCCCGACTACAGATGAATAAAAAGTGACCATGGTACCTGTACCTGTCTGTGGCCTCGGTACTGAGCAGGTGTGTCTCTAAACAGAGATGAGAAAGAAAGGAGATGTCTCACTCCTTGCAAAATGATGTGTCTGATTCAGAATATTATTGATTAAGACTTTTAACATCTTCTGGATGTAGTCTGATGATCTGCTGCTTTCTACTGTTACTGCTGAAAAAACCAAAAACACATTCGTCTACTGGCAACAAGAAAGTCACGATTCTGATTCTGAATCAAAACTGGATGTAAATTAATCTCCAGTTTCAGTCATGTAAGTCATAAGCAGTGTTAGTGACGGCCCAGCATCGCTCCCCGAGGAGAATAACATTTAAAGCACACCTGTAAAGACAACAAAGCTAGCTTAGCATTAGCCTGCAGCGTCACTTCCAGACTCTTCTCCTGTGCTGTCAGGACATTTAACCAAAGATCTGTTGACTTTTACTGATCATGTAGCAGCGGCAGAGCTGTGAGTGCTGATGATAAATGTTCAATCTGAATGACGACACATCGAGTCGAGGGTTTGGAGAATCATGTCAACATTACATGCACTAACTTTGCTGTCAGAGTGGTCTCTCTCTCTCTCTGCGTCCTCGTCTGTGTCTGTCTCAGTCCATAATTGCATTAGTCTCTCTGAGTACTTTCTCATGACAGGGGGCTTCTGTTTTAGGATTAGCACACATGCTAACACACACTAACACACAACTAAGCACATGGGAGTGCAGCACAGCGCTCGTCCGCCTCTCCATCACTGCAGATCAGTGTGTTTCTGATCATTTCAGGGGGAAGTTGTGTTTGTCTGTTTGTGTTCGTATTTAATGTTGTAAAGCAAACGCTGTGACTGCGTGGAGCCGGTGAACGTCTCGGTTCGGTTTGTCTGGAGACCGACAGCAGCAGGATTACAGCAGCTTAACGTTACCTCAGAGACCTTCATGCTTCTGGAGCCTTTAAAGGAAACACTCGACATGTTGAGAAATACACTTAATGAGAGTTAAATGAGAAGATTTCACTCTCATGTCTGGACATTAAAACTAAGCCAACAGTCGGTTAGCTTAGCTTACAGACTGGAAACGGAGGGAAACAGCTAGCCTGGCTCTGTCCAAAGGCAACACATACCACCCGTCAGCAGCTCTCTGATTGTATCTCCTTTAATTAATATCTACAAACACCAGAATTTGTAGTTTTGTTTTTTTACAGGTGAACCAACATGTTCATCAGTGAGCTTTAGAGCTGCTGGTGGTTTTGTTCCCTTTGGACGGAGCCAGGCTAGCTGTTTCCCCCTGTTTCCAGTCTTTATGCTAAGCTAAGCTAACCAGCTGCTGCTCATATTTAGCACACAGACACGAGAGTGGAATCAATCTGAACATCCAGAAGAAGATTCAATCCAAACTTGTTGTGTGTTTGAAGTTTGGCAGAAATGTCGGTGTGATGATGTCATGCGTCTCACATGAGATCCACGTGTGAGATGATGCTCACGGTGAAGCAGACACAAACCGAACTGGTCACAAAATATCTGCTGGACTGAAGTCAACATGAATGGATGTGACAGTGGAGGAGGATCTGACGGAGGGCGCGGTGAGGGTGGTGGCGATGGGGGGTGGTGACCTTTTTTTTGATGGCTGGTTTTGGTGTGTACCAGATGGGTCGTCATGGTGACAGTTACATACATGATGACGCCCGACGCCCACTTTTGCAGAGCAGAAGGTGAGATAGTCGTTTTCTTCCCTGAGTGAATCATCTTCGCGAACGTAGACGCTCTTTGTGTCGCTGCAACGAGATGCTGAGAGACGTTCGGCCAAGTAATCAACAGTGTGTGTGTGTGTGTGTGTGTGTGTGTGTGTGTGTGTGTTGATACCACCAAATCCTGTGAATGCTACATGTGGTGAACTGTGCACACACGGTCCTGTTCCCACACACAACCTGTAGTCCCTGGCATGGTCTCAACACACACACACACACACACACACACACACACACACACACACACACAAACACACACACAGACTGCTCTGGTTGTTCCTTCACAGACAAACTTCACTTTCTTCTGTTTTCTTTCCTGTCCGTCACATTTAAGACGTCAGAAGTGTAAGATATGAACTCTTGATGATCAGATGGGCTCAGGCCTCCACAGTCCTGATGTCTCCACACTCTTTATTATTAATCTGCTTCTCTCATTCCTGATCCCGCTGCTGCAGACACGGACGAGTGAGTTTCTCCTCGTTGTTCCTCGTCTCCACTTGCCAGCTGAGAGAGAAATCTGTATTTATTGACCTCCTCTGGTTTTGGCAGGACGCAGCCGAATACACAATAGTGTGTTTGTGTTGACTGTCAGCACGAGGCCTCCCATTGGCTGTGATCAGAGGAGACGGCACAGCGAGAGCCTGTGGGACACACACTGGGCTGTGAGATCCCATCAGCCACCTGGGCGTCCTGGACGGAGACGCGGCCAGGAACGGGAGCGGCTCCGAGGTCGACCTCTTCGCGGCTTTGAGATGAGAGCGAGGAGAAATCAAAGCTTCAGATCAGATCGAGACTCGTAGCTGTGAGACGAAAGTGAGACGCTCTGACCTCGTTAAATCTGCAGCGACACAACTGGTGCTCGCTTGTTTGAATTGTTTTTGGAGGGTTGGTGGTTAAAAATCTAATATATAAGAAGGATTGTTGATTTTACTGTTGAGTTGTGTGGTCAACTGTTTCCAACGATGTCAAACCAGAGAAATCCACGAGTTTACTCAAAGTAACGGTGCGTTTGATTTGGTCGCCTGTCGCTGTAACTTCCAGGAGAGAGAGGAGAACGAGGATCTTCATCAGCAGTGGTGGGTGTTTACAGATGTTCACCGCCAGAGAAGTTGATTTTTTATTTGCATTACTTAGACAGCCAGATTACAAGCATGCACTGAGTGTGTGTGTGTGTGTGTGTGTGTGTGTGTGGACTGAGGTGAACCTCAGACTGAACGAGTTCAGGTTGAGTATTTTTTATGACAGAGTCTAAACTGTCATTAAAAACTCCCACAAAACGACTTTTTTGCAGCCGTTGAGCCTGACACTGATGTAGAGGTGAGAGCAGACACGTGACATTAAAAAGATGTGAACACTGATTTTGACTTCCTGTGTTTGACTCTGGTACATGTTGACTCCTCTCTCTGCTCGGTCAGAACCAGCGAGGCGTCTCCTCCTCTGCTGCTGTCAAACTGTTTGTTTCTGTGGATGCTTGAGATTTCTTTGATCTACGAGTCTGTGGCCGACCTCCAGTGAAGGTGTGGTGTTTCCCTCATAATAAAACTCGTTTCCTCCTCTCTGAAGGATTTAACGTTGGTACAAAATGGTAAAAACAAGTTTGACGGCGAGAGATCAGACTGAAAGCAAAACCTAACTCGTCTAAAGGACGATATTTCCTTTCGCTTCAACATACAATTAGTGTTGAGTCATTCGCTTTCCTGCCATTAAAACGTCTCTGTCACTCTGTAATCATGACCAACTCCAGCTTTTTACTCAACAAGGTTTTATTTCCTTTTTTTCTGCAGTGCACACATGCACGTACACTCCCTCAGTCACACAAACACACCATGTAAGCAACAGTCACTGTAATCTTCCCACACTGACTAAATTACATTTGTGGCTGTGTCGGTTTCAGAGAGAAAAAAAGAGATAAATATATCACAGACAATAAACCGACTCCGATTCAAAGAAACTCAAACGTACATGTACAAAAATACATCGGGGACGTGTGGTGACAGCAGAGCGTGAAAGCTGTCACCCTTCACAGAACCAGAACTGAGAGCGCAGCCTGGCTGTCTGTGGTTTCTGGAAAGCGAGGCAGAGTGAGACCTCTGTGCTGTAAACAAACAGGCAGATCTCGGGTCAGTGCCGTTCTACAGGAAGCTGCGGTCCGAAGAAAGCCGGCGGTTCTGTGTTTCTAAATGAATCAGACGCTGCTGACAGCAGGAAGTAAAACCTGCACAGCGCTGCTGACAGGAGACCTCCACCTGTCTGTGAACAGCTCAGCATCACGTCTCATCCAATGAACCTCTTCTCTCCAGCTTCTAGTGTAAAACAGTATCTCCAGAACTGTTGGATGGATTTCTAAAGAGCCATAAACATGAAGTCATGGGTCGAACATTTTATTTCCTCAGTGATAACGAGTTAAATTTTGTTATCTTGAGATAACGAGATAAATTCATCCGTCAGCACAACAAAACAAAAGCTTGTTCCCTCTCATTCTTCACTGCTTCATGTTGAGCGTGCAAACACGGCGTCTCGACAAGTGTAGCAGCTGATTTAATCTGAAAACGCCAGATGAAGCTCGTCATCCATGAACAGAATAAAACACAGAGCAGAGTGTGTGTGACGGTCCAGTCGTCGTCTCATGATTAAAGAAGCTCCGTTTGATCTTTGAGTCATAAACTCGACCTGTGATCACACATCCGGACACAAAACAGCTTTTCTTACCAAAAGCACTTTTTAACTAGCTCGTTATCTCATGATAATGACACAAACAATTACATTTTTTAACATTCAAACTCAAAATTTAAATATTTACAGTATTAATGAGGTAATAACACAAACTCTATTATTACTCTATATTTAAAGGTTCGTGACAGTAAAGTCATTTTCTGATGCTGCTGACGCTTTTTCATTTAACGTGTGTGTCCTTTCTCCTCAGCAGCCAGGGTGCATGATGGGATCTTTCCGGCGTCCAAGGCCCCGGTTTATGAGTTCTCCGGTTCTGTCAGACCTGGCCCGGTTCCACGCCAGCTCACCTGCGCTACAGATCTCCAACACCAGAGTGTGGAACAGGTGAGAGAGACAGAACGCTGTGCGACTGGATCAGTGTTTGAACCCGAACCCACCTCACAGAACGACCAGTTAGTTTCATGCAGACTGTCTGACTCCATAATCCCACAAAGTCCAGATATTATCCTCGTGTTTAGGACACAACGAGTGTGTGTGTGTGTGTGTGTGTGTGTGTGTGTGTGTGTTCAGTATCCATCAGTATCCATCCTGTCCTCACTGATCTGACGTCTGGGAAAAGCTTGTTTCAACTTTGACATTCAGATTAAATGTTTGCTGTGAGCGGGACGATGACCTCGGTTTCCCTAAAGGTCGCATGTCACATCTTTTCCTGCTTTTTCTAAAAGGAGCACTGAAACTAACTTTAAAAGTGAATCTTCAACACAGGGAAATCTTAAGTTTACTGTCAATCCTGTTAAAGTTTAAAAGGTTAATACAATTTACAAAGTTCTTCACAAACGACTGAGAAGTTCGTCATCATGTGTCTTTGTTGGACAGATTTCCACTAAACTTGGATGGAGGATGGGTCTCAGTCCAGAACAGACCCCAGTAACTTCTGGTGTGGATCTGGATAAAGGGACTGATCCGGGATTGTTTTCTTATTTGGGACGTTTTCACACATTTTCACCAATTTCTCAGGAAATAGATGGAAAAAAAAAAAAAAAATCAGGTTATTTAGGTGGCTGGTATCTACGAGCAGAGGTATGCGCTCTACGCAGTGCCATTCTAGTTAATAATCAGTTTTCTTTTGAATCTTTTCTTTCTTATCATTGCAGCTTTAGTATGAATCTGTTTTATATAATTCACAATAAAATAATGAAACTAATTAAAAAAGATTTAAAAGATAAAAAATCGTTAAACTGCACGAGGACAGCAAACTGCTAAACTAAATATGGAGGCGAACAGCAGCTCAGCGGATGTGTTGGTCGACTTTAATGATGATTATGATGGTGTGTGTGTGTGTGTGTGTGTTATGGGTCCAAACATCAGCTTAAACCAGAGGAAAAGGTGCTGTCTCGTGTTGTTCCAGAGAGAAGAACCGGTTCTGTTGAAGGTCAGCAGTCTGAGGCCGTCATCAGGTCGGATCAGATGATCCAATCAGACGGTTTCCTGTTGGGTCGAAGTTACAGAAAGTGTGAGACTTTAATTACAATGATTTGGAGACGGGTCACAGCCGTGAGTCCATCATTGATCTTCTGCCTCCTATCTGGGGCGGGATTCAAGACGTCCCTCTCCACACAAACATCTAGCTCCAGATTAGATATATAATCCCTCCGGTGTGTTCTGGGTCTGCCCGTGGTCTCCTCCCAGAACCTCCACAGGAAGTCCAGGAGGATCCTGATCAGATGCTGAACCACCTCTGAACAGGGAGGAGCATCAGCTCTACGCCGAGCGTCCTGCAGGTGTCTGAGCTCCTCCCTCTGTCTCCAGGAGGGCTGCAACCAACGAGTGTACGCAGGAGAAAACATTTCATTTCATGATGATCCAGATAATCATCAACATACTCTAAAGCGCTAAAACATCCTGGGCTCACTTTAACCTTGACTCGCTGGCTGTTCGCTCAGGAGCGCTGAGATGAAGCGCTCGTGCGCTGAGAGAAGAAACGCTGCTCGTGCATCTCGTCTCGCCGCTGTGTGCTCCACACTGATCCTTTGTGGTTTACTGTCTTTGTTTTTTATTTGACATCGGGACATCAGAGCGAGGAGGATGTGCGTGATGACATCATCCATTGGAGACAAAAATACGGTGAATATCATCGCCACAGTGACGTCACCAGAGCCTTTCTGAAGAGTTGAGGGATTTTCAACTCGTTGCAAAGAAAAGGGTGGAGCGCTCTGGAAAAAGACGCTGGGCGCTGCGCCTTCTCTCTGGGCGGCCAGCGACACTCACTCCTCATTGAACAAACTGAAATTGAAAGAAAGACACTGGTGTTCAGACAATAATGCTATGTGGACACAGAGCCTAAGGTCACATGCGATCCTCCTCCAGCGTCTCTGTGTTGCTCCTGACCCTCGGCCTGTGCAGCTCGCTCTGTGTGTTGAGGTGTTTTCGGCTCAGGCGGCAGAAACTTGCAGCTCCTCTGAGTCTTCGGCCCGTTTCCTGCTCTCCCCAGCGTCGGGCAGGATGTTTAGTAGGAAGTGGAGGTGGCAGCCGGGCCACGTCCTGTCAACCAGCTGAGTCACATATGACGGTCGTCACACACTGAGCCGACACACACACTGAGCCGACACACACTGACTGAGCCGACACACACTGAGCCGACACACACTGACTGAGCCGACACACACTGAGCCGACACACACTGAGCCGACACACACTGACTGAGCCGACACACACTGAGCCGACACACACTGAGCCGACACACACACTGAGCCGACACACACTGACTGAGCCGACACACACTGAGCCGACACACACTGACTGAGCCGACACACACTGAGCCGACACACACTGAGCTGACACACTCCACAACTGTCACACATTTGTGTTTAAAACTTTTCTACACAAGCAGTGGTGGGACATTTCTCAAGTATTGTACTTTAAATTTAAGATACTTCACTTGAGTCTTTTGACTCCACAAATCAAACTGCTTTGTTCACTGACACATTTGTTATCATGTACTCCAGATCAGCTCCCTGCAGGACACGTAACTTAAATGATCCACAACTTCATGACCTCTGAGCTGACCTGCATTTGTTTGTGTGTCCTCAGCGTCCAATCAGCTGTCATCAAGGTGTTCCAGGGTGGAGCGCTGCAGACCAACGAGCTGTACACACTTAACGAGAGCATCAGGTAACGAAGACGTCTTCTTCTCTCTTCAGTCAAACCCAGTCATCGTCTCCTCCTGATGATATAAAGTCAGGCTCAGTCATCGTCTCCTCCTGATGATATAAAGTCAGGCTCAGCCATCGTCTCCTCCTGATGATATAAAGTCAGTCATAAATATTCCTGTTGTTCCAAGAAGCAGGTTTCCTTTGTTACCAGGATTATTCAGTGATTAAAGAACCGGGCTCAGATCCGTTAACGTGTGTGTATATTCACAACTAAACTGTTTTACTCAGAATATAAGTCAGT
Source organism: Pagrus pagrus (assembly GCF_965226575.1). Lineage (NCBI taxonomy): Eukaryota > Metazoa > Chordata > Actinopteri > Spariformes > Sparidae > Pagrus > Pagrus pagrus. The sequence continues at coordinate 994,078 of NC_140194.1, forward strand.
GAACTGGAACAGGCCTGAAGAGTTGAAGAGGAGAAACATGGCGGCTGTCGCTCCCTCCTGAACTGCTTCCTGTCTTTGCAGGTGGCTCCTTAAAACAGAGATGGGCTCCTTCATCACAGACTACTTCCAGGTACTTTCAGTCTGCATTTCCTGTTTTTCTCCTGTTTATAAAACCTGACAGTTTAACTGAGTTCATGTCAGCAGCGTCTTCCTCGAGGAGTCTGTTTGTGTTCACCAGTCAGAGGAAACACGACTGCGGTCGCTCCACTTCCTGTAACTGTTTGTTACAGTCATACTTTGATCATCAGTGTGACGAGGCACGGTGTCTCAGGTTGATACAGTATGATAACGATATTTTGGCTCATATAAGTGTATGAAATAATCCTACAACAGACATGTTTTCTAAAATCATCAGAAAGTTTAACAGGAATAAATGATACACAGTAAACCTTACTGGAGATATATAATCATAAAGACATAGATATATATATTTAACAATGGTATATTATGCCTTCATCATGACATAACGAATAAAATGCAGCTTTGATCCATTAACCTCTTTATCTGGCACCATATACCCGCCAACATATGAAGGAGGAATGACGCGGCCTGATCTGAGGGCAGAACATCTTCTCGGACCGACCCAAAGTTTTCATCACAACTCGACTCAATCAGCAGAATCACACGTTACTAAACTCCATGTTTCATCATTCTGAAGTCAGTGATCATAAATATTTAAACTTAATTACAAATTAGAAATAAAACAAGAATATTTATTTGTTGGAAACGACCTCTTGTGTCCCACCTTCAGTAACATCACTGCTGTAACATCACTGCAGTAACATCACTGCTGTAACGATCTGTGCATGTGTTTCATCACATCCACAGGTGGGACGTTGGTTAAATGGTGAAACAGTACAGTCCATGATGGCATGAGACCGCTGTCCTCTGGACACTAAAGGTTTTATTATCCAGAAAGAGAAGAATAAAAACCACATCAGGCTCGTCCCCTGTCCCCTGTTGCCTGTCCTATCTCCTCTGGTCCTCTGTCCTCTGTCCTCTGTCCATGTCGACACATGTAAGAAACAGCAGCTCAGTGTCGGTCTGAAACTGGATCCAGACACAGCGGACGGTGAAGCGTCACTGAGGTGTGAGGCTCCTCCAGTCTGGACTGATGGTGTGATGTGAAGCTCACAGCCGGCTGCAAACTGTGAAGATGTTTATCTGTCTGGCAGGAGAAGCTGGACAAGCATCAACTTGTTCAGCTCCCAGCTGCTGGATTGAAATTGATTTGAACACTGCATACTGCAGATGTTCAGCTGCACGGCACCTCAGCGCTCATGTGACACGACGTGAGTGTGATTATGATCACAGACGGTTGTGAGCCGGGTGTTCGGACCGCTGGACCGCAGTCAAATACTGAGACAAAACTGTCCCCTGAACATGTCCACAGCTCGAGGCAGCTGGATTGAATCCCTCTTGTCAGACTTCACGCTTGTGTCTGAACAAAGTGGTTGAACCAATCACTGAAGGCTTTTCTCCATGACAACATGTTTTGACTCTTCTCTGGACTAACTTCAGGAAGACTTTGGTATACCAGCTGGTGGGAGCACTCTGATTGGTTGAAGTTAGCCCATGATAGACGGTGACTTTAACTATCTAAAGCAGTGGACCTTTGCCAGGTCAGCTGATCGAATGAGGCAAAGAGGTCATCAATGAACAGTCCTGCGTTGTGACGCCTTGCATGGATAACAGGGTGGTTAGAGGCTGAAGCCCAAAATGCTTCCTGAGGTCACAGAGTGAAGCAGCAGCAGCAGCTCTTAGTCGAACTAAGCTGATTGCTGCCTCCTCCGCCCTGAAGCTGCAGTCGGCGAACAGCTGAGTGGCTCCTGATCCTCCTCATTAATCGGTCCGGCCTTCAGATAGTGACCTGTAGATCAGCAGATGGTGACGAGGACGATGAGCCGGAAGTGGACAGACGTCCTCTTCCTGTTCAGAGACGACAGCGGGGGAAGACGTCCTGTCACACCTGACTGTAATCTCAACACTGACGCCTGGACTGTCTCACTGCTGACATGTCTTTCCTGTCCACATCCTGAGACAGCTCAGTATCCATCCTGTCCTCACTGATCTGACGTCTGGGAAAAGCTTGTTTCAACTTTGACATTCAGATTAAATGTTTGCTGTGAGCGAGACGATGACCTCGGTTTCCCCAAAGGTCACATGTCACATCTTTTCCTGTTTTTTCTAAAAGGAGCTCTGAAACTAACTTTAAAAGTGAATCTTCAACACAGGGAAATCTTAAGTTTACTGTCAATCCTGTTAAAGTTTAAAAGGTTAATACAATTTACAAAGTTCTTCACAAACGACTGAGAAGTTCGTCATCATGTGTCTGAGACTTCACGGTCACTTCCTGTCCTCAGGAGTGGCTCACACTTCATGTTCCTGCAGTAAACATCTTAGAAACAGCCTTCAGATATTTTGTCCCATTTTTCTGGAATAATAAACTGAAACTTGAGGCTGATATCAGCCGGGCGATTCAACAATGTGTTCGACAAGAATATTTTATAATTTATAATTTATAATTTATAATGCATCTATTTATATTGTCCAGCTGTTGTCTTTATGAATTATATTAAATCTTCTCCCATTTGATTATCATATCTTTGACATTACATAAGCTGCAGCATTTAATGATGATTTTATTAATGATTAATCTGCAGATTATTATTTATCTTCACAATAAATCAATTAATCCTCTAGACTATAAAATGTGAAAATGTTCCTCTCAATATCCCAGAGCACAAAGTGACGCCTTCAGATCGTTTCTGTTGTCCTACAAACAGTCCACAGACTCGTTTAATGTCATAAATGACGAAGAAAAGCAGCAAATCCTCACATTTATGAAGCTGAAATGTTTGACATTTATGTTTGAAAACGACTGAAATGATTAATAATCAATAATCCGTTTTCTTGCTAATCTTTTCAGCTCGAGTATAAATGTGTTTCATACTATGCAGACGACACAAAACTCTACATAACAGGAGCTGTTTACATGGATGATGTTTCTTTAACAGTGTTCAGGAACGTTAATATTAAAAGTAATGCATTATGTTACAAGATTACTGTCATTAAAAAGAAACTTGTTACGTTACTGCGTCATCTACTGAGAAAATGAACATGTTTTAGTATTTTAGGGTTACCAAAAGACAAAGACAATAACCATGTCACTGCCACCTTAAAGAAAAGCAAGAATTACAGGATTTCTGTCCAAACAAGATACAGAAAAACTTTTAAAATAATTCGACCTGTAACTTATTTTTAATCGGTAACTATTTATTTGCTTGCCTTTGCTTTTTGTTTTTGATGCGTCTTTGTTTGTTGGACAGATTTCCACTAAACTTGGATGGAGGATGGGTCTCAGTCCAGAACAGACCCCAGTAACTTCTGGTGTGGATCTGGATAAAGGGACTGATCCGGGATTGTTTTCTTATTTAGGACGTTTTCACACATTTTCACCAATTTCTCAGGAAATAGATGGAAAAAAAATAAATAAATCAGGTTATTTAGGTGGCTGGTATCTACGAGCAGAGGTATGCGCTCTACGCAGTGCCATTCTAGTTAATAATCAGTTTTCTTTTGAATCTTTTCTTTCTTATCATTGCAGCTTTAGTATGAATCTGTTTTATATAATTCACAATAAAATAATGAAACTAATTAAAAAAGATTAAAAAAATAGATTAAAAGATAAAAAATCGTTAAACTGCACGAGGACAGCAAACTGCTAAACTAAATATGGAGGCGAACAGCAGCTCAGCGGATGTGTTGGTCGACTTTAATGATGATTATGATGGTGTGTGTGTGTGTGTGTGTGTGTGTGTGTGTGTTTCAGAACCAGCTGCTGACCCGAGGTCTGTCTGAAGTCCTGGATCAGGTCCTCGTCCACTCTGGTGAGACTGGTTCGTGGTTTCTGACGTCCCGTCTCCTGATAACCAAAAGAACGAGCAAACGTGATCTTAATGGTTCAGAATTCAAATGAAATGTAAAAATAAGACGATAGATTCAAAAGCTTTACGTCTTTGTTTCAGCGCTTAGCATCACTTTAGTTGGGTTTTTTTCTATTTCCTCTTGGTGTGATTGTAGATGATGCAGCACAGTGAGAGTGTTTACGTGCACACCGGTATCCTGAAATGTCTCCTCAGTTAAAACCGTCTGAACTCTAAACAGAAAAAGGAAGAAACAAAGACACAATGTCTAACCCTCACTCCCTGAACAACAAAACAGAAAACCGTTAAAGTTAAATGTACAGGATGGGTTAGCGACTAGCAACACAAGGCTACTCCGACAAACCACACACTGTAAACCGACTCGCTCTACATTACAGACACACAAACTAGAAACAGTCACAAACGGTCGGAGTCGTGCAGAGTCATCACTGGTCGCGGCGATGACTCTCCACGTCTTCTGCTCCCCAGGAAGTTAAGAACGAGCCAAGCCTCCAGATCGGCCAATCCGCTGTGATGTCATCAGGGGCAGCCAGCCAATCCCTACAGGAGCCAGCAGCGGTCAATTAGACAGAGATCCTCGGAGAGAAAAGAGAGCGCCCACTCTCCGAGGACCAGAGTTAACACAAAATTACACACAATAATACACACAATACACACATTTGTAATCAAATACTGCCAAATTGTGTTTTTTAAATCATGTGTTTAGAAAAAAGCCCCACAGATTAGTTTTTACGTTAGAGGAAACTGTGGCCGCACGCGACAACATGTTTGTTTTCAGGTAATTATCGTCCTTTAACTGGTCGCCAGGACTGACAAACAAATAAGTTCATCATTCTTTTGACATGTTTAATATTTAAGAGTCGCTCCTAGTGACGAAATTCAGAGAAAATTCTCAGGATAACGTTTCTTCGTTCCTTAAGTTTTTTTTTTTATCTGCAAAAAAAATGTATCATTTGTGAAAATGAGAAAAAACAGCAGTTGAAATGTTTTTTTTACTTTTTTTCCCCCACAGCGAACAAAGAAAATTAGTTCAGAAATATAATCCTGGTTAAATGTTATTTTTTACAGAGCCCTCTGAGGGTCATGGTGAGAAGTTTTTGGGATCCATCGAAGGGTTAGGGTTTTTCCCTCCGTTCCTTCTGAGCCGCGTCATCATGGATCAGACACAGCGACCTCTTCAGCTTCTCTTCGGGCGCAGCAGATCGCCGGGGGAGAGGCCGAAGAGGGCGATGTGTTCGATCCACAGTAGCACGACTCAGATAAGAGTGGTTCTCGCCGTGACCCTCAGGGGGATCCATCATTTTCACCTGACAAAATTTTCCCCACCTGTTTCACAGATTAGAACAACGAACGATTTATCCTTGAAAACCTTTTATCCACCTGTTAAGTCATGAACACAGGAGAGATTTAGATCACCTGGAAGTTCGTCTCTCTTTCCTCTCAGGCTTCCGTAAAATCTCAATTGACTTTTCTTGTGTCTCACTCAGATAATAATAACGTGTCTTTATGTTTTTGTTTACTTCGGGTTCTGTCTGTAGTCCTGATTGGACACGTGACGACTTTGTGTTGATCAGTTGTTGCTCAGTTTGTTTCTGTGTTGGATCGTGTTTCTGTTTAAAGCTGCTGTGACCCAGAAATCAAAAAGCTTCAGTCTCACCTGATAACACAGTGTTTGTGTTTACAGACTGCAGAACAACACAAACATTAATTTGAGGTTTAACGAGTTAATTTCCTCCGCCGTGCGTCGGGCATATTGGATGTTTGTGCTGTGTTTCCATGGTAACCAGCTGTGGTATCCCACAGGTGAGGAGCAGCTCGTCGTCCTCGCCGACATGTGGGACAGATTCTTCACAGAGATCCTGCCCACCCTGCAGGCCATCTTTTACCCCGTCCAGGTACACACACATTGTGTTCATTCGTTTCTTCATTCACACTCACAGAGACGCATCTGGTCATCAGAAGTGTCAGTACTTGATTACTTTTCATATCATGTGTTTTAAAATAATACGATATCTGCGCTCTATGGTATCAGACGCACTGACGCTTTATTAAAAACAGATCTATAATCAGATTTTCAACTAAAGGCTGCTTAGATATTAACATAATCATGAATTAGCATGCTAGCACTTAGCTCAAAGCACCACAGCCTGACAGAGTCTGTTCACATTTGGTTTTGCCATTTGTTCTGAGTGATCCGATCACGAGTGGACAGCTTTAAGCCCGTCGATTCACACCTGGCAATAAATACGTCTCAGCACGCTTCTGATTGACCTCTTCTGATCTCAATTCCCCACTTTACATGTAAATATACACCAACATCACTACACACGTTTCTTTACTAAAGAAAGAAATAGAAAATGTTTTGCATAAAGCAAGCAAAAATGTTTATAAAGTGTCTCCAACTCAACAACTCACTAAACTGACACATTTGTTAAGGGAGTCTGGGGACAAAGAAGTCGCCTATACTGGTTACTGTTTAGTGTGTTTGTAAAATGTGACATGTTTAGATCAATAAAATGTTTCTTCTTTCATAAATTGAGTGTAAATGGTGAAATCAGTGTAAACAGTGTGTTCAAACAGCTGCTAAATGTTGGCAGGTAAGACTTTAGCACTTTAGACACAGAAGCAGACAGGCTGGTACAGCCATGCTGCCACAAACTGACACTTTTTACAAGGAAACAAACAACTGACTGTTTTCATTTAATGCTGAATTTACAACAAGGAGACAATGATTCAGGATCTGTCGGAGCTGTTTAACACAGTTTATCTAGTTTCTCCTCATGAAACAACTCTTAAAATCACTACATTTGTTAGAGTCTGGTGATGTTGTGGTGACTGGTTCAGTGGTTGGGTCAGTTGAGTAGGTGGTCCTTCTGTGTGGCCACCACCTCTGAGAGCTGTCCAGCTGTGATCAGATCACTCAGTACAGATGTTGATACCAGTGTGTATTTGTGTGTGTGTGTGTGTGTGTGTGTGTGTGTGTGTGTGTGTGTGTGTGTGTGTGTGTGTGTGCAGGGGCAGGAGCTGACGGTGAGGCAGATGGCTCTGTTGGCCTTCAGGGACCTGGTGCTGTTGAAGCTCCACCTGGAGGAAACTCTGGGTACTGCAGCCTCCGTCCCTCCACCTGTCACACAGATGCTGCTGGTGCTGCAGGTAAACACTTCCACTTGTTTGTAAACATGCTTTTGTAGTTTTTGTTTTCATTTCTGTGGGTTATGAAAACACTGTGAGAAGCTGAAGGTGGCAGCATCACTGCAGGTCAAGAAGCAGTAAGACAGGAGATCAAAGTTAAATGTTGTTAATAAAATAATATGAAGATCGAGGTTGAAGCAGGAAATGTGTCTGTAAACTGTGATGGACGTTTGAAACAGAAGCTTCGGATTTAAATTCTCGTTTTCACCGAGTCAAACCGAGTCGAGCCGGGCAGACAGATGTCGTGGAAAAACACCATAAACTCAGAAATCTTTCCTCAAATGGTCACGAAGGTTCTTTAAAACGAGAAAGTTTTAATTTTATCTCTTATTTTCTTTGTTGAAAAACACCAGCCTGCTTCTTTCATTACTTTCTTGTTCTTTCACTTCAGCGTTTCTAATAGTTGGATGCTAAATATTAACAATGTCACATTCAAGTCTACATTTAAGTTCAATTAAAGAATCTTAACTAATTATTTTTATTAAACTCAGCCGTATTCTTCTGCAACAGGTTCCTGAGTGGTCTGTTCCTGATGATTTTTAAGTTTTTCACTGCTGCTTTTTTAAACAATTAAGTACTTAAGATGTGAAATGTCAAAGATGTGTCATTAATTAATTGATTGAAGGTTATTTCATCACTAATTGGTTCAGACCCCTGAGTTTAAGGTCCAATTGTAAGAACTCCAACCTGTCAAATACTGATGCTTTGAGACCTTTTACTCACCTCTCCTCTGTCTAAAGAAACAAGACTCAAAGTACTTTAAAATAAGTGATGAACTGCTCTGTGAACATCCTCTCTCTCTCTCAGGGTATCCATGAGTCTGCTGGTCCCAGTCTGGAGTATTACCAGTTGGAGCGCCTGGTGGAGATCGTCGTGTCTCCGTATCTCAGCAACGTTCTGCACAACAGACAGCAGCTCCTGTTAGGTCGGTGCAGCAGGAGCGTTGTAATCTCTCAGACTGACAGTAAACACGTTCTCTGCCTTAACGCATCATAAAGTAAGCGCTGGTTGCTCAGTGTGTGACGGCTGTAGTGAAATCACACATCTGCGTTTAGATTGGTTCCCTGTTAACGTCACTCTGCTGCCAGGCTGTGGCAGAGGTCGGAGGTCGGAGGTCAGAGGGCGTGGCTCTGTAGTAATAAGCCGTTTAAATCCTCTCAGCAGGGAGGTGAGCTGCTTCATCCGCTGCTGCTGGTTTCACTCCTGCAGCGCCAGGTGAATGAACTCGAACTGAAACTCACCTGCTGAGCTGAGGGTGGCCGCGGGCCTCGGCTATAAACGTAGCGTACGAGCACAGTCTGCACATAAATCTATAAACTACCTCTGACCTGTGACCATGACTTTAAACAAATAAATCAATATCTGTTTAATAAACAGCTTCCCGGAGTGCACACACACACACACACACACACACACACACACACACACACACAGACACACACACTGTGAGAATGCAAAAGGACGAGCGCCATGTTAGGGTAAAAAAACACACAAAGACGTGTTAGACAAACAGCTGATTATAGATAACGAATAAACAGTTAAATCTACATGTGGACGTTGTAAAATGATGTAATTCTCATTAGTCCAATAAGTCTCATTATTGAGTTTTCGTGAATTTATTTTTATACTTATATTGATCGATCAGGATCATTTTGTGAAAATAAATACTACCTCCGGATTGGACGTCTCTTCTTGTTCCTGTTATCAGAATGCTGCAAACTGGCCTGATCGGACATATTTGATTAAAATTAATAATTAAGTTCATAGCATGTCAGAAAAAAGTGAAAAATGCGGATAAAACTTTCCTAAAGTTCGGAGTGATGTCACCACATTTCTCGTTTTCAGTCTAAAACCACAAAATATTCAGTTTACTGTCGAAGACGATGGAGAAAAGCAGCAAATTGTCACAACTGAGAAGCAGGAACTGTGGACTGTTATAAACAGTTGCTGATTAATTAAATCAATCAATTAAATCCATCAATCAGTAATCGTGTTATTGCAGGATCAGGAGTTTACCTGAAGCTGCATCAGGAGAAGACTGAAGTTGAGAAAATGCAACAACTTCATGTCACTAAATTATCTTTGTAATAGATTCCTTTAAATGTTTTTAGTCTATATATAATTTGGGGAATAAAGTATAAGTTTAAACTTATTTGGAAAATACTTGTAAATAAACTTGTAACTTGTAACTTGTAAAACTTGTAAATTAAGTTAATACACCTCCGTATCACCTTTAAAAAAAAAAAACGTATTGAGTGTGGCTAACAGATGCTAACATAAATACAAACTCAAGCCTTTGTGTGTGTGTGTGTGTGTGTGTGTGTGTGTGTGTGTGTGTGTGTGTGTGTGTACAGGGGAATGTGTAATCTTTGAGCAGGTTTCACAAACAAACTCAAACCTCCCGTGAACTCAGCGCGGCTCTGAAGGCTGATCAGATTAGCGTCCTAATCCCTGCTGTGAATGGAAACAGGAAGGTTTTCACTGCAGTTGCCACTCAGCCATCGAACAGTACTGTACTGTTACATAATACGAACATATGAACATTTCACACGGGAGTTAATCCTGAGAAAAACCTGCAGGAACACACACACATCATAAACTCCTTCATTAGAACAAGTAGATAAAAAGTGTTATTAGTATATTTTTGTTGTTGTCATTCTCTTGAATATTACCTAAAGTAAAGGAACAGTACAAAATGAAAACCCAGTCATCATCTCCTCCCTCCATGCTGAGGAAAGTCAGGTGAAGTCTCGTAGTCCACCGAACATTTCTGGAACAGTTTAATAAAAGTTTATTTTCTGTCTCCTCCTCCAGATTCCCGCCATCTGCGGTCGTCAGGGTCGTTGCTAGGTGACCAGTCCCAGCCGGAGATCACCGTCACTCAGCATCATAACTCCTCCGACTCGTCGTCTCTGGCTCCGCTGGTGGAGCAGGAGGGCGAGGCGTACCTGGAGAAGTCTGGCGGTGTGCGGCGCCACACGGTGGCCAACGCACACTCTGATGTCCGGCTGCTGTCAGCGTCGGGCAGGATGCATGCTGGGACGGAGAAGGACAATGGGATGGGAGGGGGAGAGGGAGGCGTGGGGTTCGTGGTGGGAGGCGGGCCGATGAGTCCCAGGCCGTTCTGCAGCCAACCGGACATGATGGAGGCTCCGAGGGGAGGAGTTATCTGCTAGCGCTAATGAGACAATGGACACGTGAGACGATGCTGGACGGGAGAAGAAACAAGAGGACGGGGACAGGAAGTAACAGGGCATCATGGGAATTAGAGCGTGTTAGGAGCAGCCAGACCCTGATGAGATGAAATAATGAGACAGGAAATAAAAAGACAAGATGGGACAAGAAGACGGACTGCAGGAAACAAAACAGGAGACAGGAAACCACAGAAGAAGACAGAAAACAGGACAGGATACAGAAAACAGGAAGTGACAGGACAGGAAACGGGTCAGAGGAAGTGTTTGTACTCATCTGTCCCACAGCTGCCAGCAGGACGAGCAGCTCTGTACTGGGAGGACTGTCTGAACCAGTGACACTGATCCAGGATCAGGCTCTGTGTGTTCAGGGTTGTACTGATCCTGTGAACAGAACCGGACTGCGGGTTCTGAGTCTGCTCAGGTTCACTTGGATACGTTCTCTTTTAGGAATGTAAATAAATAATAAAGATTAAATAAACTAATTGATAAATAACCTTTAAATCCTCACGTGTCTGTCAGTCATGTTGACAGTAGCGATGTGTCGCTGTAGTGTTGCTGAACGCTGCAGTCATCACCAGAACCACCAGAACCACCAGCTCAGCAGCAGTTTCACTACCCAGAAGGACATTTTAGAAAGTTACACTCAGTTCCTCACATAGAATTTTTTTTTTCACTTGTTCCAAACAGAAAAAAGGTTTTTGTTGCCGGTCGTGTACATTAAAAAACACATGTTTTACTCAGCTCCACAAAGACATTTGTTTTTGTCTCAGTTGCCCACACACAGAAAACATTTTATCTTTCTCTCTCATTTTGTTTTTCATTTAGTTCCACAAGGAAAACCTTTTTTTCCTGCTCAGTTCCACACATGAAAGAAAACAATCACACACGCATAGTGAAGTGTAATAATTATTCCATGAACACCTTTCAGTTGTAAAAATATCAGCCAACACAAATCTTAAATCAGTATTTCCCCATTGAGCGCTGTGCCGTCATCACATTCCCTGTTCTGGAGCGCAGCGGGGAGGGCCGGACTCTTTGGTAACGAACTGATCCAGTGATCATAATCGATGGTAGAAATCGAGATTAAATGAAAAAGCATTACAGAATGAACAGCTGCTGTTCATGTTTCACCAAATACCATTTTAGTTTTCATTTAGTTTGTGTGTGAAATCGCTGCAGTGGACACGACTGTGCTGTCAGGTGCACACTGGAGACACACTCTGCCTTCTCCAGTCAGCTCATCAGGATCATCGTCACCACCTGCGAACATGCATTGTATGATTTATTAGAGCCTGTAAATAAAGTCATGTGAAAACAGTGTTTTTTTTTAACATGAAAATGCTCATATTTTTATTGCTCGATTTCTCCATCTGATTGAAAAACGAATTTAACCAGGATAATCTTTCTAAGTTGCGTAATCTTTCTTTCCATCTGTGAAAAGGTGAACAAAAATTTCGCAAGGGAAAAAAAAATTCACGTGTGAATAATTTTGTGTGTGAAACCAGGTGAAAATGTCTGTTTTTCTTATGGTTAAAACGAGTTTTACAAAAACAGACACTTGGAAAAGTGAGCCTCCCAAAAACATTGTTCAAAAAGGAAACATTTCACTCCGTTACACTCAGAATTATTTTTTTCTGAGGATCTGTTTTAAGTCTGATCTACATTTTTTTCTCTTCTGTGTTTATTGTCAAATCTTTTTTTCACCAGGATAAAAAATTCATCCAATTCATATTATTATGACTTGTGATCTGATGGAAAAACAAGTTTAAACAGGATAATCTGTATTTTTTCTTTCCATCTTTGAAAACATGAAATAAATTCACGTTTTTTTTCATGAGAATATTTTCTTTTTTTGTGAAACTGGGTGAAAATGTCTGGTTTTGTTATGGTTAAAACGAGTATTACAAAAACAAACACTTTGAAAAATGAGCCTCACAAAAAGATTGTTCCGCTTAAAAAAAAAGACATTTCACTCCGTCACAAAAAATTGTCCTGAATTTTATTAATATTTTTCTGATGATCTGTTTTCCAAGTCTGATCTACATCTTTTTCTCTCCTGTGTCTGTGACTTGCGATCTGAATTAAAAACAAGTTTAACCAGGATAATCTGTATTTTCTCTTTCCATCTGTGAACACAAAAAATTAAATTGAAGGAGTTAAAAAAAAAAATCACTTTTTTCCCATGAGAATACTTTCTTTTTTTTGTGAAACTGGGTGAAAATGCCTGTTTTTCTTATGGTTAAAACAAGTATTACAAAAACAAACACTTGGTACAGTTTTCTTTTTCTTCTAGAAGATGTCTTTCCTCCTATCAGATTTTCTTCCCCACTCAGTACCAGTAACTCACATTAAAAGAAAATGCATACAAAAAGAAAATTAGAATTTAAATTTCTAGATGTTTTTTCCTCCTAGAAAAAAAATCAGAATTTTTTGAAAAATCAAATCTGAATTATTTATCAGATTATATCCCACTCAGTACTAGTTTCACACATGAAAAGAAAATCTATAAAAAAGAAAATCAAAGTTTATTTCCTAGATGTTTTTTCCTCCTAGAGAAAAAAAATCAGAATTTTTAAGGAAATAAAACTGAATTTTTAGAAAAAAAAATCTGTTTTGATTTCTTAGGAAAAAAATCAGGATATTGAGAAAGAAAATCTGAATTTTTAGGGAAATAAAACTGAATTTTTAGAAAAAAAATCTGAATTTTTAGGGAAATAAAACTGAATTTTTAGAAAAAAAATCTGAATTTTTAGGGAAATAAAACTGAATTTTTAGAAAAAAAAATCTCAATTTTTAGGGAAATAAAACAGATTTCTTAGAAAAAAATCTGAATTTTCAGAAAAATCAAATCTGAATTTTTTTTATTGTAGAAGATGTCTTTCCTCCTATCAGATTATTTCCCACTCAGTACCAGTTTCACACATGAAAAGAAAATGTATACAAAAGAAAATTAGAATATTTTTTCTCCTGATTATTTTTCTCCTGATCTCATGATTTTGTGTTTGAGTCAAACCTCCAAGAAACAATCTGCAGATGTCTCTGACTGAGTAGCTCAGTGTGTAGAGATGCTGCCTCCAAGATTTGAGGTCGTGGGTTTGATTCTTGAGTTGTTCCAAAGTCCAAAAGAAAGAGTGAAAAGCTCTGAGAGACAGAATTCATCAGTCTGATCCGACAGCTCAGGCTGATGGAGGACTGCTCTGAACTTCTGAGGTCAATTGTTCAATTCTTCTGAGACTCAGTGAATTTTGAAGTCCAAATTTTCTCTTAAAATTTTGACTTTTTTCCCTCAACTTTATCTAAAAATTCTGACTTTTTTTCCAACCTTTTTCTGAAAATTCTGATTTTTCCCCCCAAATTTCGGACTTGTTTTCCCTCAAAGTTCTCTCAAAATTCTGATTTTTTTCTCACCTTCTAAAAAAAAAATACCCCGGGCAGACAGCTGAGGCTCCAGGTACTGGCAAGCAGCAGGATTCGAACCAGCGCCAGATCCTTACTAAATTCTGACTTTTTTCCCTCAACTTTCTCTTAAAATTCAGACTTTTTTTCCCCATCTTCCCCCAAATACTACCCCCCCAAAAGATTCTCCTCAAAATTCTGATTTTTTCCCTCAAATTTTTTCTCTAAATTCTAAAAAGGGAAAAGTTGGAATCTTCAGAAAAAAGTTGAGGTAGCAAAAAGTTTAAATTTTGGGGAGAAAAAAGTCAGAATTTAGAGACAAAAAATGGGGGAAAAAAACTGAATTTTAAGAGATGTTTGAGGGAAAAAGTCGAAATTTTGAGAAAAAGTTTGAAACGTTTTAGAAATTTGAGGGAAAAAAAGTCTGATAATCTTTTTTTGGGGGGGCGGAGTTAGAATTTTGGGGAAAAAGGAGGGGGGGGAGTCTGAATTTTATGTTTTTTGAATTTCTAGGGGAAAAAATGAATCATTTAACTTCTAGAAGATGTTTTCCTCCTATTAGATTGTTTCCCCACTCAGTACCAGTTTCACACATGAAAAGGAAATCTTTAACAATAAAACAAATGTGAAAATTTTCCAGATTTCTTTTCCTCCTAGAAAAATAATCTGATTTTTAAGGAAAAAATCTGAATTTTTAAGAAAAAAATCTGAATCATTTAACTTCTAGAAGATGTTTTCCTCCTATTAGATTGTTTCCCCACTCAGTTACCAGTTTCACACATGAAAAGGAAATCTATAAAAGAAGATAATAAGACTTTGCTGTTCCTCTAAGTGTTCCCTGATGCAACTCGTTCCCTGTTGCAAGTTTTTTTAGAGGAAAAAGTACACACTTTAAAAAAGTGCATACTTTAAAAAAGTGCATGCTTTAAAAAAGTACACACTTTAAAAAAGTGCATACTTTAAAAAAGTACATACTTTAAAAAAGTACACACTTATAAGTACACACTTTTAAGTATGTACTTAAAAGTACGTACTTAAAAGTGCACACTTTAAAAAAGTACATACTTTTTTGAGGAAAAGGGGAGTAGGCTCCGAAGTCAGAAGTTTTAGAAAAAAAATCTGAATTTTCTGTAAAAAAAATCTGAATTTTTAGGAAAAAATCTAAATTTTCATCATTTAACTTCTAGAAGTTGAGTTGTTCCAGTCCAGGAAACTGATCTGTGTTGAATTTTGAAGGCTGAAGTCCAAAAGAAAGAATGAAAAGCTCTGAGAGACAGAGTTCATCAGTCTGATCAGACAGCTCAGGCTGATACACGACTTCTCTGAATTTCTGAGGTCGATGGTTTGATTCTTATGAGACTGTGAATTTTAAAGTCCAAAACCCAAAGTGAGAGTGAAAAGCACCCAGAGAAGAGCTCCCAGTCTGAAGAGGACCTGGTGGCGCAGTGGGTTTATTCTCGACTGGTAGTAACCAGAAGACTGGGCACTGGTTCGAATCCTGCTGCCTGCGAGTACCTTGAGCCTCAGTTATTGGCCTGTGATTTCTCATAAATGGAAGTAGAGGACTATGTGATGAAGCTGACTTACTTTCAGTTCAGACATTTGACCAGATCATGGCATGTATTTAGAGTTTGACAGTGTGCCGTGCCACCTGGAGGAGGCAGGAACATTTCACTGCTGCTGGAAACATAAATATTTGTTTAATTTTGTGTGAGTCAAAGGTTTCAGACAGCTTGCTAATTCTATGTCCAAAGCCTCCTGCTTCCATCTTCGAGAAACCACAGGAACATCTCTCACAACCAACTCGAACCAGCACGAGAGCCTGTGGTTAATACCAGCCGAGAAACAGTCGGACTGCGCCACCAGTCCTCTTCACACTGGGAGCAGTTCTCTGGGTGCTTTTCACTTTCACTTTGGGTTTTGGACTTTAAAATTCACTGAGTCTCATAAGAATCAAACCATTGACCTCAGAAGTTCAGAGCAGTCCTCCATCAGCCTGAGCTGTCGGATCATACAAAAAATTGGCAAAAAAGATTGGAGATTGGAGCTACCAGGGAACGAGTTTCAACACTTAGAGGAACAGCAACTCTACGGAGCCTACTCCCCTTTTCCTCCCCTTATGTACTTTTTAAAGTGTGCACTTTTAAGTACGTACTTTTTAAGTGCACACTTTTAAGTGCATACTTTAAGTGCACACTTTTAAAGTGTGTACTTTTCCTCTAAAAAAAACAATCGCACCTTTTTTTATGGATTTCCTTTTCATGTGTGAAACCGGTACTGAGTGGGGAAACAATCTAACAGGGGAGAAACATCTTCTAGAAGTTAAATGATGAAAATTTAGATTTTTTCCTAAAAATTCAGATTTTTTTACAAAAAATTATAATTTTTTTTCTAAAACTTCTGACTTTTTTTTCCTAGGAGGGAAAAAAAATCTGAAATTTTTCACATTTGTTTCATTTAATTACATCTTCTAGATCTTCAGATTTTTTTCCCTAGAAATTCACTTATTTTTGTGTGAAACTGTTGCTGGGTGGGGAAACAATCTGGTAGGAGGAAAGACATCTAGAAGAAAAATAATTCAGATGTTTTTCCCTTAAAATTCAGATTTCTCTTTTAAAAAAATGGCAAAAAAGATTGGAGATTGGAGCTACCAGGGAACGAGTTTCAACACTTAGAAGAACAGCAACCCTACGGAGCCTACTCCCCTTTTCCTCAAAAAAGTATGGACTTTTTTAAAGTGGGGACTTTTCCTCTAAAAAAACCTCAAAAAAACAATCGCACCTTTTTTTATGGATTTCCTTTTCATGTGTGAAACCGGTACTGAGTGGGGAAACAATCTAATAGGGGAGAAACATCTTCTAGAAGTTAAATGATGAAAATATAGATTTTTTCCTAAAAATTCAGATTTTTTTACAAAAAATTCAGATTTTTTTTTCTAAAACTTCTGACTTCGCAGCCTTCTCCCCTTTTCCTCAAAAAAGTATGTACTTTTTTAAAGTGTGCACTTTTAAGTACGTACTTTTAAGTACACACTTAAAACTTTTTTTTACTTTTTTGAGGAAAAGGGGAGTAGGCTCCGTAGGGTTGCTGTTCTTCTAAGTGTTGAGACTCGTTCCCTGGTAGCTCCAATCTCCAATCTTTTTTGCCATTTTTTTTAAAAAGAAATCTGAATTTTAAGGGAAAAACATCTGAATTATTTTTCTTCTAGATGTCTTTCCTCCTACCAGATTGTTTCCCCACCCAGCAACAGTTTCACACAAAAATAAGTGAATTTCTAGGGGAAAAAATCTGAAGAGCTAGAAGATGTAAATAAATAAAACAAATGTGAATAATTTCAGATTTTTTTTCCCTCAAAAAAGTCAGAAGTTTTAGTCGAGGGCGCCGCGTGAGTGGCAGCCTGTTACAGCAGCTCTCGCTCACCTTTGAGCTTTTTCTTCTTTTTTTATAACTTTTAGTACTTTTTAACTTTTTTTATTTTACTTGACTTTGGAGCTCTTTCTCCGGGCAGTATGGAGACCAGAGTTGTTTTTATCGCTCTGGTCTTAATTCTGCTTCTTTCGCTGTTTTCCGCCGTGTCCGGGGAGCCTGTACGCGGCCCTATTGTTTACAGTAGGGATCAGCTGTTGGCCCTCAGTAGCGCTGCGGTGCCGCCGCTCAAGCGGCCCGATGTCCCGCGGGAGTTGAAGAGGAGGAGACGCGGGTGCCGTGCCGGAGCTGCTCGCCGTAGCAGGAGGAGACGCTACCGACCCATCCTCCCGTCCATCATCATGGGGAATGTAAGATCTCTCCCCAACAAGATGGACGAGCTAACGGCGCTGACCCGGCATCAGAGGGACTACCGTGAGAGCAGCATCATGGTGTTTACTGAGACGTGGCTAACGGCGCAGACCCCGGACACGGACGCTAACCTGGACGGATTTCAAATGCGGCGGGCGGACAGGACGGCAGAGAGCGGTAAGAGGAAAGGAGGAGGGCTGGCTGTGTTAGTTAATGACAGATGGTGTAACTCTGGGCACATCACTGTTAAAGAGCAGGTCTGCAGTAAAGACATTGAACTTTTAGCGGTTAGCATGAGGCCGTACTACCTCCCGAGGGAGTTCACACAGGTGATCGTACTCGCTGTGTATATCCCCCCCTCTGCTAACGCTGATGCAGCTTGTGACGCTCTCCACTCAGTCACAAGCTCACTGCAGACACAGCACCCACAGGCCCTCTTCCTCATCTCTGGGGATTTCAATCATGCCTCTCTGTCCTCCACCCTGCCCACATTCACTCAGTATGTCACCTGCCACACCAGAGACAATAAAACACTGGACTTATTCTATGCCAACAGCAAGGAGGCATACAACTCATCCCCCCTCCCTCCCCTGGGAAGATCTGACCACAACCTGGTTCATCTCCTGCCTGTGTACAAGCCCCTTGTAAACAGGCAACCAGTGGAAACCCGCACAGTTAAAGCATGGACTGAGGAGTCTGAAGAGGCTCTGAGGGACTGCTTTGACTCAACTGTGTGGGAAGAACTATGTGTTTCTCATGGGGAGGACATCGACAGCTTAACAGGATGCATAACGGACTACATCAACTTCTGTGTTGAAAACACTGTACCCACCAGGACTGTACGGTGTTTTTCAAACAGCAAACCCTGGATTAATCCTGACATTAAGGCTCTCCTTAAGGAGAAAGAGAGGGCCTTTAGGTCAGGAAACAAGGAGGAGCTGAAGGCTGTGCAGAAGGAGCTGAGGAAGAAGATCCGAGAGGGGAAGAACAGCTACAGGAGGAAGATGGAGGTCCAGCTGCAGCAGAGTAACATCAGTGGAGTCTGGAAAAGCCTTAAAACCATCTCAGGACTGAGGAAACCAGACTCCCAGGCTGCCGGGGATCAGACGTGGGTGAACGACCTGAACCTATTTTTCAATAGGTTTGACCAGACACCCACCCCTCCCCCGGCCCATTCATCTCTGCTGCCCCCCACCACCTCTTCCACCCCCCCTGTTTCCTGCCCCATTCTCACCTCTACCTCCCTCTCCACTGCTTTCATGTCGCAGACACCCTCCACTGCCCCCC
Source organism: Pagrus pagrus (assembly GCF_965226575.1). NCBI lineage: Eukaryota > Metazoa > Chordata > Actinopteri > Spariformes > Sparidae > Pagrus > Pagrus pagrus. The sequence continues at coordinate 1,012,931 of NC_140194.1, forward strand.
TGACATTCACCCACCTCCCCCACCCGACACTCAGCCCCCCTGCTCCAATCTGTCCCTCTCCACTATCCAGGTGAGGAATCAACTGAGGAAGATGAAGGTGAAGAAGTCCACGGGTCCAGACGGGATCAGCTCCAGGCTCCTCAAGTCCTGTGCAGACCAGCTGTGCAGGATTGTGGAGTACATCTTTAACATGAGCCTGAAGCTGGGAAAAGTGCCACTGCTGTGGAAAACCTCCTGTGTGGTACCAGTACCAAAGATCCCTCACCCAAAGGACTTCAACAGCTACAGACCAGTTGCTCTCACTTCACACCTGATGAAGACCCTGGAGCGGCTGGTCCTTGTCCATCTCCGCCCTCTGGTGGGTCCTTTTATGGACCCTCTCCAGTTTGCCTACCAGCCTGGCATCGGAGTGGACGACGCCATCATCTTCCTCCTGGACAGATCACTGTCCCACCTGGAGCAGCCTGGAAGCACTGTGAGGATCATGTTCTTTGATTTCTCCAGTGCTTTCAACACCATACAGCCTGCACTGTTGGGGGACAAGCTGGAGCTCACGGGGGTGGACCAACACCTCACGTCCTGGATCCTCGATTACCTCACCAACCGGCCACAGTATGTGAGGACTCGGGACTGCGTGTCGGACACGGTTGTCTGCAGTACAGGGGCCCCACAGGGAACAGTCCTGGCCCCTTTCCTGTTCACCCTGTACACTGCTGATTTCTCCCACCAAACACCCCACAGCCATCTACAAAAGTTCTCTGACGACTCTGCTATCGTCGGCCTCATCAGGGACGGGGATGACGGAGCCTACAGAGAACTTATTCAGGACTTTGTGGACTGGTGCCAGCGGAACCACCTCCAGCTCAACGCCGGGAAGACCAAAGAGCTGGTGGTGGATTTCCGCAGGCGCAAACAACCCTGCATTCAGGTGAACATCCTGGGAACGGACATTGAGATGGTGACGTCTTACAAGTACCTGGGAGTTCACCTGAACAACAAACTGGACTGGACTCATCACACTGCAGCAATATACAAGAAAGGTCAGAGCAGACTCCATCTGCTGAGGAAGCTCAGGTCCTTTGGAGTGCAGGGGGCACTTCTGACTTCTTTCTATGACTCTGTGGTGGCATCAGCCATTTTCTATGGTATAGTCTGCTGGAGCAGCAGCATTTCGGCAGCAGATAGGAAGAGACTTGATAAACTTATCAAGAAGGCCAGCTCCATCCTGGGATGCCCTCTTGACCCAGTGCAGGTGGTGGGAGACAGCAGGATGATGGCCAAGCTATCATCGCTGCTGGTGAAGGAGTCCCACCCCCTACAGGCCACTATCACAGCACTGGTCAGCTCCTTCAGTGACAGGCTGATACACCCCAAGTGTGTGAAGGAGAGGTATCGCAGGTCCTTCCTTCCTGCTGCTGTTAGAGTCTACAACCAGCACTGCTCCCAGTAGACCTCACTGTGCACTGTGCAATAAAAAAACTCTGCACATATCCACACACTTTCTGGTTTGCACAAATTGGACAATTTTTAATATCCATATTTATTATTTATTGTTTGTAAATAAAAATACCAACTGTTTAAACTTACACTGTCCATATTATAAATAATAAATACTATGTCATATTGTAAATACCAATTTCATATTGTAGATATTATGTATATACCAGTTAAATTCTATTTCTTATGTCTTATTATATTGTTTATTTTTTACTTTTATTACTGTTTAAGTGTGATACTGTCCTTTGGCTGTTGTGACAAAGAAATTTCCCCATTTGCGGGACAAATAAAGGAATTCTGATTCTGATTCTGATTCTGAAAAAAAATCTGATTTTTTTTTTATTTTTATTTTTTTTTTTGAATTTTTTGTAAAAAAAAAATCAGAATTTCTTTGAAAAAAAAAAAATCTGAATTTTTTTGTTAAAAAAAAATCTGATTTTTTTTTGTAAAAAAATCTGAATTTTTAGGGAAAAAAATCAAAATTTTCATCATTTAACTTCTAGAAGATGTTTCTCCCCTATAAGATTGTTTCCCCACTCTACCAGTTTCACACATGAAAAGGAAATCCATAAAAAAAGGTGCAAGTACACACTTAAAAGTGTGCACTTAAAAGTACACACGTAAAAGTGTGCACTTAAAAGTATGCACTTAAAGTGTGCACTTAAAAGTGTGCACTTAAAAGTACGTACTTAAAAGTGCACACTTTAAAAAGTACATAAGGGGAGGAAAAGGGGAGTAGGCTCCGTGGAGTTGCTGTTCCTCTAAGTGTTGAAACTCGTTCCCTGGTAGCTCCAATCTCCAATCTTTTTTGCCAATTTTTTTAAAAAGAAATCTGAATTTTAAGGGAAAAACATCTGAATTATTTTTCTTCTAGATGTCTTTCCTCCTACCACATTGTTTCCCCACCCAGCAACAGTTTCACACAAAAATATCTGAATTTCTAGGGGGAAAAAAAATCAGAATTTTGAGAAATTTTCTGACCCCCCCCACCAAAAATTCTGACTTTTTTGCCTCATTTTTTTCTCTAAATTCTAACTTTTCCCTCAACTTTTCAAACTTTTCTCTTAAAATTCTGACTTTTTCACTCAAATTTATCTCAAAATTCTGACTTTTTTTCCTCAACTTTTCTCTTTTTGATTCAGAGAAAACTTTCAAAACAGTTCAGGGAAAGGGAGAATCTTTTGGGGGAAAATGGAACAAAAAGTCAGAATTTTGAGAAAAATTAGGGGAAATAAGTCAGAATTTAAAATGAAAACTTGCAAAAAAGTTCAGGGAAAAGGAGAATCTTTTGGTGGGGGAGTTAGAATTTAAATTTAGAAGATAAATTTGAAGGAAAAAAGTCTGGGAAAATCTGTAATTTTTCTTTCCATCTGTGAAAACATGAAGTAAACACTTGGTACAGTTTTCTTTTTCTTCTAGAAGATGTCTTTCCTCCTATCAGAAATCAGGAAATAAAAAATAAAAAATTCTAGATCTAAATTTTTAGAAAAGAAAAATCTGAATTATTTTTCTTCTGCCATAAGATTTTCTTCCCCACTCTGTACCAGTTTCACACATGAAAAGAAAATGTATACCAAAAGAAAATTTGAGTATTTTTTCTCCAGAGAGTCAAAACCTCCAGGAAACAATCTGCAGGTGTCTCTGACTGAGTAGCTCAGTGTGAAGAGACGCTGCCGCCAAGATTTGAGGTCGTGGGTTTGATTCTTGAGTTGTTCCAAAGTCCAAAAGAAAGAGTGAAAAGCTCTGAAAGACAGAATTCTTCAGTCTGATCCGACAGCTCAGGCTGATGGAGGATTGCTCTGAACTTCTGAGGTCAATGGTTCAATTCTTGAGACTCAGTGAATTTTAAAGTCCAAAATCCAAAGTGAGAGTGAAAAGCACCCAGAGAAGTTCTCGCAGTGTGTAGAGGACTGGTGGCGCAGTCCGACTGTTTCTCAGCTGCTATTAACCACAGACTCTCGCGCTGGTTCGAGTCCAGCTGACTGCCGGTATGTGGACCCTCACTTGTGAGAGATGGTCCTGTGGATTCTCGAAGATGGAAGCAAGGAGGCTTTGGACATAGAATTAGCAAGCCGTCCTTTAAGAACCCTAACCCTAACCCTAACCCTCACACAAAATTAAACAAATTCACAGGAAGCAGTGAAATGTTCCTGCAGCCTCGATGTGGCATGGCACACTGTCAAACTCTAAATACATGCCATGATCTGCTCAAATGTCTGAGCTGAAAGTAAGTCAGCTGCATCACATAGTCCTCTACTTCCATCTATGAGAAATCACAGGCCAACAAGTGAGGCTCAAGGTACTGGCAGGCAGCAGGATTCGAACCAGCGCCCAGTCTTCTGGTCACTACCAGTTGAGAACAAACCCACTGCGCCACCAGGTCCTCTTCACACAGCTCTTCTCTGGGCGCTTTTCACTCTCACTTTGGGTTTTGGGCTTTAAAATTCACAGTCTCATAAGAACCGAACCATCGACCTCAGAAGTTCAGAGAAGTCGTGTATCAGCCTGAGCTGTCTGATCAGACTGATGAACTCTGTCTCTCAGAGCTTTTCGTTCCTCTTTTGGACTTCAGCCTTCAAAATTCAACACAGATCAGTTTCCTGGACTGGAACAACTCAACTTCTAGAAGTTAAATGATGAAAATTTAGATTTTTTCCTAAAAATTCAGATTTTTTTTTACAAAAAAATCAGATTTTTTTTCTAAAACTTCTGACTTCGGAGCCTACTCCCCTTTTCCTCAAAAAAGTATGTACTTTTTAAAAGTGTGCACTTTTAAGTGCGTACTACTTAAGTACGTACTTTTAAGTACATACTTAAAAGTACACACTTAAAAGTGCACACTTTTAAGTACACACTTTTAAGTGTGTACTTTTTAAAAGTATGCACTTTGCTAAAGTGTGTACTTTTTCCTCTAAAAAACTCCAAAAAAACAATTGCACCAGGGAACGAGTTGCATCAGGGAACACTTGGAGGAACAGCAAAGTCTAATTATCTTCTTTTATAGATTTCCTTTTCATGTGTGAAACTGGCACTGAGTGGGGAAACAATCTAATAGGAAGAAAACATCTTCTAGAAGTTAAATGATTCAGATTTTTTTTTTAGTATTTTTGGGGGGAAAGTCAGGATTTTAAGAGAAATTTGAGGGAAAAAAGTCTGAAATTTGAGAAAATGGTTGATTAAAAAAAATCAAAATTTTGAGAAAAAGTTTGTGACAAAATTTGAGGGAAAAGCTAGAATTCCAAAACCCAAAGTGAGAGTGAAAAGCACCCAGAGAAGTGCTCCCAGTGTGAAGAGGACTGGTGGCGCAGTCGGTCTGTTTCTTGGCTGGTATTAATCAGAGGCTCTCGCGCTGGTTCGAGTCCAGCTGACTGCATGTGTGTGGACCCTCAGTTATCAGAGATGGTCCTGTGGTTTCTCGAAGATGGAAGCAAGGAGGCTTTGGACATAGAATTAGCAAGCCGTCCTTTAACCAGCAGTTCCTGCTCTCACTTTGGGTTTTGGGCTTTAAAATTCACAGTCTCATAAGAACCGAACCAGCGACCTCAGAAGTTCAGAGAAGTCGTGTATCAGCCTGAGCTGTCTGATCAGACTCTCAGAGCTTTTCGTTCTTTCTTTTGGACTTCAGCCTTCAAAATTCAACACAGATCAGTTTCCTGGACTGGAACAACTCAACTTCTAGAAGTTAAATGATGAAAATTTAGATTTTTTCCTAAAAATTCAGATTTTTTTTCCTAAAAATTCAGATTTTTTTTACAAAAAAATTCAGATTTTTTTTACAAAAAAATTCCGATTTTTTTAAACAAAAAATTCAGATTTTTTTTCTAAAACTTCTGACTTCGGAGCCTACTCCCCTTTTCCTCAAAAAAGTATGTACTTTTTAAAAGTGTGCACTTTTAAGTACGTACTACTTAAGTACGTACTTTTAAGTACATACTTAAAAGTGTGCACTTTTAAGTACGTACTACTTAAGTACGTACTTTTAAGTGCACACTTTTAAGTGTGTACTTTTTTAAAGTTTGCACTTTTCTAAAGTGTGTACTTTTTCCTCTAAAAAACTCCAAAAAACAATTGCACCGGGGAACGAGTTGCATCAGGGAACACTTAGAACAGCAAAGTCTAATTATCTTCTTTTAAAGATTTCCTTTTCATGTGTGAAACTGGTACTGAGTGGGGAAACAATCTAATAGGAGGAAAACATCTTCTAGAAGTTAAATGATTCAGATTTTTTTCTTAAAAATTCAGATTTGTTTCTTAAAAATTCAGATTTTTTCCTAAAAATTCAGATTATTTTTCTAAAACTTCTGACTTTTTTTTTTCCTAGGAGGAAAAGAAATCTGGAAAAAATTTTCACATTTGTTTTATTTTTAAAGATTTCCTTTTCATGTGTGAAACTGGTACTGAGTGGGGAAACAATCTAATAGGAGGAAAACATCTTCTAGAAGTTAAATGATTAATTTTTTCCCCTAGAAATTCAGATTTCTTTAAAAAAATAAATAAATTCAGACCCCCCCCCCTCCTTTTCCCCCAAAATTCTAACTCCGCCCACCCCCCCAAAAAAGATTATCAGACTTTTTTTCCCTCAAATTTCTAAAACGTTTCAAGCTTTTCTCAAAATTCTGACTTTTTTCTGCCCTAAATTTTAACTTTTTGCTACCTCAACTTTTTTCTGAAGATTCTAACTTTTCCCTTTTTAGAATTTAGAGAAAAAATTTGAGGGAAAAAGTCTGAATTTTGAGGAGAATCTTTTTTTGGGGGGGAGTTAGTATTTTGGGGGGGAAAGTCAGGATTTTGAGAGAAATTTTAGTAAAAAAAGTCTGAAATTTGAGAACAAGGTTGATAAAAAAAAATCCTTTAAGCAGCTGTTTGAAACCTTTGACTCACACAAAATTAAACAAATATTTACGTTTCCAGCAGCAGTGAAATGTTCCTGCAGCCTCCAGGTGGCATGGCACACTGTCAAACTCTAAATACATGCCATGATCTGGTCAAATGTCTGAGCTGAAAGTAAGTCAGCTTCATCACATAGTCCTCTACTTCCATTTATGAGAAATCACAGGCCAAGAACTGAGGCTCAAGGTACTGGCAGGCAGCAGGATTCGAACCAGCGCCCGGTCTTCTGGTTATTACCAGTTGAGAGCAAACCCACTGCGCCACCAGTTCCTCTTCACACTGGGAGCTCTTCTCTGGTCGCTTTTCACTCTCACTTTGGGTTTTGGGCTTTAAAATTCACAGTCTCATAAGAACCGAACCATCGACCTCAGAAGTTCAGAGAAGTCGTGTATCAGCCTGAGCTGTCTGATCAGACTGATGAACTCTGTCTCTCAGAGCTTTTCGTTCCTCTTTTGGACTTCAGCCTTCAAAATTCAACACAGATCAGTTTCCTGGACTGGAACAACTCAACTTCTAGAAGTTAAATGATGAAAATTTAGATTTTTTCCTAAAAATTCAGATTTTTTCCTAAAAATTCAGATTTTTTTTACAAAAAATTCAGATTTTTTTTCTAAAACTTCTGACTTTGGAGCCTTCTCCCCTTTTCCTCAAAAAAGTATGTACTTTTTTAAAGTGTGCACTTTTAAGTACATACTACTTAAGTACGTACTTTTAAGTACATACTTAAAAGTACACACTTAAAAGTGCACACTTCTAAGTGTGTACTTTTAAGTGCACACTTTCAAGTGTGTACTTTTTTTAAGTATGCACTTTTCTAAAGTGTGTACTTTTTCCTCTAAAAAACTCCAAAAAACAATTGCACCAGGGAACGAGTTGCATCAGGGAACACTTAGAGGAACAGCAAAGTCTAATTATCTTCTTTTATAGATTTCCTTTTCATGTGTGAAACTGGCACTGAGTGGGGAAACAATCTAGGAGGAGGAAAACATATTTTAGAAGTTAAATGATTCATTTTTTCCCCTAGAAATTCAGATTTCTTTAAAAAAAAATTTAAATTCAGACTCCCCCCCTCCTTTTTCCCCCAAATTCTAACTCCGCCCACCCCCCCAAAAAAAGATTATCAGACTTTTTTTCCCTCAAATTTCTAAAACGTTTCAAACTTTTTCTCAAAATTTCGACTTTTTCCCTCAAACATCTCTTAAAATTCAGATTTTTCCCATTTTTTATCTCTAAATTCTGACTTTTCTCTCCCCAAAATTTTAACTTTTTGCTACCTCAACTTTTTTCTGAAGATTCTAACTTTTCCCTTTTTAGAATTTAGAGAAAAAAATTGAGGGAAAAAGTCTGAAATTTGAGAAAAAGTTTGTGACAAAATTTGAGGGAAAAGCTAGAATTCCAAAACCCAAAGTGAGAGTGAAAAGCACCCAGAGAAAAGCTCCCAGTGTGAAGAGGACTGGTGGCGCAGTCAGTCTGTTTCTTGGCTTGTATTAACCAGAGGCTTTCGCGCTGGTTCGAGTCCAGCTGACTGCTGGTATGTGGGCCCTCAGTTGTCAGAGATGGTCCTGTGGTTTCTCGAAGATGGAAGCAAGGAGGCTTTGGACATAGAATTGTCCAAAGCCTCCTTTGGACAATTTTTCCTCTAAAAACAATTGCATCAGGGAACACTTAGAGGAACAGCAAAGTCTAATTATCTTCTTTTATAGATTTCCTTTTCATGTGTGAAACTGGTACTGAGTGGGGAAACAATCTAATAGGAGGAAAACATCTTCTAGAAGTTAAATGATTCATTTTTTCCCCTAGAAATTCAGATTTCTTTAAAAAAATAAATAAATTCAGACTCCCCCCCTCCTTTTCCCCAAAAATTCTAACTCCGCCCACCCCCCCAAAAAAGATTATCTAGAAATTTTAGGAAAAAAAGTCTGAAATTTGAGAAAAAGGTTGATAAAAAAAAATCCTTTAAGCAGCTGTTTGAAACCTTCCACTCACACAAAATTAAACAAATATTTACGTTTCCAGCAGCAGTGAAATGTTCCTGCAGCCTCCAGCTGGCACGGCACACTGTCAAACTCTAAATACATGCCATGATCTGTTCAAATGTCTGAGCTGAAAGTAAGTCAGCTTCATCACATAGTCCTCTACGAGAAATCACAGGCCAACAACTGAGGCTCCAGGTACTGGCAGACAGCAGGATTCAAACCAGCATCCAGTCGTCTGGTTACTACCAGCTGAGAACAAACCCATCGCGCCACAAGGTCCTCTTCACACTGGAAGCTCTTCTCTGGGCGCTTTTCACTCTCACTTTGGGTGTTGGACTTTAAAATTCACTGAGTCTCATAAGAATCGAACCATTGACCTCAGAACCATCGACCTCTGATTCTGTCTGAGATATCACACTTCGGTTTCACTTTCAATTTGAATTGTAACACCCTTTCTGCACTGTTTCACACATGGGGACAGGATGGAGGATGTGTCATCCCCCCGAGTTTCACCAGGTCAAGTGACTGTTGAGGTGTCTCAAAGGAAGAGAAACTGTTTTTCACGTGCATAATTTAATTTGTGTCCTCAGTTGACTGGATACAGCGAGCAGCCGGTCAGCCTGCTGTTGTTCATCGGCACTGCAGACGAGCGCTACCTTCGCCCTCATTCCTTCTACCAGGTCCACCGAGTGACGGGGAAGATGGTTACCACCACCTGCCAGGAGAAGGTGATGGGTGGTACGAAGGTCCTGGAGATCCCTTTGCTTCCAGAAAACGACATGTCCGCCAGGTAACAGAGGGGCAGGAACAAACCTGGATTTAGCTTCACAGTTTATTTTTAAGGCATTAAGATAAATTCTGGAGCCGTGTTTTCCTTTTGTGAGCTGATCCTGTCAGCGCCGTCCATCTCAAATATAATTATAGTAGCAACAACAGCAGTGTGAGTAGTAGTTTGAGCATTCAAACTAAAGTAATGAGCCTGTTTTGAAGATGTGCGAAGGAGAAAGTTCAGATATTTGTGTTCAGATGTAGAGAAGTTAAAAGTTGCCAGAGAAATAAATACTCAAGGAAAATACAGATACCTGAAAACTCTGGTACAGTAACAAAGTATTTATTCTTTATTATATTTAGTATTTATTTATCATCTGTACTTCATTACTTCTCACCTCTGCTATGATCCCATTTCTGAATTACTCTTTATTTTACTAACGACATACATTCAAGACATTCAATGACACTTTTATCAACCAAAACATTAGCCAAGCCAGCAGCTAATGAGATTTCTCCACACCATACATTTGCAGTTACTTGTTTACACGCTTTGTGTTAAACTGATTGTCTTCTGGTTTTCTTCTCCACAGCATCGACTGTGCTGGTATCTTGAAGCTGCGTAATGCTGACATCGAGCTGAAGAAGGGAGAGACGGATATCGGGCACAAAAACACGAGGGTGCGAGTTGTGTTCAGGGCCGCCGTCCCTCAGTTGGACAGCAGGATGCTGTGGCTGCAGACGACGTCTGTTCCTGTGGAGTGCTGTGAGTCAGCTGCAATATTAATACACCACATTTACATCTGGTTAGAATTTTTGGGAAAAAGCCAACCCTAACTTTTTCAAACTTTTCTCTCAAAATTCTGACTGTTTCCCTCAATTTTTTGTTCAAAATTCTAACTTTTCTTCTCTCAACTTTTTCCAACTTTCTCTTAAAATTATGACTTTTTTTCCCAACTTTTTTTCAAAATTATGACTTTTTCCCCCAAATTTCGGACTTTTCCCCCCCTCAAATTTCTAACCTTCTTCTCAAAATTCTGACTTTTTGCCCCCTCAACTTTCCTGAAATTCTGAGTTTTGTTTCAAACATTTCCCTCAAAATTCTGACTTTTTTCTCTTAAAATTCAGGCAAAAAATGTTCTTCTCTTCTCTTAAAATCTTTCGTCACCAATTTTTTTTTGCAAAATTCAAATTTCAGACTTTTTTCCCCCCTCAACTTTCTCTCAAAATTCTGACTTTTTTTTCCCTTTTCCCCCCAAATTCTAACTCCCCCCAAAAGATTCTCCTTGAAAGTCTGACTTTTCCCCTCAAATCTTCTCTTAAAATTCAGACTTTTTTCCTTCAACATTTTCAAACTTTTCTCTTAAAATTCTGACTTTTCCCCCCCAAATTTCTCTCATAATTCTAACCTTCTCAAAATTTTGACTTTTTTCCCTCAACATTTCTAAAATTCACATTTTTCAACTTTTCTCTTAAAATTTTGACTTTTTTCCCCTTTACCCCCCGAAATACTAACCCCCCAAAAGATTATCCTCAAAATCCTGACTTTTCCCCTTAAATTTTCTCTTAAAATTCTGACTTTTTTCCCCAACATTTTTCTCAAATTTCAGACTTGCTTTTTCTAAGATTTCTCTCAAAATTCTGACTTTTTTTCAGCCCTTTTCTCAAAATTCTGTCCTTTTTCCCTCAACTTTTCTCTTCTTTGATTTAAAGTCAGAATTTTTGAGAAAAAAATGAGGGGAAAAATGTCGGAATTTAAAGAGAAAACTTTCAAAACATTTCAGGGAAAGGGAGAATCCTTTTGGGGATAATGGAGCAGTCAGAATTTTGGGGGAAAAGTCATAATTTTAAGAGAAAAAGTTTGAACAAAAGTCAGAATTTTGAGACAAAAATAGAGGGAAAGAGTCTGAATTTTGAGGAGAATCTTTTGGGGGAGAAAGTATGTTCGGGGAAAAAAGTCAGAACTTTAAGAGAAATTTGAGGGAAAAGAGAATTTTCAGAAAAAAGTTGAGGTAAAAAAGTTTGAAAAAAGTCAGAATGTTGAGAAAAAAATGAGGGGAAAAAAGTCAGAATTTAAAGAGAAATCTTTCAAAACACTTCAGGGAAAAGGAGACTCCTTTGCGGAGGGAATTAGAAAGAAGAAAGGAGAATCTTTTAGAGGGGGAGTTAGAATTTTGGGGGGAAAAAAAGTCAGAATTTTAAGAGAAGTTTGAGGGAAAAAGTCTGAAATTTGAGAAAAAGTTTGAAAAAACGTCAAAATTTTAAGAGAAAATTTTAGGGAAAGTTAGAATCTTCAGAAAAAAAAGTTGGGGTAGCAAAAAGTCAGAATTTTGGGGATAAGAAAGTCAGAATTTTGAGGAAAAAAATGAGGGAAAAAAGTCAGAATTTTGAGGAAAAAAAGTCAGAATTTTGAGGAGAATCTTTGGGGGGGGGTTTAGAATTTCGGGGAAAAGGGGAACAAGTCAGAACTTTAAGAGAAGTTTGAGGGAAAAAGTCTGAAATTTGAGAAAAAGTTTGAAAAAACGTCAAAATTTTAAGAGAAAATTTTAGGGAAAGTTAGAATCTTCAGAAAAAAAAGTTGGGGTAGCAAAAAGTCAGAATTTTGGGGATAAGAAAGTCAGAATTTTGAGGAAAAAAATGAGGGAAAAAAGTCAGAATTTTGAGGAAAAAAAGTCAGAATTTTGAGGAGAATCTTTGGGGGGGTTTAGAATTTCGGGGAAAAGGGGAACAAGTCAGAACTTTAAGAGAAATTTGAGGAGAAAAGTCAAAAATTTGAGAAAAAGTTTGAAAAAAAGTCAGAATTTTAAGAGAATATTTGTTTTGAGGGAATCAGAATTATGAGAAAAAAATTAGGGGAAAAAAAGTCAGAATTTATAGAGAAAACTTTCAAAAGGTTCAGGGAAAAAGACAATCTTTCAGGGTGGGAGTTAGAATTTTTTTGGGAAAAAAGGCAGAATTTTAAGAGAAGTTTGAGGGAAAAAGTCTGAAATTTGAGAAAAAGTTTGAAAAACTTTCAAAATGTTAAGAGAAAATTTCAGGGAAAAGTTAGAATCTTCAGAAAAAAGTTGAGGGAGCAAAAAGTCTTAATCTTGGGGAGAAAAAATGTAAGAATTTTCAGAAAAAATTAGGGAAAAAAGTCACACTTTTAAGAGAAATTTGAGGGAAAAAGTCAGAATTTTCAGAAAAAGTTTGAAAAATTTTAAGAGAAATTTGAGGGAAAAAGTCTGAAATTTGAGGATAATATTTTCAGGGGTAGAATTTCTGGGGAAAAAGTCAGAATTTTAAGAGAAACTTGAGGGAAAAGATAATTTTCAGAAAAAAGTCCGAATGTTGAGAAAAAGTTGGTGAAAAAACATGAAAAAAGTTTCAGGTGGAAAAAGAAATTCATCCTTCTCTTGAAAAAGTTTTTTTTTCACTTGGCTCCTCATAGAAATTTAGCTTTTTTACCTGGTTCCACACATAAAAATCCCAAAAAATGTAATTTGTGAAAAAAAAGTTTTCTTCTGTCTTGAAAGAAAAATTCACTCGTTACCTCACAGAAAATCTTTATTTCTCAACTTGTTTCACACAGAAAACATTTTTTTTCCTCCCGGTCCTACACATACATTTTTCTCAGTCCCACAAAGAATAAAGCACTCTGTTTTTTGGTTTTTACTCGGTTCCCCACATAGAAGAAAAAAAACTGTTGAATTTTTTTTTTCAACTCGTTTCCACACATAAAAATCCAAATAAATTTCACTTTGTGAAAAAACTTGCACACAAAACATTTTTCCCCCACCTGGTCCCACACATAGAAAAAACACTTTTCAGTCAGTTCGACACAGAATTAATTTTTTCATTTTTAAACACACACACACACACACACACACACACACACACACAATCCACTTGTTCGACACAGGATGAAAAAATTCACAGGAAAAAAAAGTTCCACTCGTTTAACAGAAAAAGAGGTTTTTTTATCACTCAATTCCACACAGTTCTTTGTTGTTGTTTTTTACTCGGTTCTGCACTCACAGAGGGACAATTTTTTTCTACTTGTTCCACACAGAATTTTTTTTCACTTGTTCTACACACACAAATAATTTCAATCGTTCCACAGAGAAAACATCACTCAGCTCCACACAGAATTTTTCTTAACTCAGTTCTTTTCAGTCGTTCCAGACAGAAATTTCTCGGTTCCACACATAAAAAAACAAACAAAAAATTCACTCAGCTCCCCACTGGAAAACATTTTTTTCACATGGTTCCACACACACACAATCATTTGGGGTTCCACAGAAGAAAAAAAATTCACTCGTGCCACATAGACAAAAAGGTTTTTCATCACTCGGCTCACTCACAATTTTTTCTTTACTCAAAAAACAAAACAAAATCACTCAATCCAACAGAGAAGTTTTTTCTTTTTTTACACAAAATTTCACTTGGTTCCACAGAAAAAAAAAGTTTCAGTCATTCAACATAGAAAAAACAAACAAAATCTCAGGGTTCCACACAGAAAAAACACAAAAAATCTCACTCAGTTCCCCAGTTTTTTGTTTTTCACTCTGTTCCACACAGAAAAAGGTTGTTCTTTTCCACTCGGTCCTACACAGAAGACAAAATCACTCTGTTTTTTGTTCTCTCAAAAAAAACTTCTTTTTCTGACTCGATTCCACACATGGAAAAAAACCTCAGTCAGCTCCACACATTAATTTCTTTAAAAAAAATCCGTTATTTTATCACTTGTTCCAGACAGAACTGTTTTTTAGATTGAACATTCATATCGGATTTTTTTTCTTGTGAAATAATAATTTAAAAAAATTAGTCCGACTGAAAATTCAGGTTGTTCTTTTCTTTTTTATTATTTCAATCACAACCCTTGAAACTCTTAATTTTAAACTTTGTTGTAGAATTGACATCTTTCCATCATTTAAGGCGATTAAATGACTGACTGTGGAGCTGATCAACAGAAACAGTAACTCCGTGAAGGAAGTGTCTTTTACCTGGTTTCCTGGTGAAATGACAAGATTTCACAGCCTAACTGCTCAATCACAGCTTGACCTTTGACCTCTGACCCAGGCTGGTTAGGGAGCAGTATTCAGGTCAGAGGTGACTTAATCCTCACCTCCAAATCCTCCACTTCCTTCCTGGTCTAGAAGATCCAGTCTGAAAGTCAATTCTAAAATTAGTTGGATTAAAACAGCAGCTGTGGTGCCCCCATGTGGTGTTTCAGAGAAGTGACTTTAATTTCTGAGGAAACTTTTCAGGTCCACAGCAGTAAGAAGGTTTGCTCCATGGACCTTATTTGATAAAACCTTTGTCTGTTAGTGAATGAAGAGAGACAAATAATGTAATGATCCTGTTTGAATTGTGTCATGAATCACACATATGATGTTTGTCAGTTTAAAAGATAATTTCCAAGTCAATAAAGTGTCAGTTTGTTGTAATTAAAGTATAATCTCATGTAGTTTTGTGTTAAGGTGCTCAGTGAACTACATCGTCTCATCAACACCAGAACCAACACCAACATGGACCTAACCCTAACCCTCGGAACAGTGCAATGGAACAGTGATTGAAGTTGGATATTGACTCCGGCTCTGACGTTGCTTCCAGGACAAAACATGGCGGGAGCTAAATAAAACTCGTCTGTGGCCAAAACAACTTATTTGTTGGAGGTGCTCAAGGAGTTAAAGATGGTTGAAAGGCTCGAAACAACAAGTTGTTCAAACAAGTGTTTGAAAAGATGAACGAAGGTGGAATCTGAACTATTGATTAAATCAAGAAGCTGGAGAAGTTTGAAGGCAGCCTGCTAAAAGTCAAAACAGCAAAAGGTGTTCAGACCCAGATGGTTTTCATGGATGACCTGATCGGGGAGCGACCACAGCAACATGTCGTTTTATGTGCGAGGGGAACTGTGTAGTTTTGTAGAAGAAATTAAAACTCAGAATTTTAATATTTACAATATTGATGAGGTAATAATGGAAAATATTTCCATAAATGAATAAACCAGTGATAAACAAAAAAAGGTCTGAGAACACTGTTTGAAGATAGAAAGGTGGCAGGGTCCACCACATATAAACAAAGTAAAACGGTATAAACTGTGTTGTCCTTTAAGGTCAGTTTGTTTATTCAGTCATGAAAACAAAGAGAGTTAGATTATTTAGCTTCTTAATCAGCCAATGAGGATCTTTCTCTGCTCATTAACATTTCTTCAACAAAACTACAGACTGCTCCTTTCAGTGTGAATTAAGACGGATCGTTTGTAAATATACTTTTATCGCTGTCGCGAAGCTACCCTCCGTTAGCATGTTAAAGGTAATTCCCATTATGTGTTAGCATCGAGCTAGCCGTTCATTGTATAAATTCCGTAATCAAATAATGCTTAAGGTAATATTTCCTCGCAGACAGCATGCAGTTCACGTACTCTTGGTTTCAGTCAAACTAAAAACATACAGTATTAGTAAAGTAAACAGCGTGATGGTTAAGACCTTCACACGCAGAGGATGGCTGAGTTTAGGGGAGACGTCTCACTCTGTCTTTGTTCATAGCGTCGCTGTAAAGAAGTGCTCTCAGGTACTGAAGTTTGGCACATAATGATGTAATGTGAATTAGAGGTCGACAGATAGTTTTACCAAGGCTGATACCGATACTGATTATTAGTAATCAAGGTGACCGATAACTGATATTTATAATCGATATGTTTTTCAAATAAAATAAACATCCTGGTGTCACAATGTAGAATCTAAGATACCACAAACTCTAATACAAAGCTTAGCTGAAATGCTTTTAATTAAAATAGAACTAATAGTTTATAATTTAGTTTTCCAAAACATAAAAGTGCACTTAAAAATTAACTACTGGAATATAATTACTAATTCACTAATGTGTTCGTCACTTTAACTGGTTAAGGGAGAGCTCATTAATTTCTTATGTACTGCTGGATATCTTAATCTAAAATAGTACACCTCATTAATTTTATTTTCATATTAATAATCTGAATCAGCAAAGTAACTAGTCAATAGTTATGACTTAAGTTATGATCAATAATCACTTAATTTAATGGGATAATGTATTACTGGACAATGTAACTGTAATAACATTACTACAAATCCTGTTAGTGACATACTATATTACTACATTACAACATTACGTTAAGGAAACTTCTATTCCATTTTTGGAGACATTTGGGATAATGTAACAACACAACTCAACAACATAAAGAACAAAGGTCGAGTAATTTTTAGACATTTAAATGTAGAAATCTAACACATTTCTCTTTAAATCCAGTTTAACTTAATTATGATTCAATTTCATTTTTGACCAAATGAAGTCAGAAAGATATCATATTCATTCATGTCATCAGTTCAGGATGAGGGGAAACAATGTGAATGGTGACACCTGCTGGCAGAAAGCAGCTCCAGCAGGAGCTCCATAACACTTCAACACTGACCTCAGAGGGGAAAAAGCTCCACAGGTTGACTTCAGGGTCGCACATTCAACTGGAATTCACTGATGCTACTGGGAATATGATGATCAGCATGTTTTCACATCTAAAGCTTCAGATTTAAGACTTTATACACGATCAGTGCACATGTGGAACAGATCCACTGTATGTGACACTTTGATTTCAAAACAAGACACCTGCAACATAAAGACAGTCGATGAAAAAGATCTTCTGTTGCAGCGTAAAGCCGTCAGTTCACTGAGCGCACGCTGTCATTTAATGTACAGTGTTATGTAAAGTACAGCGTCATGTTACCAACTTATTGATGTTTCATTATCTCATGATTATCATGACTCAGCATGTTGTGATGGTGTTGCTTCAACTCCTCTGGATCATCAGGAAACAGTGGATCCTCTCAACACCTCCACCTTCCTCATCACTCACTCTGACAGATCACCAGCTGATGAGAGAAGCAGAGAGACAGTAGAAGTGATACATGAGTGTTTACAGAGACTCCCTCCATCAGCTGTCAGTCAGTGATATAGACCAGCAGGACTTCAGTCCTGTTCAGACCACAAGTGGAGCGGCTGTGTAGCGTAGCCAGCTTCCTTTCAGCTCTCATGTTAATGTGTTGGAGTGAAGCTCACAGACCTGCAGACACTTTGTTCATCAAGTCTGTTTACTCTGCAGGTTTCACTGAAGGACACAGTGAAATAAACTACTGAGAGTCCCTGAATGCATCATTACTGCAGAAGCAGAGAGCCATTCACTGCTCACTGTAATGATTTTCTGCTGTTAAAAACCAGTTTCAGTCATCTGAATATTTCATCATCGTAAATATGGAGTCTGAAATAATATTTGGATAAAACAAAAGACAGAGGAACAGATAAATAAATGACGTTAAAGCTCCTACATGTTCATACAAACACTGACAGTAAAACATCAGCTGTGTGTTCTGGACTTCAGCAGAGGTTCTGCTCTGTAGAAAGACCACATGGTCACTAAATGTAATGATGGTTCTCTGAAATAAGAGCCAGTAATTTGCAGGCTTCAGTCAGACTGATCTGAGAGCTGTGACAAAGATGAACTGATCACTTCTTTACTGTTGAGATGAGAGAAAAAACACTTTGAGATCCTGAAGCCTGTCACCGTTCTCCTCTCACAGCTTCACTGAGGAAATCAGGAAATACTGGATCTTTACTTTGAGTCTAACTGTGTTCAGTACAATACTGCTGAGACCAGCATGGACTGACTCCGACCCTCTACTGACCTCAGAGTCTCCAGTCCAAAGTGTGGACTCTCCTTCAGATCAGACAGCAGCTTCACTCCTGAATCCTGCAGCTTGTTGTTCCTCAGCTCCAGCTCTCTCAGATGGGAGGGGTTGGACTTCAGAGCTGAGGCCAGAGAAGCACAGCTGATCTCTGACAAACTGCACCATCTCAATCTGAATAAAGAATAAATGATGTAGATAAAAATCCATTTAGAATCCAATTAGATGTGTTCAGGTTTGAATTTAATTAAAACATTTTCTACAGTTTCTTTAGTCATTTGTGGCAGCAGACTGAATTTAGCACACTAACATGAAAATATGAACAAAAGGACATTTACTATGTCAAGCAGTAATGCAATTCTCCTGAGGACTAATGACATCACTTTTGCCATTCATGTGTATGGGGGTTCTTTTTACAGATATCGACAATTCAGTTTTTAACTTTAGCTTTCATTCTGTGTAGTCAAAATGTAATTATCGATATCTTGAATTAGAGCTTTAACTTGGCAAAATGACATCGCAGATAGGGGTGGGCAATATATTGAATATACTTGGCTTGGCTTGTTCCACGTGAGGTGTATCAAATGGCTATATCGTGACCATCAAATACAAATTGTCGTGTGAATGTTTTAAGCCGACAGTATGTGATTCCCTTTGGGGTTTTGCTCTCTAACTCTCTCCCAATTCCCTCTCACAGCAGAAAGCACACTCCCCAGCCCATCCAGAAAACTCTCCTGTGTGCATGCATGTTTTTGTATCAGGAGCTGAGGGAAGAGAGCATGGAGAGAGCCCAAGTGAGTTTAGGATTGTTCAGAGACTGCAATTGAAGATGGAAGCGTCAGAGCGTCCTCTGTTGTTACGCATGTATAATGAGGTATTTGAAAGAGGAAAGTTGCCACCCACTTTATCTCTGGCTCTGATATCTTTAATCCTTAAAAGAAGATCAAGAACCAGCTGAATGCAAAAGTTATTGACCAATCTCTTTGATATCACTGGACACAAAAATACTTTCCAAAGTCGTAACAAATCGACTCAGTAGAGTTATAACACACCCTTTAATACACCCTGACCAAGTTGGGTTCATTTGTAATAGATTTGACTCTGATAATATTCGACATCTGTTTAATGTAATGTGGGCAGTTAGGACTGATAACACACCTACTGCAGCCATCTCACTCAATGCTAAAAAATCATTTAATTGTGTGGAATGGGACCATCTTTTTCAAATGTTAGAGATCTTTGGTTTTGGGCAGACTTTCATAAATTGGATTAAATTATTATACAATGCACCTCAAGCAGCTGTTCAGACTAACGGGATCATTTCCTCATATTTCAATCTTGGTCATCGGACTCAGCAAGGTTCGTTGCTCACTCCTTTACTATTTTGTTTAGCACTGGACCGCTTGCCACGTTTTTCTGGTTATTGGTTGAACTGTACCAAGTATGTATGTATATGTGCATAGATGTAAAACATTAGGTCAGCTGACTACCTGAATATACTGAATGACCAGGTTTCTCCATCAATGGATTTTTTCTTTCCTGATTGCATGGGCATGTTCCAAAATGATAATGGCACGATTCATCAGGTTCAAATTGTGAAAGAGTGCTTCAGGGAGCATGAGACATCATTTTCACACATGGATTGGCCACCACAGAGTCCAGACCTTAACCCCATTGAGGATCTTTGGGATGTGCTGGAGAAGACTTTACGCAGAGGCCTGACTCTCCCATCATCAATACAAGGTCTTCGCAGAAGATTAATGCAACAATGGAAATAAATGTTGTGACATTGCATAAGCTTATCAAAACGATGCTACGGAGAATGTGTGCCATAATTAAAGCTAAAGATGGTCCAATGAAATATGAGACTGTGTGGCTCTTGTTTTGGCCCGGGCAGTGTATAATCTTAATAACAGATAGTCAGATTTAGTTAATAAATGTTAAAAAGGCAGTTTCTTTATGGATGCAAATGGTGTATGAACATAAATAAGGTTCAGTTGTTAATTAAACATTTAAGATCTAGAACAGTAATTGTTATATGAAGATTTGAAATGTGCAGCTCAACATTGCTTTGCCATAGCCAATGGACTAAACCACAGAAGAAGAAAACAGACTAGCATTAACATACTGCAGTATAATGCAGTTTAGTGTTTCACATCATCATATTTCACATGAAATCATATCTGAGCACAGAAGTAAAACATGGTGTCTGACCTCAGAGTCTCCAGTCTACAGTGTGGACTCTGCAGAAAATCACACAGCAGCTTCACTCCTGAATCCTGCAGAGTGTTGTTACTCAGCTCCAGTTCTCTCAGGTGGGAGGGGTTGGACTTCACAGCTGAGGCCAGAGAAGAACAGCTGATCTCTGACAACCAGCAGCCCCTCAATCTGAGTAAAGAATAAATGATGAGTCCTCTTCATTTCTAAACACTACTGACAGGTGTGTGAAAGCCAAAAAACAATACAATGTTAGTTTCTGAAGTTATAAGACGGAGTCCTGTCCTCTCTGTTCCCATGCTTTACTCACTTTTACGCACTGGTGAGTTAACTGACCTACAGAAGAAGCATCCATAGTGCAAAAAAAGGGCAGCCCTCTAAAAAAAACCTAATGACTTCACCACTCCTTCTCATCCTCCTGTCCTTTTTCATCCACCACTCCTCTCCTGCTTTATGTATATAGGGGAAACACTGGTTGAAATACAGATTATCTATTTAATGTTGTATTTATCTATATTATCATTTATTTAAAAAGCAGTAGGTGATATTTAATGTAGCAATACTGGGTTTCAGAGTGAATTATCCAGTGTAGATTTTTCTTGTTATATGAAGGTTTGAAATGTGCAGCTCAACATTGCTCTGCCACAATCAATGGACTAAACCACAGAAGAAGAAAACAGACTAGCATTGATATACTGCAGTATAATGCAGTTTAGTGTTTCACATCATCATATTTCACATGACATCCTATCTGAGCACAGAAGTAAAACATGGTGTCCGACCTCAGAGTCTCCAGTCGACAGTTTGGACTCTCCAGTACAGCAGAGAGAAGCTTCACTCCTGAATCCTGCAGCTTGTTGTAGTTCAGGTCCAGCTCTCTCAGGTGGGAGGGGTTGGACTTCACAGCTGAGGCCAAAGATGAACAGCTGATCTCTGACAACCTGCAGCCACTCAATCTGAGTAAAGAATTAATGGTGTAGATAAAAATATATTTATAATCTAATCAGATGTGTTCAGGTTTAAAATGTGCAGCTTACCGTCACTGTGTCCTTATCAATGAGCTTTTCTTTAAAATGAGTGACTAGCTCATTGTGTTATTGTGGATTATCCAAATGTCAGCTCAACATTCACCTGTTCATGTCAGCACAGTAATAACAAGCTGCTGATCTCAGTCAAGTCTGCGATAATAATAAAATCAGACATGATGTCACTGTTTCTTCAAATTCATAACAATCATTTATAAAAAATACTAAGACACTAACAAATTTCCAAAATGGACAAAAAAGAATAATAAATAAATTGGACTTAATCTCATAAAGAAATACAAAAGCAATTTCAGTAAATAGATGAAAATCCTGTTTAACAGTCATCTTCATCAACACACACAGCTGGTTGACTGAGAGCTTCATCCTCCATCATCTTCATCACTGGATCAAAGTCAGATGCCTGTTCTCTTTAATGGGACGGAGAACCTTCCTGCACAAATATAGTGAATCACTGACGCTCCTGTTTACTGGTTGAGTCAACACACACTGACATCATTTCCTGAATAGAAGCATCACCACATGTTGAAGTGACGGATCAGACACGACACTTCAAACAGCTGCATTTGGATGTTTGCTTCACTCTGTGTGCGTCTGTGTGAGAGCCTTACATTGTGTTTGTGTTTGTCTGTTGGAGCTTTACATTGTGTATGTCGGTGTCTGTGTGTGAGGTTTTCATTGTGTTTGTGTGTGTGTGTGTGTGTAACTCCTTTAAGATTTTTATATATTGATGTGTCATCCGTTACATTGTCACAAATATTGATTTAAGTTCTCAGCACACTGAAGGATAAATCCTACAGTTTCCTCACCAACACCAGTCCAGTTTGACTTCTAACTAAAGTCTGAACCAAACTGTTCACACTGACAAACTTTAAAAACAGTTGTTGTGATTTGTGAAGGGAATTGAAGAGAATTTAAACCTGAACACATGAACTGACCTCAGAGTCTCCAGTTTACAATTTGGACTCTGCAGTCCAGTCGACAGCAGCTTCACTCCTGAATCAAACAGTCTGTTGTTACTCAGGTCCAGCTCTGTCAGATGGGAGGGGTTGGACTTCAGAGCTGAGGCCATGACTTCCCAGTGAGACTCTGAGAGTCCACAAAAGTTAAATCTGCCAATACAGATAATAAAACATTCAAAATTTAGTAAAATCTGACACTTTGTTCTGAAGTTTATGTATTCTGCATCACAGAGCACATTCACATGAGCAGCTGTAACTCAGCTGGTCAGTTGGTCAGTCTGAGCTGGTCAGTCACTGATCACCAGGTTTGTAGTTTGAAACTTGAGCTCCTCCTGTCCACATGTCCTTGAGCAACATAATGAACCACAAATTGATGTTTTTCTACAAAAGCGTCAAAGTGCCAAATGACTGTGATGTAAACATGAGACGTGTTGATTTACAGTGCGATGTGATTGGTGTTTGTTAAACTTTAACGTGATGTTAAAGTTGTTGCTGTTGCATTAATAGTAGAATTACTACTAACTGGAGTCCAACTGTTAAACATCATAATTTCTTCTCTGAGCTAGGTGATCATTAAAATCCTCCACTGAACTGAACCTGCTGAGCTCTCCTTCACTGGCAGAATGAACCTGGAGGTCAGAGCAGCTTCTTCCCTCAGTTCATCCTCAGCACTCTGATAAACCATAAAATTAAAAACATTTTTTATGTCAAACCAGATAAGTTGGAGCCTGTCCAGGTGACAGACATCGAGAATAAATATAATTACTACACAGAAACAACAGATCCTCTCTCTGATGGTCTGTTTGCCTATGTAGATCATATAGAGGCATCAGTATTACAGTGTTTCCCACAGGATTTCATGAGACTATGGGTGGTGGACCTCGTACCCATGAGGTCTGGGAGCATGCTCCCCCAGAAGAAAATTTCACACATTTATATAATTGAGAGGCTATCTCATAAATTACATGACCATGAATGAGAAAATATAAAATGTAGAAAATAATCAAATATAACACTGAGTTTTGGCTCTGCTGACTGGTGATTAGTCCAGTCCTCACGATCTACTCTACTACACAGCTCTGGCTATACAATGTTGGCACAAGCCTATAAACTATAGTCAGTAGTCAATATCAAGCTATTGCTTCTAATCTTGTGGTTTATTAGTCCTGACCTGTAACTAAACCTTGACTGAGGGACCTGATCGTCATTGTCTTGTTTCAATATCATCAGGGCCCTTGTGTGCCATCCTAACTGTATACTGTGCGTGTACACGCACATGTGAATGCGTGTACACACACAATGTTGTTGTCTTTCCGAGCTATGGTTCATTAACACGTTCCCTGTTGGCATTTATCAAATGTAATAAATAACGTGAGTTGTATTTCAGTCACAGAACAGCGCTGGAAGTGGCTGGTAAATAAAACACAGCAGGCCTGTGCAGAGACCTTTGGAGGGGCAGGTGCTCAAGAAAAAAAGGGCATAAAAACTATACATACATACACACATATACATATATATATATATATATAGCAGTGATCATAATGATGATGAGAAAAGAAAACACATTATCTAAAGGTTTTACCTATACGGGGATTCGAACCCATATTAGAAGATGGTTCTGCTTAGCAGGGTAGCTGCTCTACCAGGTGAGCTATACATCAGTCTGGGAAAATAGAAAATAGAATAAATAAGAAAATAGCACCGACAAAAGGGCACTTTGGGCATCAAGGGGCAAAGCGCATGTGCCTGAAACACAGACGGAGAGGTATAGGCTATGTACAGTGTGTGTGTGTGTGTGTGTGTGTGTGCACAGCAGGGCGCAGGGCAGTAGACTGACGGAGTGAGAGATGCTTTGCTGAAGCAGATCTTCAGTGCTATTATGAGAGGTGAAAAACATGCCTGGAACAATATGAGACCACGGTCAGGGTTTTTTCTGCATTATAAATTTTGAGGCGGCCGCCTCGCTGAAATTGTCCGCCGCCGCGCTGGAATCTTGATTGAAAATCAATGTAGTTCTATGGAAGCTCAGTGGCGCTGTTTTCAAATCGGTTCAACTCGACCGCAGCAGAAGGGTGCGTTTGATTTCAGCTCCGGGCGGCAAAATGACGTTGACGCGCTGCTTGTGTTCCCGTGGGGCTCATTGGGGCTCTGCTCCGGTCAAACCTTGTGCTGAGCCCGAACGCACCTCACTGGCGCAGAGGCTGCGATCAAGCTTTTTTGTATCGCTCATACTCTCTCCATCAAAACAACCTGCTGCTCTTGGCTGAAATCAGCCCGTTGTCGCTCCATTTAATGAGGAAGTAGAATAATATGACGCCAAACGCCTTAATTGATGTGAACGCGCACAGAGCATGAAGCTGAGAGCCGGACTTAACAAACCGAGTTGATAACCAGCTTCGTAGTACCGTGTTAACTCGGACCGGGACTTAGTTGAGCTGCAGGTTGAACACAAAGCCTGGATCTGTTGAGTCTCCTTCGTAGTACAGGAGCTCAGGAGTCGGGTTTTTTTTCCCCTCGGCCTTTATTTTGAAAGGACAGCTAGAGAGAGATGGGTACGCGGAGATAAAGTGAGTGTGTGTGTGTGTGTGTGTGTGTGGCCGCCTCAGCCCAAATTTTGGCCAGAAAAAACCCTGCACGGCGCAGCAAATTAGACTAGAGACTTGTTAACTTATGGAAAAACACTGGTATTAAACTGAGACTGTTTCAGAACCAGTTAAAAACTCCTTGTAGTACATTTAATGAGGATGAATATGAGGATGTTTTGGGCTCCTCACATCCTCTCAAATCAATCAATATTACAGATACGTATAAATTGTGAGAACGAACAGAAGAGTCCTTCATATGAAACAGATCAGAAACTGCTGAAGAAATATGACATTAGAAATAACTGAATGAAAGCCATATTGAAAAAGCCTCCATCACCCAAAGACACACAGACAGAAGATGATAGAAGATACTTGTGTTCACTGACTTGATACAAACACCAGAAGGATTTCTGGAAACATTTGTAGTTTAACACATGTTGAACTATTTCAACAAGCAGGTTTCAGTCTAGTTACACAAAACTTTGACAGTGTGGAAGTTTTATATTGTGCATGTGTGTAAAGTGTTGAAGGCTTCAGCTTTATGTTGCTTTATAATGTGAAACACATCTGGACTTACCGAGCCTTTCTGCAGTTCCTCACAGCTGGAATCAGTCTCCGTCGTGCCTCCTCTGTTGTGTTGTACTTGTCCAGGTCCAACTCATCCAGAACCTCCTCTGACATCTGCAGCATGTAGGCCAGAGCTGAGCAGTGGATCACAGAGAGTCTCTTCTCTGATCGGTTCTCTGACTTCAGGAACTCTTGGATCTCCTGATGGACTGAGTGGTCGTTCATCTCCATCAGACAGTGGAAGATGTTGATGCTTCTGTCAGGAGAGATCTTATCACTGTTCATCTCCTTCAGCTTGTTGATGGCTCTCTGGATGATTTCTGGCCTGTTGTCTATCTGACCCAGCAGGCCTGCTAAGAGTCTCTGGTTGGACTTCAGGGCGAGGCCATGAAGGAAGCGAACAAACAGGTCCAGGTGGCCATTTTTACTAAACAGGGATTTCTCCATGGCGCTCCTGAGAAAGACATCCAGGGATGAGTAGTTGTCCTCCATCTCCATCTCCACCTCCACATCATAATAATCATCATCATCTTGTTGGCGTTCTCGTCGTTCTCGTTGTTGTTGTTCTTCACCCAGGAAGTCCTCCACCACCTCTGTGTTCCTGTTGGTGTGACAGTGGAACATGTAGACTGCAGCCAGAAACTCCTGAACGCTCAGATGAACAAAGCAGTAGACTGTTTTCTGGAAGATCACACTCTCTCTTCTGAAGATCTCTGTACAAACTCCTGAGTACACCGAGGCCTCTGTGACATGAAGACCACACCGCTCCAGGTCTTCTTGGTAGAACATGATGTTTCCTGTCTCCAGATGTTCAAACGCCAGCCTCCCCAGCTTCAGAAGAACTTCCCTGTCAGCCTCCGTCAGCTCCTGTGGACTCGTCTCACGTCCCTCATCGTACTTCTGCTTCTTCCTCTTTGTCTGAACCAGCAGGAAGTGTGAGAACATGTCAGTCAGGGTCTTGGGCAGCTCTCCTCTCTGGTCTGTGGTCAACATGTGGTCCAGAACTGTAGCAGTGATCCAGCAGAAGACTGGGATCAGACACATGATGTGGAGGCTCCTGGAGGTCTTGATGTGTGAGATGATTCTGCTGGACAGATCTTCATCACTGAACCTCCTCCTGAAGTACTCCTCCTTCTGGGCGTCAGTGAAGCCTCGTACTTCTGTTACCCTGTCAACACGTGAAGGAGGGATCCGATTGGCCGCTGCAGGTCGGGAAGTTATCCAGACGAGAGCCGAGGGAAGCAGCTTCCCCTCGATGAGGTTTGTCAGCAGCACGCTGACTGATGACTTCTGTGTGACATCAGACACGACCTCATGGTTCTTGAAATCCAGTGAAAGTCTGCTTTCATCCAGGCCGTCAAAGATGAACAGAAGTTTACAGACAGCGAGCTTCTCTGCTGTCACCTTCTGTAATGTTGGATGGAAAACATGGAGCAGCCTGAGAAGACTGTACTGCTCATCTCTGACCAGGTTCAGCTCCCTGAACGAGAGCAGAACCAGCAGACGGACATCTTGGTTTTCGGAGCCCTCGGCCCAGTCCAGAGTGAACTTCTGCACCGAGAAGGTTTTTCCAACTCCAGCGACGCCGTTGGTCAGAACCACTCTGATGCGTCTCTGTTGGTCAGGTGAGGCTTTAAAGATGTCGGAGCACCTGATTGGAGTTTCACTGAAGGTCTTCTTCTTGGAAGCTGTCTCCAGCTGCCTCACCTCATGTTGGGTATTAACCTCCTCAGTCTGTCCCTCTGTGATGTAGAGCTCAGTGTAGATCCTGGTGAGGAGGGTTCCACTTCCTGTTTCATCACTTCCTGTTTCACCACCTTCAGTCACACGCTCACATCTCCTCCTCAGACTGATCTTATGTTCATCTAAAACCTTCTGCAGACCAACATCCACTGAAAGAAGTTTCAGACAAAACAAAGAAAAAAGGATGCTCTTTTGATTATTTTCATCACCTATAACAAAGATCAATATAAGAATATAAGAAGAAGTGAAGGTTATAAAGTTTAGAGGAAACATCAGAAATGTCTGTGAATGTGGAAATGTGGCTCTTCCTTCCTCCCTGGAATATTTACAACTGATCCACCATCAGCTCAGCAGAAACTCTACACATCGTACCTGAAGCCGTTCAGCTTCTTTGATCATGTTGATGTACCTGCATGATTCTTACAGTCTTTGGGTTGTACCCACATGCCTGACTGCACTTATTGTAGGTCTCTGAATGAATGTAATGAAATGCAGCAGGTGAGATTTTTAAGACGTTCAGTCTCACTTTGTACAGTTTGTCTCTGACTGTCCGTCTTCAGTCCAGCTCTTGTTCTGGATCTTACCTCCACACTGGGGAAAGGAGGAGTCTCCTGGTGAAGCAGACTGGTTCCTGCCTGAGCTGATGCACCGTCTGCAGAACCAGTGTCCACAGCTGATAGAGACTGAATCCTTCAGGATGTTCTGACACCAAACACAGCGGGACGGCTGCTTCTTCACAGAGACAAGACTCCTCTTCTTCTCTCTGTGAAGACATTTCTTTAGAACTAAGATTATTTCTTCCATCCTGAAGCCTGACGTTACTCTACAGTTGGTAAATGGCAAAAGATTACCAGCAAACACTGAATGAGTCAGTATCAGTTCTCTTACTTTGTGTCTGAGGGTCCAAGTTCATTACTGAAGGCTGGAGGTTCAGGTTTGGACCGGTTGCTCTTCATAGACTCACAACTGGATCCTGGAGACTCTGCTCTCTGTCTGCTGGACTGAACTCTGCAAACACTAACATGTTTTTATTCATCTCACATGAATCCTTGATAAATTCTCTGATGAAAGTCATTCATGAAGCTCTAAACACACAAACTGCTCCTGTTGATCATCAGGAGGTTTAAAGTTTGTTAGATCTCTTGAGTCAGATTACAGCTTTTCTATGTGACTGACAGCTGTCACAGACAGTACGAGGGGTGTTCAGTTGGTTGCAATCTGCAACCTCACCACTAGCCGGCATTAAATTCTCCACACTGGACCTCATCCAGAAAAACAAAATGGAGTCATTGTTCCACAGCATGGACAGAGACAGTGGAGGAGCTCAGGGGGCTGCAGCACCACTAAAACCAGGCTTATTAAAACCATCAACTCATTAAAAGATTTAATCTTTGTGTTGCGACTAGAGTGTCTCTGTCTGTCTGACTGGGATGTAGGCTCCATGTGTAGTGAAGTATGTGGTGTTTTAATCTGTTTATCATCATCTGTATTAGTACATTATAGATTCCTTGTGACGCTGACTCTATCAGCGATGTGCAACAGATGTCAGGACCCCTGGAGAGAGTTCAGTCCAGTCAGCTATTGAACATAAGGTCCAAAACAGCTGTTCCTCTGTGTGAAACGTAAATAAAACCAGAATCAGTCATTAACAAACAAACTGTGTTCCTGAGCCCATGTAGTAATCTCCTTTATACAGTCATGTGTTTGACAGTGGTGAATCTTCAGTCATGATACGATCAGCTGTTACCAACCAACCTGTTTACCTGTGGAAAGATCCAAACAGGTGTTTTTGGAGCGTTCAACAACTTTCAGTCTGTTGTTGCTTCTGTTGTTAGAAACGTGTTGCTGCCATCAAATTCACAACGAGCAGATCTTTACAAAGATCAGTGAAAACATATTGTTTTTGTACTGTTTTATATTCAGTATATGTCAGGAAGGATTATCCAATGATCTCATTCTGGTTTATTTTTGTTTCACACAGCAGCCCAACTGTTTCAAAAAGCACTTTGAGTTGCCTTGTGTCTGAATTGTGCTATACAAATAAACTTGCCTTGCCTTAGGTAACTGTTACTGCTGCTGCTGTACACGGACACACTTGTGGACAACAGGGTGTTGATCTGGTTACAGCAAACACTAAATGAGTCAGTATCAGTTCTCTTACTTTGTGTCTGAGGGTCCAGGTCCATTACTTAAGTCTGGAGGTTCAGGTTTGGACCGGTCGCTCTTCATAGACAGACAGATGGATCCTGGAGACTCTGCTCTGTCCTCCTCTTCCTCCACACAAACACTCATCTTCTGATCTGAGGTCAGTCTGAGAGGTGAAACAGTGACACTGACTGTGAGCTCAGGATACAAGAATCAAGTTTGTTCAAGAGTCTGAAGCAGGACTGAGAGAACAGGAAGTAACACACACACACACACACACACACAGTTTAATAAAATAAAAGCACCTGGTCAGGTTTCTTTACCTCTGTGCTCCTCGTCTTTAGTTACAGTAGTTTTAATGTTTTGTTCAGCCGATCAGGACTTTGTGTCCACAGATGAATCAAACTGTTGACTTCATTCTCACGTCTGTCCTCTACAGTCCAGAGACAAACTGACTCACACACTTTCACAGTTAAAGAATAATAATGTTTTAACACTCACCAGCCTCAGACATCTGTTTGTCTCCTCTGTCTTCCTTCTGTTGACTCAAAATGGAGTCTGAACTGACTGAACACCTTCACTTTCAGGTTCCCTCCCAGTTCTCATGAGCCTGTAACACAAAGCAGGTGATGCTCCGCCCCTCGCCGCGTGTGTGTGTGTGAGTGTGTGAGAAAGAGAGAGTATGTGTGTGTGTTGCTCACACAGATAAACCATCTATTGACGTCTCAGACTGAATTAAAATGAGTTTGCTGATTCTGATTATTTATACAAAATATCAATAAACTAATAAATTACGATGTGTTAGTGGAGATTAAACTATCCAGCATAAAGTATTTAAAATGAGCTCCACCTTACAGTTACAGTTAGTTACAGTAACGGATCAATGTACTTTTACTGCAGTAAAAATCTGAATCCAGGACTTTCACTTGTAATCGAGTATTTCTACACCGTGGTACTTTAAAGATGTGCAGCCATGCTGGCAGCTCTGTGAGACTGTACTGAGACACTTTGAGCTAAATGCTAACAGTGTCAGTGCTAACATGCTAACATGTTTAGCAGGTATGAAGTTCAACATGTCCACCATCTTGGTGCAGTGTGTTAGCATGCTAACATGAGCTAATGATCAGTAGTGCAGCTGAGGCTGATGTGAACGTCTTCAGTTCTGCAGGTGTTTGGTCAGAAAGTACTGAACACATTAACATGTTGACCTGATGATGGCGCTACATGACGTCAGAGGATCACCACAGTTATCACAGTTCATCCTGAGGGGAGCATGAATGTTGTCACCTGCTGCTTCTGAGCCGACATTAGCTCCGTTCACTCTGCCTTTCCAAGGCGGGAACACAGCGCCGTTAATCCGTCTGTATAAAGCAACAGAGGCGGAACGGAGGGAAAGTTTCTCCTGACTGCTGAAACCTCTTCACACCGCCTCCTTCAACAACATGGCGTCCTGCACCGAACACAGTTCAAAACTACGGTGGCCCGCAGAGTACAAACAGCGGGAATTACTGCATTAGCAGAGGAACAACCAGCGGAGCAGCGACACCTAGTGACGTGTTCAGGATACTGCCTTACACATACACCTGAGAGCAGCAACAGCAGGCCGAGCTCACTGACCTGAAGCCGAGACACAACACCTGGCTGCTACATGCTACACCTGGCTGCTACATGCTACCGGCTACACCTGGCTGCTACATGCTACCGGCTACACATGGCTGCTACATGCTACCAGCTACACCTGGCTGCTACATGCTACCGGCTACACCTGTTAAAATGGACTCACGCCAGGTATTTCTCTGCTCCGTCTCTTCTTCTCTCCTGAGCTTCCTCCGGCAGCGTCTTCTTCTGTCTTTTCACCTGTCATGGTGTCCGTGGAGGTTGCTGAGCCTGGTTCTGGGTCCAGTTCTGCCCCCTGAACACCTCCTCCTCCTGCCAGCGGTCCAAAGCTGCTGTGATAGCGGTGTAAACAGCAACACTCCCGGCGGCGCTCCGAGCAGTCAGCTAGCAGAGCTAACTTGTAGCTAACGTTAGCGGCAGTTACATGGTGCCTTCAGGGAACTCCGTAAATGTCAGAGAGTTGAGGCAGAGCAGCCGGAGGACTCTGATGGACCTGCTCTCTGTTCACTATCAGAACTTTACTATCAGAACTTTACTATCAGAACTTATTGATTATCATCATTATCTTCTGTTCTGCGCTCAGCTGTGGTTACACACCTGCTGCCCTCCAGTGGCCACAGTCAGGTACTACATCAACGCAAAACATCCGGCAGTGACTTTCAAAATAAACGTGACCAAATAAAACCAACACAAATTCAACATATTTAAGAAAAAAAAAAATCCTCTTATTCCCTTTTTAACTTAACTAAGGCAATCGATTAAACAATTGATTGAGAAAACGAAAATGAAAATTGATTGTGTGATTATTACAAATACCAGTAATGGCCGCGTTTCCCAGATTCGTTAAGAAGCTCTTAAGTGCTAAGATCTTCTTAGGAGCGCTCTTAAGAACGCTGTGAAAGAAGGATGCGTTTCCCAGAGTCGCTCTTAGCTTAAGAAGATCTTTCGCTAAGAAGGAAATGTAAGATCGAGCTGACCCACTCTTAACAGCCTTCTTAGCGACCAAATGCTCAGTGATCAAGCCGCGTCAGGGAAATTTATATCCTCCACTTTGCGAAATAATAAAACAATGCTCAGTGTTGAAATGCGCTCATAGCTGCGGGCCACTGGCGCAAGAAAAAAAAATAAGAAAATGGTAGATGAAAAAAAACCTTTTTATTGAATTACACGTTTAAGTTTTCCGCAACATCTGCATATATGAATTTATAGTACTACACATAAAAAAAACAACAACCCTGTGGCATTTCACAGATATCAAGGGAACAGATGTATTAAACTCAGCTGAACCTCATCCAGAGAGGCTTCACCTGCTACTCCGCGTTGCCAAAGTCCGCGCGTGTGAGAAACCATGGCTGCAATACAGCACATTCTCCCTGCGAACCAACAGCGTCGCCGTGCGCGAAGCCAGACGGTTTACATAAATGCATACGTGCGTCAGCACTTCTCCCCACTGGACGTGCTGTCAGACCGGGCTGTCCAGGCAAAGTACCGGCTGCCCCGTGCGGAGATCCAACGGCCGTTGGATCTCTTTGCCTGGACAGCCCGGTCTGACAGCGCACACACACACACACACACACACACACACACACACTTATGCGCTGATAAAGAGGTGGGTGATCGATTTGCCTGGCATCGAGTGATTCAGCACAGCAGCAGCGCGGTGGACAGCTCCCACTAAGAGCTTCTTCAGAAGCTTCTTTGGCTTGATCTTAAGGTTCTCCTAAGAAGGCAGTTAAGAATGCGTCTGGGAAACACCCGCATCTTAGCGCTCCTTCTTAGCCGAACCCTTCTTAAGAGCCTTCTTAAGTCCTTAAGAACGATCGAATCTGGGAAACGCGGCCAATATCAGTATCAAAAATGATGTAATAATAAGTTATTTTATTAAAGACAATCCCACTAGGAACTGAGGTGTTTGCTGCCATCCAGTGGTCACAGTGAGGAACTACATCAATGCAAAACATCATGTCAGACATGATAACATAGAGATACTTCCGACAGTTACTTTCAAAATAAACATTTGACTACACTATAAAGTGACAAAAATTCAACATATTTAAGAAAAAAGCCTTTCTGCTTTGATTGTTAAGTGTCATGTAATTTTAAATAACACTCTTATGACTGTTATTTTCTAATAATCACACAAATAACTTATTTTTCTTAATCAATCACTTATTGAAATTTTTAAAATTATGAATGAATCCCACCACAACTTGTTAATGTTCTTCAAATAATTTATTTCTTTCTCAAAACAGCTCAAAAGCCAAAGATGTTACTATAATGTAAATTCTGACCTAAGGCGCCGACACCAGCACGTTTTATTGGTTATTTTTCCTTGAATTAATTTATTACCGAAATTTGTCAATTAATTTTCCGTTGATGGATAGCTTTTATTTTGAAAAATATGATCCGAAAAAATAGAAGTTTTGTTAGTTTCGTCTTTGGTCACGTTTATTCTGAAAGTAACTGCCGGAAGTATGTCAATATTATCATGCCTAACTTCACACTTTGCGTTGCTGTAGTTCCTCACTGTGACCACTGGAGGGCAGCAAACACTACAGTTCAGTTGGGATCATGTCCCTCCACCAGCAGACATCCAACAAGATCTGCAGAAAAACTGAGATATAAACAACTTTTGTTGATTCAGTTTCATAATTATAATGATATTGTTCTTTATCGCATGAGTATTAATTGTCACAATAACAGATGAAGCAGAAACGACCTCCACCAACCTGAGTCAGCTCAACACAACACGAGCTGAGAGGACCTGAAAACTGTCCAGCCCGGAGCGGAGAGATGTAAATGAACGACAAAAACACTTTTAACATCTTTTCTTTGAGGAAAAAATGTAAACATCAGACAAAGTTTGCAATAAAAATACCAGTTAAGCACCAAATCTTTAATAGTCCCCAACAAACGCCCTGTTTCCTCCAGTGAGCAGCTGCTTCAGGAAATTACTGTGAACCATTTAAAAAATAAACTACATATTTGTTCAGTGGGAACCAATGAGCTCAGAGCTGAGAGACAGAAGTAGTGAGAGTCGGACTGACATCGAGTCTTTTGTTTCCTGTGATTAAAGACAAATCAGGACATGGAAAAGTGTTTATTAGTGAATTTATTACAACATCAGTTAAAACTCGGCTGTGACGTCACACACGTGTTTCCTCCTCCTGTTCTCATCGACCAACATTTACTGTGTTTTCTCCAACAGGCAGATCTGAACAAGAGTCCAGCTCTGGTAACATGCGACCTGCTCTTCTTTATCAGGATTCTCCTCGTACAGACACGTCAGATCACAGATTTGGCACAAAATAAAATACATTTAAAGACGAAATCATCTCAAAGGTGCAGAAAGTTCACATTAAGGGACGTTTGACAGATTTGTCCTCTAACAGGGACATTCAGTGGCTTCAGCTCTCCACAGGGACTGTGTTTAAACATGATATCAGACGCTACAGTGTGAGTTTAAGGCAGCAGTTAGACTGAGTCTAAGTTATTGATCATTTCGAGCCTTCACAGATGATATTCTGAATTCTGGCACTTTGTTTATCTTAAAAAACTCTGTGACTTCTTTATTAATCAGTTGAGAGACGATGAAACGACGGAGCCGTGAAGTCGACAAGCTGCAGCTGCAGAGGTGTTTCAACTTTTCTCCAACATAAATTAGATTTGAGGTTTTTTAAAATAACTTAAATGTTTCTCAGTGAAAATTTATTTACATTTCTGATATACAATGATCATTTAATGCTTCCTGTGTTACGTCACGACAGTCAGATACAAATGTTTTCACTTTGTTTATGAGAAATATCGTTTCTTCTGTCACGAATCAGCAAATGGTGCCGACGCAGCTCCATCAGTGGAGCACAACACTAATTAAACTGTTCCACTGAAAACACCTGAAAGCTTTGACACAACGACCCGAAGACGACCACAGAGTCCTGACGGTCCTGGACCGTCCTCCAGTCACCTGACCACACAGTCACCTGACCTCACAGTCACCTGACCATAGTCACCTGACCTCACAGTCACCTGTCATGAGCCACTTGCAGACCGAGAAAGCCAAACAAGAAGCTCTGTGGACGCATCATGAGTCAGCAGGTTTTACACTCACTTGTGGAGTCCATGCAGCTCGAGTGCATGATGTCATTACAACAAAAGGACAAACATTTGTCAAATATTCAACTTTTCACTCAAACAGTTAAACTGATATCATCATGTGGAATGAAAAAAACAAAACAATATTACATTCTGAACAAAACAAAATACAATTATTTTGAGTCGTGGTCTCAGATATTAAACCCCAGTGTGTGTGTGTGTGTGTGTGTGTGTGTGTGTGTGTGTGGTCGATGGTCGGAGAGTTTCAGTGACAGTTTCTTTGTCCAGTCGACTCGATCGTCAGGAGCCGGCAGCTTCTGATCACAGCCGACATGTTGAACCTTTAACAGTCAGTTTGTGTTAGTACGACTTTAATGTGGATCCTCCAGGTCTATATACACACACACACGCACACACACACGCACACACACACACATACACACACACGCGCGCACACACACACACACACACACACACACACACACACACACAGTTATGTTACAGCACGTTCTCCCGCCTCCTGACCTCTACGTGTCCTCTGTGTGTCCACTCAAACAAGCCGTCCTCAGAGGTCAAAGGTCACTCTACTGTTTCTGTTGACTAGCGTGACGTCTCTATGGTAACCGGGTTGCGGCGGGGTCAGAGTTCAGCGGCTGCTGCGGTCGTCCGTCTGCTCCTGAGAGCTGTCTCCGCTCACCGCCGCCCCCTACTGGGAAGTCTATATAAGTGCAGGTTTCTTCCTCACTCCTTGATTGGCTTCAGCGTCAGGTTCCTGTCCTCTGATTGGCCAGCCAGCAGGGCACCTCTCCACACCTGGAGACAGGACCAAAAGCAGCACGTCTAATCTTTAATCTGATGAGTCTGTGGGTCTGAATGGATCAATTAAACACAAACGTCTGAATATTATATTATTCTGTTGTTAACAAATTCATGTGAGACGAGTTTAATGTTGGAGCCACTTTTAGTCGATTAGTAGAACAGTAATATATTACATCAAGTAACAACAGTACAACGTGTCAAGTGCAGTAAAAAGTACAATACCTCCCTACTGGAGTAGAAATACAAGGTAGCGTTGTACATAAGTACATTTCACCACTGGATATAAAATTATTTTTTTAAAGGAATGAAGATCATGAAAGTTTTATTTGGACCTTTACACGACGGTCCCCGTATCAAGGTCTAAATAAAATACTGTATTGCAGCCAAAAACATAATTTCTCCCCACAGAGCGCCGTTATAAAAGACACGTCTGTAACCTGCTGAGAGGACACCAACCGCAAACAAGCCCAGTTATTTTAATTAACTTGCCTGTGAGGCCGGCGGGGGAAACTCTACTGCACATGCTCAGTGGGCCACATAACCAGGAAGTAAATCTGGAAGCTAGAAAACTTTTTTGACGTGTGCACCAGGCGAGTAATTCTCTGGATCTAGTTCTATTAAAAATCCATATAAAGATGATAAAGCTGTGAGTCGGCTGGTGACAGATATTCCTGTGCAGCTTGTGTGAAGCGCTGCTACGCCAGAAGTGCAGTGTGGGTTCTGCATACAGGTGAGTAAGACCCTGACAGCAGACTGTCCACCTGACCATCTGACATTTACACTGTGTTTAGGTTTAGTCTCCTGGTTTTGTGTTTTGAGTGTAAATGTGTGTGTGTGTGTGTGTGTGTGTGTGTGTGTGTGTGTGTGCACCTCTCTCTCAGTGTCGGCTGGCTGCTCAGGAAGCTCAGCTGCTGCTCCAGACGACAAACTCTGAAGGCCAGATAGCAGGACGACAGGACCAACAGGAAGACACTGAGGGACAGACGGACGGACATCACAACATGTTGTTCAGTCAAACGTCAGGCTCGGCTGTGTACAAACTGCCCGATGATGATGATGATGAAGATGATGATCTGAGCTCCAGTCACCTACTAGTTAATTATTACAAATTCATGCGTCTGTTATTTTAATGAGGGTGAATTAATTCTTAACATAAAACATCAGCCAGCAGGAGGCAGCGCAGGCCAACAGTAAAATTATAGGAGATACTTCAGTTCTGAGAGAAACTGCAGAATTAATTTAACTCATATTGAGGCTAATATTCTGGATGGTTCTGGATCTGTTGGTGTGTCAGATCCATCCTGGATGTTCTGCAGATGATGTGAGTCCAACAGTTTGACACCTCGAAACTTTATTCAACTCTCTGAGTGTTTTCTGTGCGACTCACAGCAGGATGAAGAGTTTCAGCAGCTGGTACTCCATCTGACCCAGTTCAGGAACCGGTTCTGTCAGCAGGATCTTCTCTGTTTCCAAACTGCTGTCTACACACAAGGAAACAGGGTTTACTCTGCACGTTGAGCATCTCAGCGTCTCCGTGTCTGTGACTGAGGAGGATTTCCTGTGACTGTTGATCGACAGGTGGGCGGGCCTACCGGTGAGCGTGTGCGTGCTGAAGGGCGTGTCAGCGGCGAGGCTGGGGGCGGAGTTTCCCAGCAGGTCTGGGAGGGACGAGGAGACGGCGGGGAGCGACGGCTTCCTCCTCCACTTCAGCACCTCTGGATACTCGTCCTGATGCACAGACGAGGAGAAACGTTTTAATCCGAGAGTCCAAAGAATTCAACAAGAACAGGAGACGGTTCCGACTTCAAACTGGCTTATTTACCTTTTACTGATTCTCCTGTTATTAAATCACATTGAGATATTAAAGCATTTATTCAATGAAAGAGGCTCCAAGAATTATAATACAATTACATTTACAATATTAATGAGGTAATAATATTTTCTTCTCCATCAGTGAATAAACCAGCTGCTCTCAGAGGAAAATAAGTCCCAGAACACTGTTCGAAGCTAGAGAGGTGGCAGGGTCCGCCATGTACAAACAGAGTAAAACAGTATGAAATATTTTGTTTGTTTATTAAGTCATGAAAACAAAGAGTTTGTTTATTTAGTAAAAATCAGTCAATGAAGATCTTTTTCTTATTAAAATTGAGTGCACCTTTAATTAAAAACTTAATTTATGTATTTATTTATTATCTTGTAAAAAAATATAATGGAAAGTAAATAAATAGAGGGATTAATACAGCGGTAAATACAGAAGCAAATAAAAACATTATTTTAATATAAGGTATGCCTACATTTACTTTTTAGATTTGGTTCATTAAACAGCATTTATTTTATTTACTGAGTCATTTATTTATATTCTTATTAGTTTTTGCTCTACAACACACGTGGATTCATCCGCCGCTAAAAATAGTCCCCATTTCCTCCTGTTGGTCTGATAAAAGTGAGCAGCTGACTTTTTAAAGATTAAACTATATTTTTTGTTCTTAAAGATTTTCGTCTTCAGCAGGAACTGATGGGCTCGGAGCTGACAGGAAGTGGGACAGTACCGAGAGACGGACGGACTTGTTGGTTCGGATCTGAGATAAGACAAATACAGAATGAGGACACATCCTACATTAGAGGCTAAACGGTGGCATAAAGAGATCGTCACAACATTTCTGAGTGGATAACGTGACTTCCGCTCAGAGTTACAGTGTTTCAGACAGAACCTGAAGGCAACACAGGGAAAGCCTCTTATCCAGGGAGCATGAAGGGGTCACGAGGGTCACCACCGGACCAAAGCAACAACTTCTGGTATTTCACAAATCCTGTTTCACTCGCTGGTGACTCGTATCGAAAACAACAGCAGCTTACATCATCAGACTGATCCTCTGATTTGTTTCCTCCAGAACAACAGGACGCGTTTCTTTCTCTGTTTTAAATCTTTAATACTTTAACGAGAACGAATCCAGAGAGCCGAAACTAAAGAGTAAACTAAAGTGTCCGTTCCAGAGGCGACATCTTCAAAACGACTGTTTGTCTGTCTAACATTTCAAAAACCCAAAGATGTCGAGTCAGTTCACTAATCAATTAATCAATAAATCAACTAATTGTTCCAGCTTTAAGAGAAGTGGTCGTCTTCACTTTGATCAGATTTAAATCAGAAATTTGCAAAAATAAATTTTAGTTTATTACGGTGAAGTTCTCGTACGACTCTTCAACTTTAAAAATCTTTGTCTTCTTCTTTAAAGGAAGTTTTTTGCTTCGACGTGTCGTCACAAAGAGAAGCGTCGTACGTAAGTAAGCAGCGTACTGATAGACCGAAGAGCATCCAGCCTCTGAGACCTCTGATTACCCACAACCCCCTTCTTCATTTACATGATTTATCTTTGCAGAAACATAATTCAGCTTCAGTTTCTTTTCCTCAGAACATGAAACTGTTCATTTCATTGTAAATGCTCTCATAGGTTTAATAAAGGTAATTTGATGTAGTTGGTTAATACGAGGAGTTTTTAAGTGGTTATGAAACCGTCTCAGTTTAATAAAGATGATGATACATCAGGGTTCTCAACCTCCGGACCACATGGACCAGACAGGAGCCGGAGGTGGAGGTGGAGCCGGTGGTGGAGGTGGTGGAGGTGTACAGCCTCGTTAATGAGCTTTTTCCTGCTCGCCACACACAAGGAATTTGGAGCATTTACAACATCGGTCGTCATGAAACCATATTTGATGTAGTTTATATTATATAATATATTAAATGTACGTCATATTTTCAGCTGTTTTCTGCTCAGTGTCTCATCCTCCCTGTTAACAGTCCCAGTTAGAACAACTCGACCCGTCTGAGCTGAACCAGGTCAGTGTTTCATGGTTATATTCAAACTTTTACGTAAATAAAATCAGTTTCTTGAACATTATAATGTTAATTGAATTGAATATGTCTTTGCCCCTTATGTCCTTTAGGGTTTTTGGTGGACTGGTGCTGACTGAACCACGACCCTGTAGCGGTCCGCGGCCCGGTGGTCGGGACCCCCTGCTCTATATGACCCACATAAACAAACAAGACCGTCAATGAGAAGATTCTGTGTTATTACAATTATTCTTAAAGCCATATCCGGGTTCGATTAGTCATGAAATTAAAACTATTGACTTTGATCATCGTCATATTTGGAGGAAAGTGTCTTTAAGCTGAAGGTGACGTTACCATAGACAGCGAGCTGGGCTCCTCCAGGTACTGCTTCAGACTCAGACTCTTCCCGTTCACCTGGAAACAGTCACACAGGTCAGGAGCGGACCGGACTAATGAAGAGCTCCTGCTCAATAACCACCTCCTGTCTTCTGTTTGTCAGGAGAATAAAGAGTCTAAAGATGGTCCACAAACCTGCAGGTGAGTGCAGATCCTCCTGAGGACGTCGTAGACACTGTCTCTGGACAGCAGGGAGACAAACACGTACTGCGGACAGGCAGACAGACGGACGGACGGACAGGCAGACAGACAGGCGGACAGACAGGAACCAGGTTATAAACAAAAAATATTGAAATATTCTCTGGTGCTGTCAGTTGGATTGTTAAGCTGTCAGTGAACATCAGAGCTGCTTGTGTAACAATGTGTCATCTCTGGTGTGTACTCGTCCTGTGTGGCACCTTCTGTCCAGTATCCATGGTGATGGCCAGGCCGTTCGGCACCAGGCCGGCCGTCTTGTGTTTCTTCACCAGCCGAACTGACACCACCGGTATGCAGACCTGCAGATTCACAAGACGGAAATGATTAAAAACAATCTGGTGTGAAAGCTGCTCGACTGCTCTTCTCAATAAATAAATAAATAAATAAATAAATAAGCCATTAAAGCACCAAAACAATATTAAAAACAGATGTATTACTATTATTTACAGTTTATGTTTTAATTTGCTTTTTTATTCATTTACCTTTCCACCAAACTGGGATGATAAAAAAATACTGGGAGAATCACTGATCCACTTCATGATCTCGATGATAGAAATCAGTCTTTTATAATTTCCCTCGACTCGTGTGGACGCAGGATTAAAGAGGCCGACAGCTTCTTCACTCACCTTGATGTCTTTACCGAACAGGTTTGCATAGAAACACAACCAGTTCCTGGAGATGTAGAGTCGACCCTGCAGCAGGATGTCTCTCAACAACGCACATGAATACACTGAAGAAGAAGAAGAAGAAGAAGAAGAAGGAGGAGGAGAAGAAGAAGAAGAAGAAGAAGAAGAAGAAGAAGAAGAAGAAGAAGAAGAAGAAGAAG
Source organism: Pagrus pagrus (assembly GCF_965226575.1). Lineage (NCBI taxonomy): Eukaryota > Metazoa > Chordata > Actinopteri > Spariformes > Sparidae > Pagrus > Pagrus pagrus. Next base: position 1,053,797 of record NC_140194.1, read on the forward strand.
AAGAAGAAGGAGGAGGAGGAGGAGGAGGAGGAGGAGGAGGGAGACAGTCAGTGGAGTGTAATGAAGTACTGTAATGTGAGGTACTTGTACTTTAATCGATAAGTCGATTGACAGAAAATATATTATTTTGATAATCAAAAATTAATATTAATATTGATCCAAATGATCAGATTTAATCAAACACTTCACCACAGAGTACTTTCTACTCATCATGTACTTTTACTTAAAGGAGCAGTGTGTAGTTTTGAAGAAGAAATTCAAACTCAGTATTTTAATATTTACAATATTAATGAGGTCATAATACGAACGTTTCTCCATCATGAATAAAGCGACAGCTGGTACCTTTCATCAGGATCTCCTCTTTAGGGACCGTCTGGAACAGCTTGTGGTACTGAGAGTTGTACTTGCTGACGGTCTGTGGAGGAACAGAGTCAATCAGCTCATCGATCTGCTTCATGTGTCTAATTAATAACGTACTTTGGTGTCACTTAATCATATTTACTATTTGTCTATATCGACACTGACTGTTAAAGCTAATTATATAAAAATGATACAAAGTGCTGTTCGCATTTCTGTATTTTTATATTTATAACGGAAATAAACAAATACATTTTCAGAAATATTGCACTTTCTTGGAGCACTTGAACGAGATGACAAGACCAGAAGTGGCTCTGATTTACACCTGTTTACAGCTGAAGTCTTCACTGTAGCTGTTTGGGGTAAATGATAATTAATATGTAATTGAGGGTGTAAATAACTGGTGACGAGCAGGCGTTGGTATGATATGGGACTGGGTATGTTTCTACACAGCACAATATTATTTTACAAATACTTTAACATGGCCGACTTTGATCTCAGAGTTGTAAATAACGTCTTTTCAGATCAGTTTGGGATCTCGGGCTTTCAGAGACTTGGATCACACTGGAGGAGTTGTATGTATGGACTCATCTAATATATGAATTCTTCCTTTGGCTGTATTTTTTAACGAGGGATGCACTTTTAATTATCGGCACAATATTGAGAAATGTTCATTATCGGCTGTTTACCGGTATCAGTAAAGGTTAGCCGATAAATAGAGCTGTAAACAAGTAAACACAAAGAAGAAGAAGAATTATTTTATTATCTATTTAGAGCTACGAAATATGAAATCGTCCATCTGAGCCTTTCTTTCCCTCAGGTGTGCATAAACTACAGCTGAGGAACTCATTGTTAAAATAAGACAATGTGATATTATCAGAGTCGGCCGTCAGAAGCAGGAAAGACTTTATATCATCAGGAGGAGACGATGACTGAGCCTGACTTATTATCATCAGGAGGAGACGATGACTGAGCCTGACTTTATATCATCAGGACGAGACGATGACTGAGCCTGACTTTATATCATCAGGAGGAGATGATGGCTGAGCCTGACTTTATATCATCAGGAGGAGATGATGACTGAGCCTGACTTTATATCATCAGGAGGAGACGATGACTGAGCCTGACTTTATATCATCAGGAGGAGACGATGGCTGAGACTGACTTTATATCATCAGGAGGAGACGATGACTGAGCCTGACTTTATATCATCAGGAGGAGATGATGGCTGAGCCTGACTTTATATCATCAGGAGGAGACGATGACTGAGCCTGACTTTATATCATCAGGAGGAGACGATGACTGAGCCTGACTTTATATCATCAGGAGGAGACGATGACTGAGCCTGACTTTATATCATCAGGAGGAGACGATGACTGAGCCTGACTTTATATCATCAGGAGGAGACGATGGCTGAGCCTGACTTTATATCATCAGGAGGAGACGATGACTGAGCCTGACTTTATATCATCAGGAGGAGACGATGACTGAGCCTGACTTTATATCATCAGGACGAGACGATGACTGAGCCTGACTTTATATCATCAGGAGGAGACGATGGCTGAGCCTGACTTTATATCAGAGATAAAGACTGAATCTTACATGTTTGTGTGAACCGTTCCTTTAAGACTAACACTAACGCTCAGGAGCAGCCGGTCTTCTTGCTGCTCGTCTCGTGTGTTTATGTAGGTCATCAGTATTAAACCGAGTCTGTTTCATAACCAGTTAAAAGCTCCGTGTCGTATGTTTCACTAAAGCATCTGAACACTTCGCCCACCTCAGCTGACTTTCTGGCACATTGTGCTGAAGTATTGTTTTGGTTCCTGATATGTGGGTCAGAAGTTACATCATCTAAATCCCCCCCCCCCATACACCTGTGTGTCTTTATTGTCTGTGAGACGGTGACTTCCTGCCTTCCTGTTCCTGTCTGAAACAACAAAGACTAAAACAACAGAAAACATCAGCAGCAGCTCGACGCCGGCTCCTCCTCGAGCTTCTGAAGAACATTTGGGTCAAAGTTTTGAGCTTTGACAGTGAAGACGTTTTGTGAAATAAGTTGTGTCATCGACATAATTTCTGTTATTGGAACAATATTCCCTCAGACGTCCGTGGAAACGCAGACAACACGCAGCCTGGTGAAGCTAACACACCACATGTGTTCAGGGCAGAATGTGTTCAAGTGTTTGAGCTGTCTGACTGTAACTTTACTGAAGCGGACCACACACACACACACACACACACACACACACACACACACACACACACTCCTGACCATGTTCCCATGGAGACGAGACAGACGCCGGAAACCTCTGGAGAGACTTAAAAAAAGATTTGAAAGGACTCCTGCTGGCCTGTCGTCATCTCTGGACGTCTGAAAACAACTTCAGAGCTGTGTGTGTGTGTGTGTGTGTGTATGTGTGTGTGTGTGTGTGTGTGTATGTGTGTGTGTGTGTGTGTGTGTGATGTTACATCAGCCACATGCATCTGTAGGTGTGGTGGCGATGTTGACACGTGGTGATTTTGAGGCTGAGTGAAGGACTCACTGATCCTCTGTAACACTTCTTCACATCTTCGTAGGACAGGTCGTCGATCAGCTGCAGCCTGCAGGAAACATCACATCACATCTGATGAGATCAGAATCTGTCAGAAGAGACAAAAACACAGTTTCTGCAGAGAAGTGGGTCACTGCAGCAGCCGGGACGAGAACAGCACCAGCAGAGAGCAGAGCAGATTAGTGCTGTGTGCCGACGACCGGCTCCGACCTGGAAGTCTTTTTTAAAGTTGCAGCATGATCCATAAGTACTTTTACCTTCTGGTGACAAAACATGTTGCGTCACAGAAACAAATGTGTCTGTGCAAGAAGCAGAAAAATACAAACGAGAACCTGGGATTTGTTAAGCAACATGTTTCTGCACATCACTTCCTCAAAGAGAAGTTTGGAAAGTGTTGCAGAGTTTCACAGAAGTGACGCAGCAAAATGTCGCCGCTGCACCAAAGTCATTAAATGCAGAGAGGAAGGCGGCCTGCAGCGTTTCCTGTGATGTTTCAAGAGAACACAACATTCAATAAAATACAGTGAGGTTGGATTGGACAACTTTAGTTACTAGTTACTTTTCAGATTAAGATTAACATGAAGACAGTCACAGTCAGTCTGTCACCACCTTTACCTTCTCTGTCCTGTTGTTTTGTTGGCCTGTAAAAGTCTAAGTTAAAGATACTGGCTCTAAAAAATGCAGCATGCCTTTAAAATGCAACCATTCTAATTTCTTAATTGTTCAAAGTAATTTACCCACATGTTTCTAAAATGCCAAAATTCTGACACAAAATAAGAAGAACGTGACCTGGAAGAGCCTGTTCACACCTGGAGTCAACATCTGTGCTGAGTGATCTGGTCGCAGGTGGACAACCTCAGCACAGGTGTGAACGAGACACACTGAGGACACATTGAGATGTAAATGACATGTTTGGTCTGTTAACCTGCCGATGTTTGTGAACACACCGTCTGTTTCAACTGATCCAAACATTGAATTAGTCACCACAACATCACCAGACTCCCTTAACAAATGTGTCAGTTTAGTGAGTTGTTGAGTTGGAGACACTTTATAAACTGTGTGAAACTCTGTCTCTGACTGATTCTGACTTATCTGGGCCATCAGGGTAGAGAACTTATTAGAAGCTGGAGTGTTAATCCCTCCTGTGTTTAGTTGGTTTAACTAGACAAACTCTCTCTCTCTCTCTCACACACACACACACACACACACACACACACACACGTAATTCAAATGCTCATGTAAATGCGGTCAGGACAGGAGGAGGCAAATCAACATGAAGTTCATGCAAAAAAACAAAAACAACTGACAAACACGTGAAAATGTGAATAAACAAACGACCTGCAGATGAAGTGAAGTGAAAATTACCATCAGCGACTGGTTTTAGTTTGGTACACTGCAGTTCTGTGTGCGTGTGAAAGGAGCGATTGTCCACAAGAGCTACTGGGTGGCTCACACACACACACACACACACACACACACACACACACACACACACACACACACTCAGATAAAAGAACTAATTATGCAAACAGTTTCAGCCTGAATGGAGAAACTGGAGCAGAGAAACAGGCCGTGTTCACAGACCGGTCTGAAAGCTGGCGCTGACATGACACTGGACATTTTTATTATCACGGTGGAGGAGGAAGGAGCACAGACACCACACTGTGAAAATATTAAAGTCCTGTGCTCAAAATGTTTAGTTAAAGTATGTAAGTACAATCAGAATAATGTAGTTGAAGTATCGTCAGTAAAGCAGGAACGCAGCAGCAGTTTTGTATCAGACTGACACTAATGATTCTTCTCATTCTGGATTCATCTGATTATTATTGTCTCCATGAATCCACTGAGCCCAACATGACACCTTCACAATGTTTGTTCAGTCCAGGCCTCAACATTGTTACAAATATATTCAAATGATTCACAAAAAAACATCTGAAGCTGCAACCAGACAGCAAAAATGACTTCAATGATTATCCAGTAATTTATATTCTGTCAATCATTTCAGCTGTAAAACATCAAATTCAGTAACTAAAGCTGATAAATGTAGTGAAGTAAAATACACAACATGTAGTGAAGTAGCAGTAAGAGTGGTGCGGCGTATTTTATATGTTTATTTGTTTCCAGCATCATTTATTATCTTTTATAACCGCTCGATATTTAATTTCAGAAAATCACTTATCGAGTTTTCTTTCTTTATTTGTCACGATTCCCCAAAATAGAAATTTAGTCCGACTTAAAGCTGCGACGAGGAACTTTCACCTTGTGTTGATTCTGGCGCCCCCTGTAGACAGAAGCTGTGTGGACAGAAGCTGCGTGGACAGAAGCTGCGTGGACAGAAGCTGCGTGGACACCACGTCTCCGTCTGAAGATCTTTATATCGACATCGACGTGTATAAACTTCTATTACGTTTAAACCGAGCGATGTGTGATGTGTCGCAGCGTAATGTGTGGTTGTTTGTGGGTTTTAGGGAACATTAGTTCCACACACACACACACACACACACACACACACACACACACCTCCTTCCCAGCAGCCTCTCCGTCTCTCTGAGCTCTGCTGCCTGGTAACGTGAGCTGACTGCACGTGCTTCAGGCAAACACACATACACACACACACACACACACACACACACACACACACACACACACACACTGCAGCCTCTCCTGCAGCTTGTTTTCTACGTGACAGGAATAACAGAGCAGTGAGGGACACACTGAGGCTTTCCCTCTCTGTGTATTGTCTGTGCTGCACGTCTCCTCAGCTTTCATCGGCTGCCAAACACACACACACACACACACACACACACACACACACACAAACTTTGTCAGGACTAATGAGTGAGTCGGTTGATGACGGGGAGGAGGGGTCTGAATCATCAACATGTTCAGCAGCCTTCCTGTACCAACGCGCAGGTCGACTCATCGCGTGGACGTCGCTGTCTGTCCACAACATCTGGGTTCATCTGTCCTCCAGCTGTGAGCCTCATCCACCTGCAGCCTGACCACATCTGTTCCCTGAACAGCTGACGGCTGTGTTATGATACATTAAACACATAAAGTAACACAGAGCTACGATCTGTGTTTGTTTATGCCGCAAACAAGTATTTGTATTCACATTTAAACCTCGAGCGGTTGATCCCAACGCCAGACGTCCTCCATCCGTTTTCTGCGGCCTTCAAAGGTACTTTAAAAAGCATAAAAGCTGTTTTCAGATTCAGGTTGTACATTTGCTCTGGTTAGAAGTCGTAGAAAATAAGAACTTGCCCGGGAAACATCCTGTTTTTAAGTTTTCATCAGTATTAAAGAAATCCAGTGATAGTTGTCTGTACATCCATACGGATACTGCAAACAGGAGCTGCTAACAGCTAATCAGCATATTTTTAATGACGCTAATTTGACAAGATACATAAACAAATACAGGCTCAGGTTGGAGCTAACAGCTAACAGCTAACTGACTGTGTTGTGGTCCGAGGCGTGTTCTGGTCAGCTCACACTGGCTGTCTCATCACGCAGATGATGTTTGAACGTTGATTTATTATTTAATCCAAACTGTGATCTCTTCCTAACGTAACCAACCGCGACTGAAAACTGAAAATAATAAATTCACTAAGTCTTAATGTAAACATCCGCAAATGATCGGGACACGCCCCCACCACCGCCCGCATGGAGGATGTGAGCAAGATCTTCGTGCGTGAATAAAATAATGAAGTATCTTTACGCTATATCAACTACAGGTCGACTTTTCCGGTAGAAAACATCTCATATTTCAATCCAAACGGTTTTACAGGGCAGAGCATCACGACACATGCACGTAGATACGTAAATACAAATTAAAGAAGGAACAATGTGCACTCCGGCTGAGCGTGCACGGCTACGTCCTTAAAAAACACGCCCATCCCGGTGAAATACCACGTTTTTAGTGAGACCCTCTCCATGGCTATATTATATTTCCTGATTACATCCCCCAAGGCATCGTGGGAGCTGTAGTGCCAAAACAGAGAGCACGATTATCCCCCAAGCAGTAACTCACCTGAAGGGCAGGGGGCAGTGTCCATCCTCCTCCCTGTGGGGTTCCACCTCGTGCGGGGGCAGGACGCCGACGTCATCACTCTGCTCCAAACTCTCCGACATCATCATCACTGGCCGGGAGGATCTGCAGGGCGGAAGAAACAACAGCAATTTTTGCAGATTTTGTAGTGTTATGTGAAATCGTCTACCTCAGCATGTACGAGAGTCTGTGAATCTGCTCATTTGTGTCTGTCTTTTCGCTGACGGCACCAGGGAGAGACGTACAGTAATGAACTGAGAATTTAATTTACCCGCTAACTTGTTTTCTTCTGCGTGTGACAATAAAGCGTCTGAATCCTTGAATCCTATTTCTGTTTAAAATCACAGGAACAGTTTAATTTTACTTCTGGATGAGCAGGTGGAGGCGTCACAACATGCTGTTATAATATAATGCGCTGCAGTTTAATGTTAACACTTTCCTCTGAAAGACTGTGCAGTGATGATCGGGAGGAGGTGGGAGGGAGGCTGAGCGACGCAGCATCAGATAACAACTTCTAAAAATAGAGGCGTGACCAACATCCAGTGAGCAAGAACAGAAGCAGCTTTCCTCTAAAGGAGCAGAAACATTTAGTCCTCAGATCATCAGCAGCACAAAGAGACACTTCTGCTCCTCTGGTTCAGCAGGAGAAGCTAAGGATGAACTTTTATCCTTCCACCGTCTCCACAACCAAAGATCTCAGTTCACACCTGACATCAACCTGCGCCTGAGTGACCACCTGTGATGTGATGTCACTTCCTGCTCTGTCTGAAACAAACCCGTCCATCACTGAGACAAACAGACTCCATGTTTCTACTCAAAGACAGAAAGAAGTTCATGTAGAACATTTGCTGAATTAACAAGAAGGAACAAATAAGTCAGAATCAGTCAGAGACAGAGTTTCACACAGTTTATAAAGTGTCTCCAACTCAACAACTCAATAAACTGACACATTTGTTAAGGGAGTCTGGTGATGCTGTGGTGACTAGTTCAATGGTTGGATCAGCTGAAACAGACGGTGCGTTCACAAACATCTTGAGCCCAAACATGTCATTTACATCACAGTAGATTTGGTGCCTGATGCTCGATTGAGTACCGGATCAGTACTGCGGTACGTGTGGTACAACGCTGAGTACTTGTATTGGTACTACATGTACATTCCTTCAGACAGATGACAGAGGGAGTCGATGACGGAGAGCTGTGATTGGAGAGAGAAAACCTTTGATCTGAAGCTCTGAGACGCCCGAACACGTGACCGACACCACACACGGCAGCCAGGATACTCTCTCCTCTGTTGCCATGGCAACGGCATGAAAAGAGCCTGCTCAGATGAGACGTTTGGCTCCTCGTCTCGGCCCGATTCAGAGCACAACGAACACAAACGCAGTTTTCTGACAGCCAGTTAAGTCAAATGATCACATCTACAATATTTCTGTGCAGGAAACACATGAGAGGCGTTTATAAACCTGATTCCTTCAGTGACTCGGGTCATGTTTCATTACTGGATCCATGTGGAGGAATGTGTTGAGACTATCGCTGACCGTTCTGTTTCTTTAAGCACTGAAGATGTTTTTCACTCAGTCGTTGCAGCTTTTCCACCGACCACGACCACACTGCTGTTTGTGTATCAGAAAACTGCTTTGCATGTCGTTCCCTCCGCAACCTGTCAAACCACAGCAAGTTGAGACTGTGTGTTAACCTGCATTTGACTAATGTGACACATTTCAAGCTTGTTTTTGTTAAAATGCAGCGACTGTTCAGGATTCTCCTCCAATGTACTGAGGGTAAAACAACAACAGCCCTTTCAGAGCGACTGTTAGAGTCACAATGTATTCAAGTTATCCACAGAAACCAGTTCATGGATCTTCCTGCTCTCTGGGGATGAAGCACAAAAGGATTTCAGTTGAATTAAATGACAGTGTTCTCCTTCGATAAGTCGCGGAGGAAGAAAAACCTCTGGACGTGAAACTGGTTTGCAGAAACGTTAACTGCTGACATTTTATTTTGGCGACCGGGCTGGAAAAATGTTTGTCAACATTTTCTTGAGGTAACAAAAAATCCATTGAACCAACCCGTCCTGCAGCAGAGCAACTGTGTTACAGCTTAATGGATCCACAGCACACACAGAAGACATGAAGCAGCTGACGTGCAGGAATCAGATTATTAGCTCTGATCGATAACTGATGTCTAAACGATCTTCTCTACCACATGTGAAGGCTGATACACGACATCACGCTTGCCTCTTTTCCTCATCATCCCTTCACGAGACGAGCTGTGGACTCATTTCATGCTTCATAACGTGAACTGAACCTCGTCTGTGCACTCGATTTGACCTCCGAACAATGACCGCTGACACCACGGGCTCAGTGTCAGTGAGCTCATTCAACTCTCATGGCCGGCGTCTTTACAGTGGAGGAGGAAGCTCCAGCAGAGATCAACAAACAGATCTTGAGGCCAAATATGAGAAAAATAATCTTCCTCAGCAGCAAAATAAAGATGAGATTTAAAGATGTGACTGATATTTCTACAACATGAAGCCTTCTCGCCCTCCCTCCGGCTGACAGCAGGTACTTCTCCTCCTCCTCCTCCTCCTCCTCCTCCTCCTGGTCGCCATGGAGACGTCTGTTGGTTTCCTCTCGAAGGAGTTTCAGCCCGCTGATTAAATCAGGCAGCACCTCAGGGAGACGCAGGCTGTTTGCTGTAATGGGAGCACTTTAGATCTTCACCTGTGGTTCGACTTCCCGCTGCCAGCCGTCGGGTCGCACAACAAGCACTCAGCTGAGAGGACGGATCGGGTCGACTGAGACTCTGACAGAGGAAACTGCTCAGACGCTGTTTTAAAACAGCAGGAAGCTTCAAGCTGTGTTTGCAGTTTGATCAGTTCGATCAGTTATCAGTCATCAGTTTAAAGCACACAGGGAGGAGACAAGAAACCTGATGATGACACAGCTGATGCTAACATTAGCATGCTAACACGCGATGTTTAGCAGGTGTAAAGGCTCATTTACGCCTAACGAGGACGTACTCAGCTTTCATTTGTGCTCGTCATCTTACAGACGTGGAGAAAACAAAGCAGTGTCACCAGAAATCATGGAGGACGGTGCAGCCAGAAGTTCAAGAGAGGTGACTTCAGGACATGAGGAACAAGTCTGAACAAGGACGGACATCCGGGAAACGATGGACCAAGTTTCTCTCAATGGTGACATGAAGTATTTAAACATATAACAACTGGCTACTACTGCTTCATCATCAAAGTACTACAGTCAGTAGATATTTTCCAATAAACACAAATCCTCTGAAGTGATCAAGCTTCACCTAAATATCATCTGACACGTGACGCTGTGGGTCGACCTGCTGCGGCGGGTGAAACCAGTCGATTATCATTTTCCTGATGGTCACATTGTCTCCACCACAGTGAAACACATGCAAACGACAAGAAAATAATATTCATCTGCAACCACGATTCATTTTCACTTCCTGCGTCTCTGTCCAAACACCACAGCACCTGACACACACACACACACACACACACACACACACACACACACACACACACACACACACACACACACACACACCTCAGCTCAGGAGAACAGGAGGCAACACCTTTACAGCACAAGTGAACAAAATACAGTACAAAATCAACGCACCTGTACTTACATTTCCAGAAATGTTCTGTGGACTACGAGACTTCACCTGACTTTATATCATCAGGAGGAGATGATGACTCCAGAAATCTTCTTAGAAATGCTCAAAAAAGACGCTCCGTACACGTGCAGAACTTGCCTGAGAAAAATCATGTTTTTACATTTTCTTCAGGATCAAAGCAACATAGTGATGGCTGTCTGTAAATACATGAGTACAATGCAAACAGGTACTACTCATGGCTGATTCGGCAAAGTTTGAGTGGAGTTTTGGACTTTTTTGGTCGTTGCTCACGTTTTAAAACAAGTCCCAGGCTACTTCAGGTGTTTAGGAGAATGCTGCAACTCTGTCTCTCTTTCCATCCGATCCTCTCATGATTAATAGTTATTTCCTAGCTCACATCTCTCATTGTGAAAGTTTTCAGATGAACGTCAAAGGGCGACGGTTACAAGGAGCGATGATGAGTGATAATACTGAACGATCATCAGGTCAAAGTTTTTCTAAATGTCATATAAGAGCAGAAAACGAGTCTCAGGCTGGAGGAGTGTGTGCTGCTGTGGGAGGTCGACTGGTCCTGCAGCTCCTCGCTGACAGAGGCGGTGTGTTATTGGTGCCGGGCCGCCCCAGAGCCTCCGAACACACACGAGGAAACACAAAACACACCGCGGCTGGAAACCACAGCGGGCCGAGCCAAAACAGACGAGATGCTGCGTATTCAGAGCTGCTGGAGCGGACGGAGGCTGAGAGCTGAACGTTAACTAACTGCAGCTCAGTGACACTATGTTCAGTAATAAGAGCTGAGTCTCAGACACAGACAGAGAGAAACTCACAGGAGGGGGAGGGAGTCACCATGAGCACTGACGCTCTGATAAATGACATTTGATTTATGGAGTTTTGTCTGTGGTTTCCTCATCTTTATCATCTCATCTGTCTTTTATTTTTACTTCCTGTTTGCTGTGCGTCTTGTTTGACACTTGCTGCATCACCATCCATCCATCCTGAGCCGATCACAGGTCTCTTAGTCCGTCAGTTCACACCTGGTATTAATATGCTATATGCAAACAAACCCGTCCATCACTGAGACAAACAGACTCCATGTTTCTGCTCAAAGACAGAAAGAAGTTCATGTGATGGTGGAGGTGATGGAGATGGTGATGGTGCAGGTGATGGTGGAGGTGATGGTGGAGGTGGTGGTGGAGGTGATGGTGCAGGTGATGGAGATGGTGATGGTGCAGGTGATGGTGGATGTGGTGCAGGTGGTGGTGGATGTGATGGTGGAGGTGATGGAGATGGTGATGGTGCAGGTGATGGTGGATGTGGTGCAGGTGGTGGTGCAGGTGATGGTGGAGGTGATGGTGCAGGTGGTGGTGCAGGTGATGGTGGAGGTGATGGTGCAGGTGATGGTGCAGGTGGTGGTGGATGTGATGGTGGAGGTGATGGTGCAGGTGATGGTGGAGGTGGTGGTGGATGTGGTCCACCACCCTCCAGGCTCAGTGGTGATGATAATCACACCTGAGATCACCTGTGGGGCTGCAGAGCGTCTCTGCTGTAATGAAGCACTTCATCTTCTGCTTTGATCACATTTCCTCTGAGGAAGAATCAAAGTAACTAAAAATGTAGTGGAGTAAAAGTATCATTTTTAGCTCTGGAGCAGGAGGAGAAGATGGATGCACCTACAGATGGCAGTACTCGAGTAAATGTAATCTGATACTATTGCTGCTACCAAACATACTCCACCCAGTCCTGCTGCTCGTCCTGCCGACAGACTCGGTGCTGCAGCTGCTGGAAATACTGTGATTACTGTAGTACCAGCGGTACTAATACTACGACCATCAGTGATGACATCAGCAGCGCGTCCTCTCACACATTAACGGGTTCATACTACAGAGACAGTCTTACCTTCGTCTACCGCGCAGTCTTCAATCAGGTCCGCTGATGGACAGCAGTCCGTCTGTCCGGTGTCCGTCCGTCTGGTCGTCCGTCCGGGCAGAGAGGCTGCTGCTGCCGCTGCTGCTGCTGGGAGCACCGGAGCCGCTGCGTCAAGCTCACACCCTTTAACAGAGACCACACCGGACGTGGCCGGAAGTGGCCTTCAAAGTAAAAATAAAAATAAAATACAAATGCTGGGGGAGGCTGACTGCATCTAAACAATTATTTTAAACGATAATCAAACTGCTGGTGGATCAGCGGACAGTCCCTCTGAACTCACACCAAACCGTCTAAACCCGGCAGTGCTAACAAACTATTAATAAAGATTATATAAAGTATAAAGTATAAAGATACCACACTGCCTATATCCCTGAAAAGATTTCTGAAACATATTTAACGTATTATTTAGCTGCTGCAAAGATAGTGAACCGGAAGTGGCCGCCATATTGTTTTTCAAACTCTATTTAAACTTTAAAACAAGTGCTGAACAAATATCAACCACCATCCTCTTTGTAAAGCGTCTTTGAGTATCTAGAAAATAATAATAATAATAATTATTATTATTAATATTATTTATTAATGCATCAAAGAGTAATTTAACGGGTACATCTGTTTGAATGTGCTGCTGTATTAATTTACCTTTGTATAATTCCCTTTTATTTACGTCCCATTCAGCCTAACGTTACATTATTTGTTACTAATTTTTGTTAACGTATGTATTTCTGTTATAATTTTCCCTCTGCATTAAAAAAATGATAATACATACATACATACTTAGAAAATACATTTAAATCTTTAAAGAATACATTTGAAAATGAGTAAATAAAGAAATTAAATGGGGTAAATAAATACAGAGGAGACTTAAAACAGGAACATTATGTCACATCATATTAATTAATTTATGCCTATATTTATTTGTAGCATAATTTTATTGAATTTAAAGACATTTACTTTTTATTGAGCCGTTTTATAGTTACTTTTTGATTTTGACAGTTTTGTCCTCAATATACAGTTTTTCTAGTGGAACACTTCACTGTATAAATCACATTTCTTTATCTCAACTTGAATCTGGACTGAAACATCCTGCAAGTCCACAAAGCCAGTCAGAAGCTCTGAGGCCGGTGGAGTCACTGCTTGTTCTCCTGATGACTTCCAGGTAAAAGCGTCTGAACAACAGCAACAAAACCAGAACTCAAGTATGAAAACGAGGCAGATAAACCCAACTATCTGCCTGGGTCGACACGATGAGTGAGGAGATGCAGCTGTTTGTTTTGTGTGTGATTTGGGTGAACTTCCCCTTTAATCAGTCTGCAGCTGAGACATTTAACAGCGCAGCAGCGCCTCTCTGTGGAGGAACAACCACACTACATCTGAGGATCATTCAGAGCAGGGGACACAAATCACACACCCCATAATAAACAGGATGTAAGTGATATTGTCCGTAGTGAAGCCTCAAACAGGCTCAGTTCAAAATGTTTCCTGGACATACGGACGACGATCACTGCAACACTCTGATACTGAAGAAAAGATGAAAACATGTTCTGCAGCTCCAGGAGCTGAGTGAAGGAGGTTTATTTTGGATGGACATCAGGGAGAATAAAATCCTTGGAGTCACAATGATTCATGACTAAATGACTGAAACATCCAGAGGGACATTTTACTGACGCTGTGACGAGAAGCCAAAAGTCATAGTTGAGTAAAAGTAAAGATATCGTGTTAAAATATTACTTTGGTGAAAGTGAAGTCACAAAGGCACCCAAATAAATATTACTTAAATTATCTGATATTAAATGTACTTAAACATCAGAAGCCTGCCCTCAAGTCTCTTCTTCAGTTAGACTTTTGAACCTTCAAGCTGCCTATTTAATATTGTACAGGAGTGAATGTTGCCAACCTCTACTCTGTCAAGAACTCCAAAATCCTTCAACCATTACTAGCTGTTATGGTAATATTGGTCGTAGTTATTAAATTAATTGTTAATCAGAGTTACAAACAGTTTAGTACTTTTTCTGAGACTGATTTGGTGAATTGGCTCTTTTCCCTTCTTCAAGGGTGGTGCCCCAAGGTGATCTAATGTAAATTGGATCTTATTATTAATCATAATTAATAATTATCCCTGATAATCATTAAATATTATTGATAGGCAGATATAACCCAAAATTCCCTATTACTGTTGCATGACACATTACATAACGGTGCCCCGTGTGAGGAGCACGATATAAATGGTGCCCCGTGTGAGGAGCATGATATAAATGGTGCCCCGTGCGAGGCAGTGTATTGTTGGCAATCATTCATAAATGTGCAATATTAATTTCAGCATAATTTGAGATTCACATCTTGAACCTTTTAGCCAAAAGTCTTTAACCCCACGAGTCTTCACAGGAGTAGACGTTGATTTGTACTTACAAATAGCACAACAAGAGAGTTGTAGCACTTGTAGACTGTTATCACATGTCGCCAATGCCAATACAAGAAGAAATGTGAACAACATGAAGTAAAAAGACTCCTGTAACCACAGACTGCCCTTAACGCTTCAATGTGTTGTATCACAACAGATCTTGTGCCAAAAGTACATCAGTAATCAAGTTGAACCTAAAAGGCAACAAAACCTCACCTGCAGAGCAGAAAGAGGTGGAGCAACACTGGAAAACACAACAGCTTTAAAACCACATTCATTAAATGAAACTAAACATTCGTCAGAGAAACAGCCGTCGAGACTCGTCTCTCTTTAGAAGTAAAACTTAAGTTAACTCAGTTTTGACTCTTTGATGACGTTAATGCTGCAGCTCTTATCTACTCCTTTACTGGCTGCTGCTCCACTCAGAAACTCTACCCATCCTTCTGTCCAGTGCCGACCTGACCAATTTGGTGCCCTAGGCAAGATTTTAGCTGGCGCCCCCTCGCATCGCAGTCAATTTCACAATCAATCAGAAACACACAGAAACTCCATGTATGTATTCAATATCTTAAAAGTGCATCTGAGGAGAGAAGAGAAGTATATGTGGCCACTGGATGTTACATTTTAATAAAACAACAGATGCCTGGTGTGTGCTATACAGTTCATAAGACTAATATAGACTAATAACGAAAAAACGATGAGATTCATTCAACTTTATCATCATTGCAATGCAATTTAGTCTAACCAGAGTGCAAAAAGCAGTAAAGTGCAGTGAAATTATATATAGCCTATGAATGATTTGGGGAAGCTAAGGTGTGGAGTATTAACAGTAATACACTTTAACTGCACTTTAACACTGATGTAAGATGTAAACTTTAACAAACATAAACTGTGACACAATAAACCAAAGGCTTACAACTACACTGTTACTTATAAAGGGGATGGAAAACTAATAGCATTTTAACTGACATAGAAGCAGGAAAACACCGCCAACAGGTTAGAATAACACCTGAACAGGCCTGACGTTAACTTTCCAAATGTCCCTGATAAATTTAAGGTGGAGTAACATTAACTTACATTGACTCAGCTATTTACTGATTATTAAACAATGCTACTATCGTCCGAAGTAAGCTAGCAAGTTTACACTCTGCTCCAACAACGGTTACTACGATGCATTAAACTTTTAATTTCATTCACTTTGTCACATTGACGTTACTGTACCTCTTTCTTTTTCACGTTTTTCTTCCTCTTCTTTCCTTCTTTTCCTTCCCTGGGCGTCGGATGGTTTCAATCTTTTGGACATTGTGGTTCCGCTACAATATCAATAAATCTCAGGCAGGAGGAGACTTGATAAACTTATCAAGAAGGCCAGCTCCATCCTGGGAGGCCCTCTTGAACCAGTGCAGGCGGTGGGAGAGAGCAGGATGATGGACAAGCTGTCATCGCTGCTGGTGAAGGAGTCCCACCCCCTGCAGGTCACTATCACAGCACTGGTCAGCTCCCATCAGAGATGGACTGATACACCCCAAGTGTGTGAAAGAGAGGTATCGCAGGTCCTTCCTTCCTGCTGCTGTCAGAGTCTACAATCAGCACTGCTCCCAATAGACCTCACTCTGCACTGTCAATTTTCCTAATACCCATATTTATTATTTATATTGTAAATAAAAATTCACTGCTGTTAATTTTGTACAATATCATGTTTATATGTATATACAAGTCTATGTTATTTCTTACCTTTTTAATTTATATTGTCAATTTTTGGCTATTGTTGTTGTTTTTTTTGTAAATATTCTGTCCTTTTGCTGCTGTGGCAAACAAATTTCCCCGTTGTGGGACAATAAAGGAATACTGATTCTGATACTGATTCTCTCTTGGTCTTTGGGTCACAGTCCAGTCAGATTCAGGCCACATCGCCTCTCGACCCTCAAATTTTTTATAATTTTTTTTTCTTCCCCCGTTTGCGCTCTTTTGGTTTAGAGGCAGGTTGCTCTATTATCAGAACCATGTGGTGAGGGTCCCAACAATCACAAGGATCAGACTCTGTCGAGGCTTGGAAAAAAGACTTCTTGTGACGTCCTGTGGTTTTAGGAACCAGGATGTTTGCAGCGGATCCTTGGGGTCCTGTGGGTTGTGAGTTTAGGCGTCTATGGAGACTGCCTTTGCAATGAGGGGTGTACTTGGTCAGCATCAGTGTTTTCGGCGTCCACATGAATGTAGGTTTCCCAGCAGAATATTGTATTGTAACAAGTTGATCAATGTTGTTCACGTCACCTGTTAGTCCTTTTAATGGTGTGTTTTTTCAACCTCTAGACTTTCATTGCTTGAAAAATAAGAATAAAGAGAAGCTCTTTAATAACCATGTGGTGCCAGTACATGTCTTTGGTGTGTTGCTCCAGATGAAACTCACCTTGTGCAAAGAGTTTGTCATCATCAGGTCAAACCTGACAGGCAACAAAATCTCAGCTGCAGGACAGAAAGAGGTGGAGCAACACTGGAAAAACACCACAGTTTTATTTCAACGGTCACTGAATGAAACTAAACATTCGTCTGAGCGATGGCAGACCTGCAGTCGAGACAAGTTTCTCCGCTTCTCTGAGACAGAGACAAATTCAGATGACTTAACCAGCCTTTCTCAACAACACACAATAATCTCAGGTGAGTACAGCTGATTATATTTACTGTGCTTCATCATCAATATTAACTCAAACCTCAGATCTACTCAGACCTCCTGTCTGTCTCTTGTTTTTATGTCATGCTATGGAACTTTAAACTTGAATGTAAATTGTAATTCAGAAACACCACCTGGTTTTCCTTTAACCAGTGTGAGAGGAAGTATTCAGATCCTTCTTCAGAGCCTCACTGTGAAATGACTCTGTTACAAGTCAAAGTCCTGTTGTGAAAAGTCTGCACAGCCTCCCTCCATTTCTACCTGGCTTACAGATGTGATGTTCCTTCTCAAGCTTGAGAAGGTTAAATGTACCCGACGCTGTTCAAATGATACATTTGTCACAGAATGGCAGCCATGTATATCTTTCTTTAACGGCCTGCAGAAGCTTCCTGCAGATGACGGGCTGTAAGTTGAGGTGTTCGGAGACAGTCACATCACTATCACTGACTATGTTGTCTCCATGCCGTCCTCACAATTTGACAATTCATTTCATTTATTCACTGAGGTATCTATTTTATTTTGATTCTCTGCTTCGTATCTCTCCCCTTACCATTTCATTTAGTCTGCCTCCTACTTATATGTCATGTCAGCCTTATAATCATTGGTGCACTGTGTATCATTACATGAGTGACGGATTTGTAATGTGTTAGTTGTGGTTGGTAACGTTGGTGAAACCAGGAAGAGGAAACTATTTTTTGAAGTTATACAACCAACAACATCCCTCCCGCCCTCCTCCTATCAGGCCTCCATCCAAAGCCGCTCCTTCAAGAGGAACGCAGCAGATCGTTGTCGTCACTAACTGTATCCAACTTCCTCGTGTCTGATTCACATGATAGGAAACGCCTCACATCATCAAAATGAACACAAACAACAAACATGGCTGTTGTTAGTACTCACTGCTATTAAGCTAGCATGTTAGCATTGGGACATTTTGTCTGCATTAATGATTGTTGGGCTTCTTAAAGCTCAACTGAACTAAAATTGTATTTACATCCCGACTGTAATCAATAAATAATCAATAAATCAAATGCTGACAGAAAACAGAAGAACAGTCTGTGGCTGCTGCAGGCCTTTAATTTTTAATTATTTTTTAAAAATGTATTGTACTATTTTAATCCCATAAAAAGAATTTACCCTTGTGGGATTAAAATAGCATAATAAATTAAAAAAATTAAATTAAAAATTAAAGGCCTGCAGCAGCCACAGACTGTTCTTCTGCTTTCTGTCAGAGCATTTGATTTATTGATTACAGCCGGGATGTAAATACAATTTTAGTTCCAACAACAGCAATGCTTCTAAAATAAACCCAAACTTTAAGTAAAGGTATGTAACTATAATCAGGAGAATGTACTTAAAGTATTAAAAGTAAAAGTACTCGGTGCAGTAAAGTGTCCCTGCAGACTGTGACTGTTGTTCTCTTCTATCTGACGTCATCAGATGATTGTGACAATTCAATCATTCATGTAAAAGCAGGATGTTACTGTTGTAGTTGTTGAGGTGATATCTGAGTTGTATCTGCTTGGGTGCAGACGCTTTTACGCTTGCTCTCGCTTCTGCTTGCCTTTTTTCCACTATTATTCTTTTTTTCTTCACTGAGAGATTACAGGCAGTGACTCCTGGATATTTAGAAACCACTGGGAGCATAATTTATTGGAGATAAAGTACATTGCTGGCTCATTTAAAAAAAAATTCCGAACTCTTCTACACTTTCTGAACGAGGCCTAAGAGGTAGCACAAGCCTGTTAGCAGCTACCTAGCAAGCTAACCAGCAACAGGATGCCACCCTTCACCACTGACGATTTCCACAAACTCATGCAGAAGATCACTTTGTTGGAAACTAAAATCCACAGATTAGAAGTTAATGTGGAGGTTAACGGACTGTGTGGAAATGAAACCACTCTTCCTTTCAGCGGAAAAGAGAACGCTAACACACAGCTACCTAGCACTGATAAGAAACGGGAGAGCCGTGATCTCCACAGTAAATCTTCACATGGAAGTCCTCCCTGGAACACTCTTGGGGCAAAGCCGAAGAAGAACTCTGCTCCTTGGAACATGGATGGAAGAATAACAGGAAGAACCGTCCACCCGGAGATCTCTGATGCTACCGGCTGGCCAGCACTACCATCCTCCTCCTCCTCTACTCCAATGCAGAGCAGGACACAGCCGTGGTCAGCTGCTAAAGGAAAGACCAACAGCAAACATCCCGTACAACAAACTATCAAAATGCAAAACAGATTTGCTCCACTACGCCGAGATTCTGCATCTCCATCTGATGACCTGTACCACTCATCGCCACAGAGAAGGGTAAGGTCTGAACGTAAATCAGAAGCTAACAGGCCGCAGGCAAAGCTAGCGACTGGGCCCCAAACTCTGATTGTGGGAGATGCCACTGTTAAAGATGTGAGATTCATGTGCGGTGAAAACATGAAGGTTCTCTGTTTTCCAAAGGATATGGTTCCTGACATGACAGCGAGAATCCCTGGTATTGTTGCAGCAAATCCAACTGTCAAAAAGATAATTTTGCATACGGGGATGAATGACATTGTGAAGCAGCAGTCTGAAATGCTCAAACAAGATTTTACTGATCTGTTGAACACAGTCAGCTCCCTGGATGTTGAGGTTTTGATCAGTGGCCCCCTTCCACCAGTCAGAAGAGGTGCTGAGAGATTCAGCAGATTGATGGCACTGAACACATGGCTTTCCAAAGCATGCAATGTCCATTCTATGCATTTTTTGGACAACTTCAATTTCTTTTGGGACCGCAGACATCTTTTTAAGCAAGACGGACTCTTCCTAAATAGGTCAGGAGTCAAACTGTTTATGTCCAACATATCTTTCCGCCTGCGTCACCAATCTGTTCCCTCCACCAAGGACAAGAGGCAAGACAGGCCGAAACAAACGGGAGATAATCACAAAGGAAACCGAGCACAACCCCCAGCTGAAGTGAGCTCCACTCATGAGAGACGTCAGGACAAACAGGAAGAGGATTCTCTCTGTGAGGTTCAACTGTCTACACCACCCCAAACCCCACCCAGTTCACCATCTACTGTGGGCATGTTGTCGCCTTCGTCCCCCCTCATGGAGTTCACTGACCAAATGAACAAGCTGGTCATCGCTGGGACACAGTTTACCCCCCGCCCTACTGCAATTTTCTCTCCTCTCATTCCCCTGAAACACCCTCAGCCTTCGGTGAAGTTAAGACACACACCACCCCCACCCCTTTCACACAGGCATCATCCTCCCCAAGCTGATAAGAGCTCAGCACACTTAGATCTTTCTGTCTCTTACTGCTGATGTTTTATGGGTCCAGGCTCTAAAGATGTCACTCCTGACTATTCCCAGCGAAAGTCGGGGCCCAGTGTACTGGAAGCTTCTTCAGTTCATGTTATGATCGGTAATAGAAAAAGAATGTTTAAATTGCCAAGAAAGAGTGTAATGTCAAATTTAACATTCATTCCGGGTCCAGGCTACGAAGTTGATATCTTTAATGTCTTCCCCCCAGAAAAGCCGGGGCCCCTTGGAGTTCAGGTAGTCTCCTCGATTCCTGTGTTTACAGGTAATAGAAAAATGGTGAATTTGCTGAGACACAGGAAGTGCCTTAATAAATCTGCCAGTCTATTAAATTTAGCTCCCATTCCTCGTCAGCCACAAACTGTCACAAAAGATTGCACAGCTGGTTTTGATTCTTTTAATTTAGCTTTATTAAACATCAGGTCTCTGGCAGGAAAATCTTTTTTAATACATGATTTTATCATCAAACACAATCTTAATTTTATGTTTTTAACTGAAACCTGGTTAGACCAAGACAACAGTGCAGCTGTTCACATTGAATCAAGCCCTCCGAACTTCTCTTTCATAAGTGAGACTAGAAAGCATAAAAAAGGAGGAGGTGTTAGTATTCTGTTTAATGAGTTACTCAAATGCAAGCAACTGTTTTATGGAAATTTTACTTCTTTTGAATATGTGGCTCTTCAGTTAAACTCATCTTCTCGGGCTATATTTCTGAACATCTACAGGCCACCTAAATACTGTACAGATTTTTTTGATGACCTTGTTGAGTTACTGTCTCTTATCTGCACTGACTTTGATTGTGTGTTAATTGTTGGTGACTTTAACATCCATGTCGACAAACCTGAGGACAGATGGACTAAAGAACTGTGTCGTGTCCTTGATAACTTTGGACTCACTCAGCATGTGATGCAGCCCACACACAACAGGGGCCACATCCTAGACTTGGTTATCTCCAAGGGTCTGAACATTTCTAAGGCTCTGGTATCTGATGTTGCTCTCTCTGATCATTACTGTGTTCTCTTTGAGACTGATATATCTGTGTACACAAATGTTCAAACTGAGGTCGTCTCAAAGTGTTACATCACTGAAAACACCAGTGACATATTCATTGAGGCTTTCTCCTCCACACCTCCCCTCTCCAGGTTCTCCGTCAATGACCTTGTAGATCACTTCAGTTCTCAAGTTACAAATGTTATTGATGCCATTGCACCCATTAAAGTGAAGGTGGTCGCTGGTAAGAAAAAATTTCCTTGGAGAAATGCCGCGCTGGTCAAAATGGAAAAAAAGGAATGCCGAAAAGCAGAGCGCAGGTGGCGCAAAACTAAGCTCCAAGTTCATTTTGACATTTATAAAGAGAGACTTTACATTTTTAATTTAGAACTGAAAAAGTCAAGGCAGTCCTTCTTTTCAGACATTATCACCAAAAACAATAATAATGCACGTGCCCTGTTTGCTACTGTCGACAGGCTAACAAACCCTCCTGTGCCAGTAGCCTCTGAACATCTATCTACCAGGGCCTGTAATGAATTTGCATCCTTCTTCACTGACAAAATTCAGAAAATTAGACAAGCGGTCTGTGCCACCGTACCTGGTACAGGAGGCGTGTTATCCATGTGTCCACCGAAAACCAACTCTAACACCATGACACAATTTGACCAAATCAATGACAAAAACCTGCAAGAGATAATACAACATTTGAAATCTTCCTCATGCTGCCTTGATATTTTACCAGCAGGGTTCTTCAAAAAAGTTTCAGACTGCATGACTCCAGATCTGCTACAGATTGTCAACATGTCTCTACTTTCAGGTGTCTTCCCCCAAGCCATGAAAACTGCAGTTATTAAACCACTCCTGAAGAAGAACAATCTAGACACATCAGTAATGAATAATTACAGGCCCATATCGAACCTCCCAATTTTAAGTAAAATCATTGAAAAAGCTGTTTTTCAACAGCTGAACAATTACTTAATAGTAAATGGCTGTTTTGATGTTTTCCAATCAGGATTTCGACCACATCATAGCACTGAGACTGCTCTAGTCAAGGTCCTCAATGACATTCATTTAAACACAGACAATGGCAAAATTTCAGTCTTAGTATTACTGGATCTCAGTGCTGCGTTTGACACAGTCGACAACATACTACTGGGCCGACTGGAAAACTGGGTGGGACTCTCTGGTACAGCACTAAACTGGTTTAAATCCTATCTAAATGATAGAGACTACTTTGTGTCTATTGGTAATTACACATCTGAAAGGATGAAAATGACAAGCGGAGTACCCCAGGGCTCCATTCTGGGGCCTCTACTATTCAACATTTACATGCTCCCTCTAGCTCAGATAATGGAAAACAACAAAATATGTTAGTTATAGTCATAATTATGCAGATGACACACACATTTACATAACCATCTCACCAGGGGACTATAATCCCATACAAACGCTAAGTAGATGCATTGAACAAATCAATGATTGGATGTGTCAGAGTTTTCTTCAGTTAAACAAAGATAAGACTGAAATAATTGTTTTTGGAGCCAAGGAAGAACGACTCACAGTCTCTGCTCAGCTTCAATCTATAATGTTGAAAACTGCAAACCAAGCCAGAAACCTTGGTGTAATCATGGACTCAGACCTGAACTTCAGCAACCACATTAAGTCAATTACAAAGTCGGCCTACTATCATCTTAAAAATATATCCAGGATAAAAGGACTTATGTCTCAGCAGGATTTAGAAAAACTTATCCATGCA
This sequence comes from Pagrus pagrus, assembly GCF_965226575.1. Lineage (NCBI taxonomy): Eukaryota > Metazoa > Chordata > Actinopteri > Spariformes > Sparidae > Pagrus > Pagrus pagrus. Next base: position 1,077,428 of record NC_140194.1, read on the forward strand.
ATTATCTTCAGCAGACTCGACTACTGTAACGGTGTCTTTACAGGACTCTCTAAAAAATCCATCAGACAGCTGCAGCTGATTCAGAACGCTGCTGCTCGAGTCCGAACAAGAACCAAAAAAGTAGATCACATCACTCCAGTTCTCAGATCTTTACACTGGCTTCCTGTCAGTCAAAGAATAGATTTCAAAATCCTGTTGTTGGTTTATAAAGCTCTGAATGGTTTCAGGCCAAAATACATTTCTGATCTGCTGCCACGTTATGAACCATCCAGACCTCTGAGGTCATCAGGCTCAGGTCTGCTTTCAGTCCCTAGAGTCAAAACTAGACATGGAGAAGCACCGTTCAGTTATTATGCGCCACACATCTGGAACAAACTCCCAGAAAACTGCAGGTCTGCTCCGACTCTCACCTCTTTTAAATCAAGGCTGAAGACCTTTCTGTTTGCCACGGCCTTTCACTGAAGCAATTTTAAGACTTTGAACTGCACTGTGACTTTTATTTTTTCTCTGTGATATTTTAGCCTACTTTCCTATTTCTTAACTTGTCTTAATGTTTTGTTTTAATGTCTATTTCTTAACTTGTTTTAATGATTTGTTTTAATGTATTTTAAATGCTTTTACTGTAATTGTATGCGCCTGTAAAGCACTTTGAGTTGCCTTGTGTCTGAATTGTGCTATACAAATAAACTTGCCTTGCCTTGCCTTGAGGTGGAGCTCATGATGAACTACTTTGTATAGAAGTGACACTCAGTCTTTTCATTCTGGATTCATCTGCTGGTTATTTTCTCCATTGATTGAGAGTAGTGAGAACAATAAACTTTCCTTTGCTTACCAGGCTTTGTTAGTGCAAGGAGGCTGCATTTAGGCTTGGGTCTACAGGCGGGTCACTCTATTATCAGAACCATGTGGTGAAGGTCCCAACAATCATAGGGATCAGACACTGTCGAGGCTTGGACAGAGACTTTTGGTGACATCCTGTGGTTTAAGGAACCAGGATGTTTGCAGTGGATCCTTGGGGCCCTGTGGGTTGTGAGTTTAGGCGTCTATGGAGACTGCCTTTGCAATGACTTGGTCAGCATCAGTGTTTGTGGCATCCACCTGAATGTCAGGACCCAAGGTTTCCCAGCAGAAAGTTGTATTGTAACAAATTGATCAATGTTGTTCACTTCACCTGTTCACCTTGTGAGACTATTCTGAACTTTTGTATTTATTGTTTTGCTTTCACTCTTCTGTCCTCAGACTGTAAACATGTCTGCTGCCAGCTCTCTGCTGACTGAAGATCAGTTCCTGTGCTCCATCTGTCTGGATGTGTTCACTGATCCAGTCACCATACCATGTGGACACAACTTCTGTAAAACCTGCATCACTGAACACTGGAATAAAAATGACAAGTGTCAGTGTCCCAACTGTAAAAGGGTTTTCAACACCAGACCTGAGCTGCAGGTCAACACATTCATCTCTGAGATGGCTGCTCAGTTCAGACAGTCAGCTCAACAGAAAGCCAGCAGCAGCAGCTCAGAGCAACAAGTTTCCAAACCAGGAGAAGTTCCCTGTGACGACTGCACTGGAACCAAACTGAAGGCCCTGAAGTCCTGCCTGGTGTGTCTGGCCTCCTACTGTGAGACTCACCTGGAGCCTCATCTGACAAAGCCAGGCCTGAAAAGACATCAGCTGATCGACCCTGTGGAGAACCTGGAAGGCAGGATGTGTACGAAGCACGATAAACTGCTGGAGCTGTTCTGTAAGACCGACCAGATGTGTGTCTGCATGCTCTGCACTGTTTTAGACCACAAGACACATGATGTTGTTCCTCTGAAAGAAGAATATGAAGGAAAGAAGGCCGAGCTGGGGAAGACAGACGCTGAAATTCAGCAGATGATCCAGAAGAGACGACTGAAGCTTCAGGAGATGAAGCGCTCAGTGGAGCTCAGTAAGAAAGATGCAGACAGAGAGATAGCATCTGGTGTTCAGGTCTTCACCGCTCTGAAGGAGTCTGTTGAGAGAAGCCAGGCCGAGCTCATCGACACCATCAAAGAGAAGCAGAGAGAGACAGAGAAACAGGCTGAAGGCTTCATCAGAGAGCTGGAACAGGAAATCTCTGAGCTGAAGAAGAGAAGCTCTGAGGTGGAGCAGCTCTCACAGTCTGAAGACCACCTCCACCTCCTCCAAAGCTTCCCATCACTGAACGCTGCTCCACCCACCAAGGACTGGACAGGAGTCAGCGTCCGTCCACCTTCATATGAGGGAACTGTGGTGAGAGCTGTGAATCAGCTGGAGGAGACGCTCAGCAAACAGATGAAGAAGCTGCCTGAGCTGAAGAGGGTCCAGCAGTATGCAGTGGATGTGACACTTGATCCTGATACAGCAAATCCTGATCTCATCCTGTCTGATGATGGAAAACAAGCTAGACTTGGTGATGTGAAGAAGAATCTCCCAGACAACCCAGAGAGATTTGATAAATGTCCCTGTGTTTTAGCAAAGCAGAGTTTCTCTTCAGGAAGATTTTATTTTGAGGTTCAAGTTAAAGAGAAGACTGAGTGGGATTTAGGAGTGGCCAGAGAGTCGATCAACAGGAAGGGACAAATCACATCATCTCCTCAGGATGGTTACTGGACGATATGGTTGAGAAATGAAAATGAGTACAAAGCTAATGCTGACCCTGCAGTCTTGCTCTCTCTGAAGCGTCAGCCTGAGAAGGTGGGGGTGTTTGTGGATTATGAGGAGGGTCTGGTCTCCTTTTATGACGTTGATGCTGCAGCTCTTATCTACTCCTTTACTGGCTGCTGCTTCACTCAGAAACTCTACCCACTCTTTAGTCCTGAACTTAATGATGATGGTAAAAACTCTGCCCCTCTGATCATCTCTCCTGTCAATCACACTGAGTAGAACAAACATTTGATTTTCTACAGAAAGATTCACATCAGTTAATGTAATAAATGTTCATTTACTGGTGATTTAGATAGATTCAGATTCTGATCAATGTGCTTTTTTCCTTTTTTTCTACAAATGTGTTTATTTAATGTGTCACATTGATTTTTACTACAACAACACACCAGTTTTACCACATTGATTGATATTTAATGTACTATCATTTATTCTAATAACTGCATCACCTGCCTTCAACACTGTTAAATCAGAAAACAATGTACTCAGAAATATGAAGCATTTTTTGTCTGATCGTTGTAAATATAAGAAGAGCTGCATCCTGACAGAACTTTTGTTAACGAACAAAAAGTCATTTGATTTAGATTTTCTTTATGAATAAAATAGAAAGACATTTTATTGTGTCTGATTCATTATTTAGTTTAGTGTCACCAGACATGACATTAACAGTAAATGTAGATATAAATTAAACAAAAAATGTGACATAATTTAATTTCTGTCCTGTCTCTATTAGTCCACCTATTTAATGTTCAATTTCATTTATTCATTTTTAATTTTATTTATTTCTGTATTTGTTTTCTTTTACTGTCGCATTTTACAACATAATACATAAATAAATGAAATGGTTGTGCAATGGAAATCAATAGGGGATAATATACAATAGTGAATAAAGCAAATTAAAACAGAAATCAATTGATGTCACGTCTTGAACCATTTATTTATTTATTTATTTGTTGTTGACTTTGTCAGTTTCAATCCTTCATAGTGAAAGATATTCACCCGAGTGTCCTGCAGCTGCAGCCTCAAATTCTGCTCCTGACATTTATATTTTAAACTTCGATCTCTGAAAAATGTCTCCGCACTGTGAAGGTCTCTAAAGCTTTGGTGCCATCTGGTGGTCATACTGAGAATGACTCAATCAGCTACACATCCACCAGCTTCATCAGAAAAGGAACAGTACACCCAAAATGACGGACGACCTGTATGGAGCCATTTTGTTTTTGTGTGCAGAACCTGCCTGAGAAAAATCCTATTTTTAAGTTTTCTTCAGTATGAAAGTAATCCAGTAATAGTTGTCTGCACGTCCTCGTGTACGCTGCAAACAGGTACTACTTCTAGCTAATTCTGCAGTTTTAATGGTGTTTCAGAGTATTTTATTTTTTATTTGGTTGTTTTTCTGTTTTAAATCATCTCCAGCTGCTTCAGCTGTACAGCAGAATGCTGCAACTCTGTTTTACTGTGAAGCTCCTGAGATGCTTTGTGGACGAGACTTCACCTGACTTTCATCAGCATGGAGGGAGGAGATGATGGCTGAGTTTTCATTTCTCGCTCCATCCTTTTGTTGTTATTTATTCCAACATATTTCGGGGGAATGAATGACGACACTTAGCTTGGGCGCCGTTCCACCAGCTACAGGTTTAATATCAGATCAACAACAGTAGAAAAACAGAGGCAGAGGCTACCAGACAAAAAGAAGAGTAGGAAATCGAACAGCATCCAACAGGCTCTTTAAAATAATTCCTCTGTACAGTATTTACACACACACGCACACACACATACATACATACACAGAGTACAGTACAGCTACACACTGAGGAGGAGGAGTCTGACGCCGCCCGTCAGTCTGAGGATGCAGCATCAGTCCAAATGCTGTCCTCTGATTGGTCCGTCCTCCTCCGTCCACAGTATTTTTTATTTCCTGTGAAGCTGAGGTACTTCCAGGTCAAAGCGTGACGACGTCCGGTGGCGTTCAGGGCCGAGTCGCTGGTTCTCAGAGAGGTCAGAGGTCACTGTGGATAAAGTCTGGCGTCACAGCCACGCAACTGAAGGCTCGGCAAACAGGAAGTGACTGCCCCCCCGACTTCCTCAACTGAAGCAGGATGCCGTCACGACTCTGAACGCTCCCTACTGCCGCCCAGAGCTGTCCAACCCGCCTGCCTCCAAAACAACAACAGCAGCATCTCATCGTGTCTCCACCCGCCATGTCCTCTTTGTCCAAAACCTCCGCTGCCCACCCTCCCGAGCACCATGGTACCGTCTGGAAGCAGCAGGACCAGTGGAACCAGAATCAGGCCTTCAGTCCTCCTGAAGCCTCAGCAGTCCAGCGAGGGGCGGAGCAGCTGGCTGGACGTCCAGGCAGAGAAATCAAACGTACACAAACACCATTGAACTGATGTTGAAACAGAAATGCTTCCTCATGTGATCTGGTCACATGACTCCGGGCGGGGTGGGGCCAATCAGGTGTGCCTGCAGACAGGTGAGAGGACATTATTGATCAGTTTAAAGACCTCAACAAATATTATGTAAAGGAACAGTGCACCCAAAAATAATTCAGCCATTAACTTTTAACTCTGACGCTGAACGCTGACCTTTGACCTCAGAGAGTTCAGGCTTTAATTAATTAATTAATTAATTAAAGTAAACTTTCCACAACATTTATTATTTATTCTGATTTCTTTTATTCCTTTAGCGAAAAATGACAGTGCTCATGTCTGACCACTAGGTGGTGCTGCAGACTTGATATAAACTCACTACAGTGGACAGATTCGACAAGAAGACACACACACACACACACACACACACACACACACACACACACACACACACACACACACACACACACACACACACACACACACACACACACACACACACATCTCTCTCTGTGTGTTACTGTTTTTATCTTTGTGCTTCAGAAATGATGTTAAAGTTTATAATAATAATTTAAAACTATAAGAGAAGAAACACAATGTTGTGAATATAGAAGAAGTCATCAGTGTGTGTGTGTGTGTGTGTGTGTGTGTGTGCGTGTGCGTGTGTGTCTTACCGTTCTCACCTCCGTGCGGGGGGGTACATGGACGGTGCGGACGCTTGCTGACTGGCGACGATGGCTGAGGAGGAGAGGCCTGTGAGAGACAGACGGACATCAGACGGATCCAACATGGCTGAAACGGCTCTGATAAGAGACCGTTTGTATTTGACGACTGAAATAACATTTGTGTTTTTACACTTTTGTGAGTTTGGTTCAGAATAAAGTTCTGCTCAGTTCCTCCTGAAGTCTCTGTTCTGAGCGTGTGCGAGTCTCACCTGAGGCGTACGACAGGTCGTACTGTCCCGGCAGCAGTGGGTACCCCAGGTGATGATGGGACGGCAGGATGCGTTGGGACGGTGAGGATCGCGGCCGGTCGCCCTCTCTCTCCCGGTCTCTCTCTCGCTCCCGGTCTCTGTCCCTGTCTCTGTCCCTGTCCCTCTCCCGGTCGTGCGGGGTCTTGTTGTCTTGGATGGACGGGGATTTGCTTTTGTACTGGCTGGCGTGCTGCTGCAGCAGGTCCAGAGCTTTGGCCTCGCCGGGCGGCTTCACTGTGGGACTGGACCTGGAGGCCTTCTCCCCCTCCTCCCCCGGCGCCACCTTCCCTCCGTACGAGGGGAAGGAGTAACCGGCCGGCAGGTACGAGCCTGAGGACAGAGACACGTCTCAACTACAGCTGACACAGCATCCATGCTCATCCCCCCCGTCAACAGTCTGATCGTGACACATATTATATTCATGCAACTTGACTGTCAAAAGAAGAAGATTCAAAAGCAGCACTCTGAGATCTGAAGACAGAACTGATCCAATACTTTGATCAATCATTCAGAACCAGCTGACTCAAATGAAACCTGGTCGTCCAAATCCAGTCTCATAGTCTGGAGTCTGTTTGGTTTCTGTTCCTGTTTTAAAAGACAGATGCATCGCCGCACCAACATGCACTGCTCCTCTGTCTGAGGACACGTTTGGTTTAAACCTTTTAGAAGATGTCTGTTAAAGATTTTACTAAAAAGTCAGAAAATGATGAAGGATGTCAATCACATCCGTGAACTGAACACAAAGGAGATGTTGTCAGAAACCCACAGTTTACTGTTCGTCTTTGACAGAACGACAGCACTGCCGTTTCTTCTTCTCTGTTCATAATGTTTGTTCATCTATTGAATGTTTTAAATCAAAATTCTGTCCAAGTCTTACAAATATATAAAATAAAGAAGAAGCATAAATCATGATTTTAGGAGGTGGTGTGTGCTGGAACTAGAGACTGAGTTTGTCAAGAAATAGTTACAGATTAAAGCTCCTCTTAACGTAGAGATTCAACAAGAGATGCGACCTAAAAAGATCTTTAAACATGTTGGGAGTAACTTTAAAATTTAGGACAGAGTCACGCTCGCTCTTCACTCCCTGCCTCAACCCTTCATGCTAAGCTAAGCTAGCCAAATCCTGACTCCAACTCCGCTCTGACACACATCACGAGGCTGATAGAAATCTGAACATCTCACTCTCAAACAGAAAACAGCATATTTCCCATAATGTTGAACTATTCCTTAGACTTTTCAGTTGTTCTGTCGGACCTCTGGTTCCTCGGCTTCTTACCGGGGTAGTTCTGCATCATGACAGAGGGCATGCCTCTGTAGCCGGGGTGGCTGGGCTCGTAGCCGTGGCTGTAGGCATAGGGTCCGTGCATGTAGGGCATGTAGCCCTGGTGCTGGGCGAGGGGGGAGGAGAACTGCATGTGGGGGGGCCGGGCCTCCTTCCCTCCTCCCCGGTGCTCCTCTGGAGGCACCTGAGTCCTGCCCTCCGCCCCTTCCTTCACCTCCTCTTTCTGGAGGCCCTCCTTTGGCCGCTGCCGCTCCTCCTTCCCTTTCCTGTCGCGCTCCCTCTCCCTTTCATCCTTCCACCTGTCCTCCTCCTGCGGTTTAGGAGCTTCTGAGTATTTGTTGGGGTAAACGTAGGGCCACAAGCGCGAGTCCGGTTCCTGCAGAGAAGAAGAAGTGTTGGTTAAGACAGCAAACAGAGGTAATATCTGATTAAGATCTTAAAATAATGTCCTCTGGAGACAATCTGCTGCCAATCTAAATGGAGTGGGAACGTCAACAACGAGCAGAGACTCCGCTCTTTTCTCATTCAGCTTAAGAGATTTAAAGCAACATTATGTGTCTCATTACAGGGACTACTCGTGTTTACTTTTCAACATCTGCAGCAACATAATGCTAAAAAAACTCAAACTCAAAGATGCTTCATTAGCTTTTGTTACCTCCGAGGGAACATGTTTTAATGTTGACCAATATATGAACTGAGGATTAAACGTGTCTGACAGACTAAAGAACTTTAAACACTGAGGCTGCTGATTCACATGTTGATCTGAATCTTCTGATCGATGAACTGACAGTTACCTGTCTGTACCACATGGCGGGTTCTACACCTGCCGGCCTGCTGGACTCCATCCCTGACTTGGCCTCCTCTTTCCCATGATGCCCTGCTTCACTCAGCTTCATCTTTAGACCCTCAGGCTGGGTGGTGTGGGCCTTAGGGTCCTCTCCCTTTGCCATGATGACCGACTTGGCCTGTTCGGAGGCTTGTGGGGGCTCTTTGGGCTTCGCTGGGTTCAGCACCCCCTTAGCGCCTAAGTCGGTGAGGCTGGGGGCTCTGGACAGGGTGGGGGGCACCGAGGCCTTCTGTTTCCACTCCTCTTTCCCACTAGCCTCCCGCTCTTTGCCCTCAGCCTTCTTGTCGGCGTGCCGCTGCCTCTCCTCGTACTGCTGGCGGTAGGCTGGATTAGAGGCCAGCAGGTGGGCGTGGTAGGCCTGGTCAGGTGAGTAGGAGTAGGGGGGGACGTAGTACTGGTTGTAGTACAGAGGCTGGGTGTACATGTTGGAGCGCTGCTGGATGACTGACGGCTGCTGAGGTCCCGGCTCCACCTTCCTCTCCTCTTGAGGCTCCACCTTCAGTTTGAGCTCCTCCCCCACCTCCGGCTGCTCCTCCTCCTTCTTCACCTTCACCTGAGCTCCTTCCACATGAGGCGGTGCTGCGGGTGCTGCTCCTGGGCTGGGGTTGGGGTAGTTGGGAGAGTAGTAGGAATCGTAGTTGGGGTAGTACGGTGATTCCTTGCTGGGAGCCTGAGGGGGGAACAGTGCCTTCTTGGCTCCTTCACGAGCCCCTTGGTCAGGCTCAGACTTGACCTTCACCCCCTCCGCCTTCCCCTCTCCGTCCTCCCCGGCGTCAGAGATGTCAGAGTAGGCGGGGCTGCTGGTTTTGACGGACGCATTGTCGGCTCCATTTTGGTTGATGTGTAGGGGGGGCGCGAGGCCGGCCTCCATCCTGCTGGCCACACCGATCGACGGGCTGGGAGCGTTATCTGAGAAGCTGTACACCTTGTCAGCCTCGGCCTTGATGCTAGCCAGCCGGCTCTGATGAGCTTCTGAGGAGCCGTTGAGCATTGGGTCAGAAGACTCAGAGTATGGGCTCTTCCCCTCCTCTGGCCTCCCTCCCTTACCCATCGCCTTCGGACTGTCCCCCTCCTTCCCTCCCTCCCTCTTCTTCTTGTCCTTCTTTTTCTTGTCCTTGGGGAGGGTGGGGCTGCTGGCGGGGTCAGCCAGTGGAGGGGGTTTAGGTTGGATGTTCTTCAGCTGAGGGCTCTTGGGGACGGACTGAACCACTGAGCCCAGAGCAGGAGAGGACGCCTGCAGGGCGTAGGGCGAGGGGGCGCTGGGGGCCGCGGGGGCCACAGGTCGGGCCGGCTTCAGGCCTTTCTGGGTCAGTTTATCAGGCTTTCCTCCGGCTGCCACCTTCTTGGCCTTTCTGTCGTCCATCCCATCGTTGCTGGCCTCGTCTGTCAAACACGCCCCCTCCTCGCCGCCGTCCGTCACCTCAGGTTCAGCCTCACCCGCCTTCTTCTTCCCCTTTGACGTCAATTTCCCTGGTGAGGGGGATGGGGCATCAAATCCCCGTCCTTTCGGTGTAGTGGAGCGGGCGGGGGAGATGGCGGCACCATTGCAGGAGGCGGGGTCAGGGTGGAGGGTGGGTTCATCTCCATATTCACTGTCGCCATCCTGGTCCAATCGGACGTCGTGGTCGTTATGGGCTCGAGCCTGGTGGTACTTCAGCCCGTTGATGTGCTTGTACTTCTTGTTGCAGTTGGGGTGTGGGCAGTCTATGAGCACGGGGGAGGGACAGGTCCGATCCAGCTGTGGAGGGGGCAGGGGGTCAGATTTACCTCCAGGGAGGGGCAGAGCAGCGCCGGTGGAATTAGTCCTCATTCGCTTTGAAGCCTTGGTGTCCTCTGAGCTGGAGGTGGGCTCCATGTCAGAGGCAGGTTTGGTCTTCCTCTTAGCAGAGGACGGACTGGCCTTGACGTCCTCGGCGCCGCCGGCCGTCTGACTGCCTCGTCGACCTTTGCTGTTGGCAGCGGCACCGCGTGTCTTGCTGCTGCCGCTGCCTTTGTTGTCTGAGGAGTTGCTGTTGTCGTTCAATGGCGTGTTGCTACTGGGACGCATCCTCTTTCCCCGACCACGACCGCTCCGCATTTCCACGTCGCTGGTGGGAGACTCGCAGAACCTGAAGACAACAGAATGTTAGTGAGCAGCTAATAGAAGCTGGTTAAACCTGATTTAGTTCATAAAAACCTGTTCAGACTGTTCAAATACGTTTTGTGATTAATCCAGATTGTATCCAGATGGATTTTAGCAAAAAAACGGCCCCTCAAATCTGGTTATGTTACCAATACACATCTCAACATACACTCCGATCACTAAATGTTTGTTGGAGTGCACAGGTAGAATAAGTCTGTGTATGTTTCAGTGAATGCAGGGTGTGTGCACCTTGGAGGGGCCCAGTCATGTCTTGTGCAGTCCAGCAGGGTCCCAACATACGTCTTGTTCCTCCAAGTGACGTTAACAACCAGCATGCCTACAGACAGACAGACAGACAGACAGACAGTTACACCTGTACAGAGAGCATAGGTCGGAAAGAACACAATCTGAACTGAGAGTCACAGAAAGTGTTTCTGCAGCAGGAAACAGACGTGTCAGATGAGAGGTCCCTCCCTACAGGGAAGCAGATGTTGAATGGTTTCATCCCAACATCGCACCCAGCAGGTTCCTGAGGTGGAGCCTCATCAATGATTCAGTATCAGTGTGACTAATTGCAGAGAGAAACTGAGTATTTTAGCAGAACTTGCCCCTCAGAGGAGCAGATCAAAGTGTCCAGCAGCAGAAACAGCTCAGCGTGCAGCTGATGTGTGAACAGCTTCCTGCCAGAGAGAGCAGAGGTCCGTCACCTCCACTTTGTCTCTTCAACGCCTGCCACGGGCCGCTCAGTGTGTGTGTGTGTGTGTGTGTGTGTGTGTGTGTGTGTGTGTGTGTGTGGCGCTGACAGGGGTGGTGGTGCCCACAATGCCAGAACGAGGCAACCTGCCAGCCAGGATCATCTATCATATGGAGACGGGCTTCAAAAGAACATGAACACAAGGCACCGTTTCTGGATTCTGGGGTTTTCTTCCCACTGTGATGTCTTGTTTGACATCACATGTTGCGACTGCAGCAACACAATCAGCAGCGTGGCACCGTCAGGTTCCTGAGGTTTGGTTCAGACATGGCAGTGATACAAGTCCTGTTTATAATGAAGAAGAGGTGTGGAAACGACTCCATTCTGAGGCGGCAGAGTCAGAGCAGAGACGGGACATAATGGGAGTTTGCAGCATAAATAAAATGATGTAAATTACTGTGTACTACTGCTGATTTTCAGGTCTCAGCTAGGCATAAAGTTATGTTGCCACATCACCTGCTCACACTGAATTGTGGGTAGTTGTGTAAGCTAACTGACCCTTACAAAAAATCATGTAGGCTTTTAAGCTTTTTCTATTTTTGATTTCAGGTCCCGTCAGGGCTGAGTGACCGGGAGGGAGACATCCGTGGTTTGTCCTTATATACTACGGCTACACTACACTGCTCGCAGTCTTACCTGTTGTTGGGTAAAACATGTTCCAAATGAAAATATTTATGACAAACAAAAAAAATTAAATCTGTCCATAATTGGCCTGCACCTCTTCAATCTCAGATTCAATTATTATCCAGTATTCTGCTTCCACTTCTTCTTTAATATCACAAACCTCAGTAAAAAACAGATTATGTATTTATGAGTCTTTCACTAGTATCTTGCCTTTCTTTTAAAGTAGTGCCCAAAAGTTATACTTGAGTAAAAGTAGATAAAATGTTAAAATGTTATACCCATGTGAATAGTACTTGAGGAAAAGTGTCTGATATTAAACGTACTTAAACATCAAAAGTAAAAGTAAATTACACACACAGTATATTTAAGGTACTGTACACACCATGGGCCAACCATCTGATCTGAGTCAGAATCTGTGTTTTTAAATCTGATTGCCGATAAAATAAATTAATCAAAAAAAAGCGCTGCTGTGGCTCTGATACAGTGATATATGAAGTAACTGGTAACATCAAATAAATGTAGATGTAATAAAAGTAAAAATTACAATATTTGCCTCCAAAATGTAGTGAGTGGAAGAATAAAAGCATACTCAAGTAAAGTACAAGTACCTCAAAACTGAACTTAAGTACAGTAATTAAGTAAATGTACTTAGTTACATTCCATCACTGCAGAGTATGTTATTGAGCATTAATCTCACCGTCCTCAGTCTCCTGCCACACGATGCCCTCCAGGTTGACGCTGGTGCCTGGCTCACAGGGTCCCAGGCACTCCGGCTCGGTCGCCAGGGCAGCGTCCGCCGTGTTCACCGCTACTGAGCGCGTGCGCACCATGATCTGCTCGCAGGGAGACGAGATGTCACTGTTGGTGATGGGAGCGAGGAGGTGGAGAGGAGGAGGAGCAGGGGTGGAGACTGGAGACTCCATCTGTTGGAGAGAGACAGAGAGGAGAGACGTTGTGACTGATCTGAGGTCAACATGTCCACACACTGTTAACAAGAGACCAGAATGCACAGCAGCCTGAATGAAGCCTCACTTGTCTGCTATCACTATTTTACACCGCAGGTGCAGATGCAGATGCATTTATCCAGCTGATACAGAGAATCAGAGACGCTGTTACTTTGGCCCAGTGGCCAACAGAAGCAAAAGAAAGTATCCTCGCTACAGACAGCTCGTCCAACGTAATCAAAGTCTCCACACTATTTGAAAATACGGTATACACATTTTAGACGGGTGTGCGATAATTTATCAGCTACAGTGAAGATTTCAGCCTTAAAAAGGGTTGCAAATAACTTCTTTTCAAATCAATTTGGCATCTCAGGACGTCGGATGGGCTGTACAGAGTTTTTGTGGTTGTTTTTCCACGTTTTAAAGTCTCCAGCTGCTTCAGTTGTTTAGCAGCTGTTTTGCTGTGAAGCTCCAGAAATGTTTTGTCGACTACGAGACTTTACCTGACTGGATTTACATTTTGTGACTGGGTTAATTAAAAAGCATATTTCTGCAGAGATTGAACTTTTCTTAATTAATAATTTAAATATTTTTATTGTAGAAACATACTTTATTTTCATGGCTCTTGATGTTTGTAGTACTTGATTTCTGTTCTTATCATTTTTATTGTTATGCACCAAAAGACCAAGGCAAATTCCTTAAAAGTGAAAAGGAGGAGAGGAGAAAAAGAAAACGAAGGAGGGTCTGTGAATGGAGAGGAAGAGGAGAGAAGAGGACAAAGAAGAAGAGGAGGAGGAGGATGACGAAGGGAGGAGCGAAGCAGCTGGTGTGGGGGCAGAGCAGGGAGCACTGGGAAGGTGTGAGCCGTAACCACGGTAACACTCCCAAACCGCCTCCTCACCAGGAGACAGGAGGAGATCTGAGAGCAGCTGGACGGACCTGTCGACCTTCAGCCCGCCTCCTCCTCCTCCTCTGATCCTGAGGTCAAAGGTCAGAGCGGCTCATTTAACCCTGCAGGTTAACTCTGATCCTCAGGAGACGGAAAGCTGGGGAACTCGCGCTGAATATTTCTCAGGGTTTCCCACAGAAAATGAAACAATGACGGTGATGCCGTTTGCTTTTTCCTGTGGATGTGCGTCACAGTTTATATTTAGATTAACTGAATAATTAAGAAAGTGTGAAAGAATATCTCGAACTCGAAGATATTTAAAATTATAACCGAGAAAAGTTACTTTTTTATTAATTTACTAGCTGATTAATCAGTTGTAAAACTTGTTGCCGATTACTTTTTTGAGGACTAATTAATTGATGAATGTTCAGGGTGTCAGTGCTGCTGGGGACGATCAGAACTGCAGATTTTAATAGATTTATCAATTATAAGATGTGGTGTTTATTAATCTCTAATCAACCAGTGTGACAGAGACAGCTGTCGTCTGTAACAACAAGACAAGAATCATGTAACATTTGAGCTAAAATGATCTTTGATCAATCTATTAAAAAAAATGTATCAACAATTTTAATGACTGATTAATCATTTTAAGTATTTCTCAAATAAAAATACCAACAGCTGAAGTGTTTTAGACAAAAGAAGCAGTTTGAAAGCGACGCCTCGTCTCAGGCATTAATCTTTATTCTGTGACGTCTTCGAGACTAAACAACTGACTCATTCATTAAAAACACAACATTTAACTGACTGATTTATCCCACAACACAGCATGTGCTGAGTCTGTCGGCTCCCTCCACAGACCCTCAGTCACCTGACTGTGTGCTACCTGTGTGACAATAACAATACAACTCAAGTTGCCCTCATGCCTCCTCTGGACACTTCCTGTCTACACCTGTCCGACCCGACAGAAGGAAGTGAGACACAGCCAATGTTACCTGCACAGAGAACATCCAAACATGTCCTCCTACATGATTGCTGCTGTGAGACAGAGGGAGGGAGGCAAAGACAAAGACTGGAGGAAGGGCGACACCTGAGCAGCCACTGACAGCCAGCAGACACCTGAGGCAGTGGTGTGTCCTGGGAGTTTAAGGAAGTCTTCAACTCTAGTAGTCAAACTCTCCACTGTGGGAGGTCTCTTGTTCAAGGGGAGGGTATAAATACACTTGCAAGCTCCGGGACGCCCTCGCCATATGATGCACATATTTTTCCTCTATGTATCTTATTCTCTATTTAGATTTTTCTTATCATTAACATTTCTATTTTTGGATGATGCATCTTTAACGTGACCCTATTTCCCCTCAGGGATCAACACAATAGCCTATTTCTGATTCTGATGTCACAGTCAGTGAAAGGAGAAATGATCAGTTGAATAGATAAAACGCCCTCTCTTCTTTGGCTGCATTTTGTTTTTTGTTGAACATTTTTCGTTTGCCATCCAAATCGGATTAGCGCCGTGTTTTTTCCAAGTCTCTGAAAAATGCACCACAGGAAATCAAGTCAATCAACTTGTTCCAAAATACCATGTAACCAAAAGTTCATTCGATCAAGGACGGTGTTGTCTCTCAGACAAAATAAATAAAAGTACAAAGTGTTAGAATGGGTCGCTAAATATTCTCGGCCAACACGTCCAAGTTGAGTCTGTGTGGGAAACACTGCGGCCCTTTCTAACTCTGTTCTGAGGGGAAGAGGGGTAAACAATTGAAAATGGGATTCTCTCAACTCTTAATTTCCATCATTTCTGCAGTTATAGTTCAGTCAGAAAATAATAAAAAAAATGTCCACTACATTTTCCCAGAGGCCTGTTCAAGACCTAAACATAAATCATTTACATTTATTAAACAGACCCCCCCAGCAAGTCCAAGTTGAGCGAGGACAAGTTAAAACACGCCATTTGTTTTAGAACTAGTTTTACTGACTAAATACATTTGTATTAATGCACATTCGTAACTACAGGTCACTCAGTTCTTGTGCATCTGAAGCCTGTAACTTTCCTCATGGTTTAATTTGAACTCAAACTACAGCAGCATGTGAATGTAATTCTGTCACGTGGTCCAACTTGGAAATCCCAGATAATGACAAACAAATGGTGCTGGTCATGAATCAGAATCAATCTCATGGGGTAAAAAAATCAAAGAACAGGATCGTTACTCGATCAGGAGATTATTTCTTCTTCAGGTAAATGCATGATTTACCTTGTTTTAACAGGCTGTGACACATTGCAGCCTCCCTGCAGTCGTTCTGTCAGCAGACCTGGGGAACATGGTGAAGACTGCCAGGCGCTGGGTGTGCAGCTTTCTGGTTTACTGGCTGGTTAAATATGCTGTTGAAACCAGCCCTCAAGCCCCTATTCTTCTCCTCTTTGAGAATTAAAAAAAACATGGCTGCCTGGAATGCTGGGAAACCCCCGTGAAGAGCAGAAAACCCACCAACCAGCTCGCTCACACACATCCTCTACCTCCTCTCAGAGTGGGGAGGGCTCTGTCTTACACCTCCGCCATTGGCTGCAGAGTTCGAACCAACAAACACACTCGGAGCTCCGATACGATGCCTCCTGGGCTGGGAAACACCGGCCCGCTCCTCCTCCTCCACCTCCTCTCCATTCAGTCGGAGGTATTCATTACAACAACAAGCCACATTCCTTTCAAGGTCACTCACTCGCTGTGAGAGAGATTAGTGATACTGATCAGCACTTCAGACTCTCTCTCCCTCTGCGTGTCTCAGATGCAGGCAGAGAGCTGATGCTTGTTTAATGCGTCATTTAATAGAGGAGTGAAGTGGGTGAGGTTACACGAGGCTGCCGGGCTTCAAGAGATAAAAGTCCCTCTCATTTTCTTCTCTTGGACCATGTTAGGTGGCTGTGCAAGGCTGTTCAAGGCTGCTCAAGGTTGTTCAAGGCTACTCAAGGCAGTTCCTAACACTTGGATGAATGTTAAACTCTTGTTGCGTTGCATCATCAGGACAAACAATGAGACACTGTGCTGAAATAATTATGGCTCATTTTGCAACGTTCTTGACTGTTTATAATGGGGGTGGGGAAAGTTTTTTTTCTTCAGCTTATCATTATGAATTAAATGTTGATTGCACGGTGTAATGGATATAGAATAATGAAGACATCAGCGTTCACACTGGTTTGATGTAAACCTTGCCATCACTGTACAGTTTTGTCTCCCACCAGGCACATGGTCACGCCGGAAACAGAAGGCTAACTGGTGATCCATTTCTGTTTGTTGTTTTTTTTATTCTTTATTTTCAGACAGCAGTTCATATAACAAGGACGAGGGCCGTGTCATTTCTTTTTTGGATTTACACTTTTTGGTGGACTGTTCCTTTAATCCAATTGTAAACAGAGAAACATGGCTGAGTTGATGCCTTGAACCCAAAGAGACCCACAGATATTAAACTTCCAATGGTATCAAACTAAGAAAAGAAGCAAATTCTCATATCTGAGAATCTTAAACAGAGAACACTGGATGATTAATTATCTAAACAGGTAATATTAAAATTACGACGCAGACATTTTATTTATGTAAATGTTTCAAGTATAATTAACAGAAGTGGGAAGCTACAAAACATCCGTAACTCTTGGTGTATTAAAGTTTAATTCCCTTCTTTCCATCATCCTGCCCTGAATGTCACCTCCCAGACATCATGCTGAGAATCAGACGAATCATGAAAACTGGAGAAGTGTGCATCAAAAATGTGGCTCAGCAGGGAGAGAAAGAGACATTGGAGATAAATGGACCCACTTTCAACAAATCATATTTATCAGGAGTTGTGGGAGGTTCTGGCCACAGGTGTCCAGAGCGCCACGTCAGGAGTGCTTCACTCTCACACTCTCACACATCTCGGAGGCCTTCAGAGGGAAGACATGGTGATAAGGACACCTGGAAACTCCTCAACATACCCCAGATATCCCTCAAGGCCCTCCCTGAAACACCCAAGGAATTTCCTCAAGGACCTCCACATAAAACATATCCACAATGATCCTTGAAACCCTCCCTGTCCTCCTCCACTCAGGCGGCTCTCACACAAACTCTGAGGAATGTTAGAAATGAACAACAGGTTAGCAGTTATTTCTCCACGGGATGCTGGAATAACATCTGGGACTGAGGGAGGGAGAACAGAGTGATTCTCTCCCTCTCTTGGATGGAGGCCCAGGACTCCTACTCCTAGACTGACGGTGTGATCTCAAAGAGAAAGAAGAAACCTTGATGTTTCACAAGGCTTTATATACCATTTAAACATTTTCAGAAGGAGCCTGGGATTGAACTCCAGATGAATTTAAAGACCAAACTGAAAGGAAAGGCTCGACACACAAGTTCTCATGAAACAGCTACTGGAGTGCTATTTGCTTTGGCACATTTACACGTTTCCTGTAAAAACATTGATTGGCATTTACAGCAGCCAACAGCAATGAATGTACTTTACACTGTCCACCATGAAAGCTAGCGGTCCGCCGACCCTGCCCAGACTGGCAGCTCCCAGTGAACACGGCCGGACCGGGACTGAACAACGCAGCCTCAGAGAAGACGGAGGCCAGTTTGACGTTTCTTTAATGGTTTGGCTCCTAGGGGTCCAAGTCAGCAAATAGAAGCGCCAACTTAACTGCATTGCTAACTCAACTAACTACCTAAAGGCAACTACATTTAGCAGCAAGTATCTTCTTCTTTAGCAACAAAGCTACCAGGATCTGTCCATCACTCCATAAATCACCTCGTACTGTAACTGTTCTCGGAGGCTGCGTTTGCAGTTAGTGGTTACTTTCACAACAAGTAAAGTTTTCTGTGCAGAGTTGACGCGGAGCAGCTGGATGACATCAGAAGGAAAAAATATTGTCCATGGCATATGATCCAGTTTTACCAAATCAGTGAATAAAGTTTTACAGTAAATTACTCTAAAACACCATTAAGAATGCCTTCAAAGAGACTAATTTGCTGTAATTGTGCCTGAAACTGACATACAGGAGAGATACAGAGCAAAACGTGTGATAAGAGGAGACACTGATTTTGACTTCTTGGGAACTTTAAGACTCACTGTTGAGTCTCCTAAAGGACAATTTGACTTATTCTCAGCAGGTTGTCTACCTCCTGCTGAGGGACCATGTGACTGAAGAGAAGCTGCTGCAGGGTCCAGACATGTGACCCGCTCTGTCCAACACACTTCCAGGAACACCGAGGTGTCAGGGGGCCTGTTAGCTTCTCGAGATGCTTTAATTTACTTTTTCAAGGAACGTACTTTCCCCTCAACCCACCTCGTCTTCCTCTACTTCTGTTTCCCAGAAAGCCTTGGGAGAACCCCAGAGAGCAGAGCTTGTTGCTCTGTGCTCTGAGTTTTATGTGCAGGTGGAGAGTTCGTCTGGGCACCAGCCACTTCTTCATACCTTCCAGACTGAACTTTACAGTATTTGGCCGGTATTAGATGGTCGCTTTAGCAGAAGAAAAGTGAAACTGCAGTGGAAAGAAATAATTCAGGATATTGTCAGCGTTACAAAAATATACACTGAGCGATGAAAACAACGAGGCTGAACTAAATCAAACGTCAGGAGAACTGTGCACATGCACAAATTCATCTAATATGGCTGGCTCAACGAAATCATATAAAGTGTGTCTTCATATATACTCAGTGGCCAGATTATCAAGTACACCTATCTAAAACTAATGCAGCCTACTACAGCAGTGCTGCAATGAATCTGTTTGATTTTTGAGGGTGTATTTTGTGCTGCTGATGGACTGAACTGAATTATACAGGGAGCTGTTTCTGTTATGGAGCCTCCCATCACTGATCTAATCGTGGTGGATGTAAACATCAATGTATCACGACACAGTTCAACAGCACCACAATATAATTATCCTCTCTAAAACAGTTACAACACAAACTGAACATTATAACCCTCATGAAGGGAGGAGTTATTACAGGACTGCTGCAGTGCTTCCACTAACTATGCTTTGCATGCCACCTGAAAGAAACAAACTATTGAGTCTTTCTTCTCATTCTTTATGTTTAAAAGACATTTAAGTTGAGATACTTTTATTTTGAAATTACAGGTTTGTTTCCTTCCTTTACTGCTCATCCTCTCTGCTATAGAGTCCCAATATCACGCCTCTTCTGGTAGACCTCATGGGACCTTATTTTGAAAAAAAAAAAGTACAGTCGTCAACTGGGCGAGACAAATACATTTTTGATCCCGTTTGAATTGTACCATGAATCACACATCTGGTGTGAATTAAAAAGATTGAGAGAAAAAAAGAGTTGATCACTTCTGTGAGCTGTTAATATACAGGAGCAGCTCTACAAGGTTCAAGTTAGCTTTGGTGTTTTGGTTATATTTCTTTAGTTTTATGTCAAACTGACTTTCTGAAGTTGAAAAAATATTTTTTTAATCCACAAACATCATATGTGTGATTCATGGCACAATTCAAGCAGGATCAAAACATTTTCTCTCCATGCACCATACATGTTGTTCTGAAATAAGGTCTGATGAGGGGAACTAAAGAGGAGTGAATTCGGCTCTCTATGTTGTTTCTGATGTTGTTGCCGGTCACTGACAATGTACATTGTAATATTATATAACTCTACTCTCTCTCTGTATTTCATGATGTTGCACAGATGCATGTTGTTCGTGGCAAAAATGTCAGTCTGTCCATTCATCTGATTTACTCAGTTCTGCCTTGTGCACCAGTTTAAAGCGTACCGTAATGACAGGCCTCACATGCTGGATATTTATCAAAGGTAAATAAGTTGTGTTTGACTTCAGTTGATGCCGACAAAAGCTGGGACCAGCATGCTAAATTATCAGAGGCAGAGTACGACAGGTCAGCTGCAGGCGTGGTGTGACTAAATGCTACAGGGGAACACAACAGACATTTCTTCATGTAACGTTGTGTTTCACTTGTATTCACTCAATTTGGTCTTGTGTGCTAGTTTAAAAGCCACCATATTGATAGGCCTCACTACTTGGTTAATTATTATTATTTTTTAAACCAGTCGATGTGGACGATCACATAGGGGACCAGCATGCTAGTAGCACAGCAACACAGCTTCTTCTATGTTGTGTGTGGTCACATGCCAAAGACAAAAAACGGGAAGACTATAACTTTATATTCGCATGCGTTTTGCAATCCAAATATTAGGTTTTTCAAAAGTCATTAGTAATTGCTGCAGCGATTATTACAACCCCCGGAGGTTCTTCTGTAATGGAAACTTGACAACGGACGATGAACTTGTCTGCTAAGCTCATTGAACACTTCCACTCAGCTGTTAGCCAGACAGCTAATTTTACGCTAGCAAGATTCAAAGTCATAATTGTGTGTATGGTTCACAATCAGCAAATATAATTTAACAAAATGTTTAACAAGACTAGCTAGCTTGCCAGCCATCAATGTCGCCATATTAATATCAAGATTTTAACGAACAAATGGCGGTCCATGTGTACCGTCAGCCGCAGCCTGCAGTAGAGTTCAAGAGCGAACGGGATGCGAGATGATCGCTTGATACCAGCTCAGATTTCACTCAGCAGCCAGATGAAAATGTTAGATGATATCTATATCTCAAAATATATTCAAGCTGGCTCACATTTTCATCTCGTTTGAATCTAAAATAATCCCACAATTTCATCTGATTTAATTTGATTTGATTCTCAGTGAGTACCGCTCCAGGTTTGACTGAACATATTTTTGCTGGCTGTGCACTATACGGTCTCACCTCAGAAGAGCAGCTTTATAAAGTAGCTTTTATAACCAAATTCACATCCAAGCGCAGAGATCAGCAGTAACAGTGTGCAGGTGAAGACTAACTGACACTTCTTGCTAAACATCAGTTTAAAGTGGCTGACTCAGAGTGACTAACACCGAAACTACATGTTAATTGCTGATTGTAACTTTTTGCCATCAAACCCCAAGTGAGCAGCTGGAATAATCCAGATGTGACGTCTGTGTCCAATTTTAGTTATTCACAGGATGCCCCCCCGCACGCCCCCACCACCTCTCTCTGTAATCATCCTGTCTATAAACAATCCAATAGGAAGAGAATACTTCACTCCTTTTCCACATCTTTACTTTGTGTTTAGTCTGAGTTTTAGCCCTCGTGGTGTCATCTGTTTCTGTCTGTGCTGTTGAAAAAAAGACTTGGTGTCTCCTCACTGGGCCAATTTGGCTGCAGTGGTTCCAAGAGAAAGTCTGCAACACTGAACTCTGAGATGTCTCTATTGTGAGATTATAACCAGCAATCAGCTGACAGCAGCTTGGCCCGTGTCATATTAAGACGCTTTAACACTTTACCTCAGTTATGTTCCACAGAGCAAAACCCCAATTTATGAACCGAAGACACTTGGGAGCAGCGATGTCATGTTGGCCTTTGTTTAACCCTGAAAATTACCTCCTAACAGGGATTAGTCTTGGATCAATCACCCATTTAACCGTGAATCTAAAGCCTGTTTAACCCTCAATGGACAGACTGCCAACCTTGGATCAACAGCTGATTTAACCTGAATCAACAACTTATTTCACCTGAAATCAACAGGCTGTTAAACGTTGAGCCTGTAGTCCATTGAACCTCGAATCATCATCTGATTAACAACAAATCAAACCCTGTTTGACCTAGAATCAAAAGCCCATTTAACCTTGAATTAACCACCCATTTAACCCAGAGCCTGTTTAAATCTAATTCAACTGCCTGCTAAGCCTTGTACCAAGAGTCCATTTTATTGATGAACAAACCTCTGCTGTGTTATGTGTGTTTGTTGTGATGGTCACTCCAGAGTCAACGATGTTTAATACAGAGAATATTTCTGCTCTAACTAGTGTCACAAACGATTAAGCTCGGAGTGCTTCCCTAGAAGCATGCCTTCTCTCAGCTTTCCACTTCCAGACACAAACAGATTAAGGTTAAACTCTGACCTTTGACCTGAAGCAGTTGGACCATGGTGTTAACCCCGATTAGGACTAGTGCTTGTTTAGCAAACATTACATAAAAGCTGCTTTTCACATGGATCGCTACTCAATAGATCTAATTGTTGTTGTACAACTAACATATTACCAGCACCTTAAAGCATAAAACTCCTCACCTGGGGGTTATGGAAAGGCATTCTGGGAAACATAGGAAATCACTTATTGAAGTCGATGATGCACATTTTTCTGATATATTTTCCATTTGAAATTAAATCCTGCAATGTGTTAAATATCACAGACTGTTGAGATGTAACGCAACAAGGAAAGAGTTGCAGGATTTTTCCATTACAGCCAGAACAGATCTATTAATTAACACGACAGATGACAGTTTCAAGGTTTTAGTGGCCAAACCATCATGAGGTCAAGAAACTGTGACACAAACAGCCGGCTGGGTTACTGTCTGCTTGTATCTGAGAGACCAGAGGTGACGGCAGTAACATGTGGATGACGGACAGAGGAGGTCGGCCAGCTGGATGAAGGAAACAGAACACAAGTGCTGGAACTTGGCAGCAGCCGTCCACGGCGCTGGATAACAGACAGCAGCTCTGAGCGGCCGATAGCTGCAGGCCAGCAGGACCGTTTGGCAGAGCTGCAAACCTCAACGCTGAGCTAAATTTGGTAAGAAGATGAGGAAAGCTGGGGTGAACAGCAGCTGCGGAGGAGATACAAGCTGAACACGGTGCAGCTGAGAGTCAAATTTGATGAACCTGCACTACCATCTGGAAAACCACGTTCATCTTTAACCACAGCAACAGACAATCCCACCCTAACCCTCTTTATCTCCTGCTTTCCCTTCGAGGTGACAGTGGTTATTGTTATCGCCTTCAAAAGGAAATATTCTGACATTAATGACAGAATTCACAATTCCCAGATTTTTTTCTACAAGCTCTCTTATAGCATGTTTGTAATGTGGATAAAGTGTACGTCTCGTTAGCAGTGTCGACTGTCATCTCTCTGATTTCATGCGGCAGCTGTGGTGCTAGTGTTGGAAAAAGAGTTGAGATGCATCAACTCCACCTACTATGATGAAGCAGCAATGGAAAGGAACGGAAAAAGATTGAAGAGGCACTGGATTATTTACATGATATTGTCATTGTATTATTAACACAATATCTATATCTAATTCTTAAATATCACGATTATTATCATTATCAGTATATCCTGACACTCCTAACCCGTACTAGAGTCAACCTCCACCTCTGCTGCTTCCAGTCTGATCCGATTTAATCTGATTGTTTTAATCTGTCTTTGTGAGCCCCCTGACCTGATGGAAGTGCAGTAATAAGTTACTGGGGTGCCTCTTTAATTCCTGATAAATCCACAATAAGAGTTCAGAAGGCTGATCAGTTATCTGTCAGATTAGGTGACTTGATGATTCAGATTCAAAGCCCCGATTCCAGCAAGACATTTTTTATTTGCTCTTCGTTCGACCAGAAGTGTCTCTTAACATCAGTATCTCTCGTTTGAGAGCCCTGGTTAGAAAGACAGCACAGTAATGATCTACAGACCATCACGCACAAAAAGAGGCTGAATCAAGGGAAGTGTGGCAAAGTGATCCATTAACACCAAGAATTTTACTGAGAAACATGCCCATGTGTCCTTTAGCAAGGCACACAGCACCAACCAGAGCAAGAAGTATTAAAACATGTTTCCTCTTACCTTCACACCAACGACTTTCTTCAGATTTCGGCATTCACCGTTGTCCACCTCCTCTTGTTCTGTTGTCATGGCGACAGGCTGGCCAATCCCTGCTGAGTCCAGTGCCATATTCCCGAGCTGCTCGGCTGCAGCTAACTCAGGGTTTTGTTGGCCCTCAAAGGGGCCACTGCGAGGGGCCCCTAACGGCAGGATGGGGGCCACAGACTCTTTTTCAGTGTTCACCACTCCTGTGGCCACAACCTCCATTTTCTCCTTTTTAGTTTTCCCAGACACCCCATCTTTGTCCTTTTTCACAGCAGGGAGGGTACGGGAGGGTTTACTAGACTTGTCAGTTCCCTTACTGGGGGTAGAGTTGGGATTCTGGGGTGGAGGGTCGCCGGGGGCCCGTCCCTGAACCTCCTTCTTAGCTCCGTCTGAGACTGGGGCCTTAACACTCTCCTTAGAGTTTTTACTACGTTTGGATTTGGATTTGCTCTCTTTGCCCTGCGCAGCGGCTACAGGACTAACAAACTTTATATTGTCAGGTAAAGCAGCCACAGCGCTGGGAGGGGCCGCCATGCCCCCTCCCTCCTTACTGCTCGACATCTCTAGTTTGTCCTTCTCCAAGTCAGCGTCTAGGTCAATGATCAGATTGCCAACACCGATATCCCACTCATCGCCACTGTCGTACGTGTCCACCGCGTTGGAGTCCACACCTTTCCCGCCTGCAGGGCCGCTGCTGAGGGACATCTTAGTAGGAGCGTCCCGGAGCGCCGCAGGAGGGCCACAGGAGGGCCACGCTCCTCCCAGCCGCAGGACGCCTCCTCAGGGCTGGACCCCGCGCCTCCACCCTGCTCCCCACATCGCCTCCTGCACACAGGACAGACAACAGGTCAGACTACAATAATGAGGACAAAACAAATGATTATTTTCATTATTGATTAATCCCTCAGTTATATTTTTGATTGACTGAATAATAACTTTGAGTAGGAGTAGGACAGTGCTAATCCTGCTGCTAATAACAAGACCTCAAACACTCAGACAAAACACAGAGCAAACACGCCGACAACACGGAGCAAACACCGAAAACTCCTCCGGGAGGCTTCCACAGCAAACACACACCAAACTACACTGAACAACACTGTCTGTGAAATATGGTGAAGCTTTTTCCATGCAACAATTGTTTGTTTGTTGTGTATGCTGTTGTGATTATATCTCAAAGCCACAACAACAGTCTGTCTGATCTTCATGTGCTTCACTGTGATGTAAATGACATGTTTGGTCTCTCTTAACCTGCCGATGTTAGCAGCAGATACTTGTGGACAAATCGTCCGATTTAAGAGATGTTGAGTGAGGAGAAACTTAAACTTTGTGAAACACATGGTTTCAATTGATTTCACCATTTCCACTCAAGTTATGAAAAACGACAACATTTTATTGATGCTAAACATGTCAAATTTTACAAATACAGTAAACAGTAACCAATATAGGCTACTTCTTTGTCCCCGTTGAGAAAGTCCCCAGACTCCCTTAAAAAATGTCTCAGTTTAGTGAGTTGTTGGGTTAGGAGACACTTCATAACTCGGTCTCTGACTAATTCTTCATCATTTGGGCCTTCTTGTAAATTCAGCAAATGTTCTACATGAACTCCTGTCTTTGTGTAAAAACATGGTGTCTGTCTGTCCCACTGATGGACGGGTTTATTTGTGTTTAGAGCAGGAAGTGAGATCTGATCACACAAGGTCACTCAGATGCAGGTTGAAAAGGTGCCTTTTAGCCAACTATGACACAATTACACTGAATATCAATATTTAAAGTGCACTTCCCATAGCAAAATACAATACAGGAAACGATCTCAATAAGCCAGACTTTGGTTACACAAATTAATATGCAAGATGAGAAGCGTGCTGTTGCAGAATCGAGGAGTCCTGGGGGCTCTGAAGGCATGTTTGTTGTGACCAGGTCAGAGAGAGAGCAGGTCTGTCACTTCCTGTTGTGTGTCTCCTGGAGACAGGACTAATAAACCTCCTCCACCCACTTCAGTAGTCTAACATAAAGGCTGTATTGACGAGAGATCAGAGCCATTCACTCGGAGGCTTTTTCTCAGCTTTTTTCTGCAACAAACAGCATGAGGCAGCAGACGCATCCCTCCTCTAAAGCCTCCTTTAGGCCACTTATCATATGAATGAAGCAGTGTGACCCCTGACCTCCTCCGACAATACGGGACTGTTGGCAGAGCCATGGGAGCGGATGGGAGGGGGTTGGGTTGTAATGTTAACAGCCTACAACCCGACTGACTCAACGCTGATGCTGATCAAGGTTGTAATTAACACAGCATGAAGCAAAGAGACAACGCAAGACGCTGAACTTCTACTCTGAGAAAGTGCTTATGAGAGCCTTAATTGTAGTTGTGGAAGCTTGTTTCATTTAAATTTCATTTGTTTCTCATTAAGTTGAAAATTGCAGCAGGTGGGCCTCAGGTAGCAACACACAGGTAGCTGTTACTATGTGTGTGTGTGTTGACTGTCAAACGCCACGTTATGAGAGTGATGCGGTTGCCGGAGCTGATCGTGGCCGTTCTAGACAATGCTCGTGTTTCCACGGGCTACGCCGCAGCAAGTTTCAGCAATGTTAGCAGATCAAGCCAGACGGGATGTCAGACAGTGGAATCAAGTGGTTATCCCTTGTGCAGGAAGACGATCAGCTGACTGGTACCAGAGGAAACTCCATCAGCATCGATTTATTTGTGAAGAGGATATACTCTGAACATATTACAGACTCTGAACTTTATAACAAACTGAATCTCTATCTTTTGTTGTTCATTGTTGAAGGCTGGTATTTTATGTTGAACTTTGTAATTTTAGTTTTGTGTGATGTATGCTGTGTATTAAACAACAAATATTGTTTCTGAATCTCTAAAACCTCAAATACAGATGATCCACTGTTAGGATTGCAGATTCAAGCACACAACTTAAAATATAATATTAGCTTCAATAAGGATGTAAAACTGTCAGATACAAACACTGTGTTTGGATTTCTACTGATTAAACAATCGTCAAATACTTGTAGCTTCTTAAAAGTGATGATAAAATACTTTTATTATTTTCAAGATTTCCAAACATTTTATAGACAAAGAAATAATCAACAAATTGAGAAAACAATCACGGATTAATTGAGGAGCAAAATAATCATTAGTTGCATCCTACACTGGTTACATAAATATTTTATCTTATTTTGAAGCTACTGTGGAAGAAATTCTTGAGAGAAACGAGAAACTTAGAAAAATAAAATATCGATCCTGTGAAGATTCTGTCAACCAATAACTTTAATAGCGACTAATAAGAGCAGCTGAGAAATCTGTTATTGTAGCTCAAACCTTATTATTATTTTTTGACAACCGATCCATCCTCAACTTGACTGAAGCCTTTCAGCAGGACAGCTTCAGTGCTACAGCAGTCTGAGAACTGGTCGTATTAATTACAACTCTTCTACTTTAGATAATCTGTTTTAGCCTCCATCATTCACACCCACCTCATCTGTTTCAGTAACTCTGACAATCACAAACATCTGCCAAAATTATCTCTCCGCCTGAGGAAGGCATGTTTCCACCCACCACTGAGCCTGTTTGTCTGTCAGAAGGATCATTTGAAAACATATTAGCAGATCGCCATGAAATCCAGTTGACAGGGAGCTTTGATCGGAGGAACAGCTGATTAGATTAAGGCTTGACTTGGATTTCCACTGTTGGACAAATTTAGATCTTTCTGGCTCAAACAGAGACAAAGATCTGATTCTGAGTCCTGTTGGGACATTTTACACAGGGAGGAAATCCATTTCTTACACTCTCAATGATATTAATGATGTTTTTAGGCTGAACAGCCTGGAGAACTGTTCAATTTAAGTGAAATTTTGTGTCCAAAAAAAGAGGAAGTTAACCGTATTACTATGTATAACATTTTCCATAATAGGGTATAGCTGAAGCATTCCCCTGTATAAACACCAGAAGGAGCTTAACGCCAGGTTCAGACAGGATGCGGAAGCGCCCCGGTCGGCTGCGAAGCGCGGAGTCATTTTCATTTCAGCGCCCATGTTAACCGATGGTGTCGTTCAGATAGCAAGCGCCGCGGCGCTCTGCTCCGCTGCCGGTGCGCGCTGTGCAGCGATCGTTTCGGCGTCTGGTCTAATTTTTTTGCGTGCCGCGGCCGAATGTGTCAAGCCGGGCAGGGTGCCAAATAAAGCAACAACGAGAAATCCTGTCGATTTTCAAATGAAACACATTTCAAAATAAAACTATTTTCACCCCGTTTGACAGAAAACTACTCATTACCATGAAGTGGACATACATTTACAGTTGTCAGGAAAACATGGCGTTGTGATTTTATGCGGTTATTTACTTTTCTATGGTGAAAAAACAGCTCCAAGTGTGACTACAGAACAGCTGACGAGCAGAGCCGTTTGCCGACCAGCGCAGAGAAATTCGTGTCTGGTGTGAACAGAAGGGCCGTGGCTCACGCGAGAATTTCCGAGCGCGGCGCTTCGGAGCGTTTTGGCGTCCTGTCTGAACCTGGCGTAAGACTGTAACAAAAAGTCAAAAAGTCATTTAAACATTATTTTCTATATGAAAACAATTTCAGAAGCAATCATCTGGTGTAATTTCAAGCCATCTCTACTTTTCAGACCAGATTGACCTTTGACCCCCTCTGGCAGGAGAGTTACTTAACACCCTAACTGCTCCGCTTGGCCAATCAGGCGCTGAACCATGCTCAGCCCGTGCTTGAGTGGCTGAGAGGCCAGATGGTCGGACAGGAGGGGGGCAGTGCTAATCCTACTGCTAATAACAAGACCTCAAATGCTCAGACAAAACACAGAGCGAACACGCCGACAACACGGAGCACTTCTGGGAGGCTTCCACACCAAACTACACTGAACAACATTGTGTTTGTGAAATATGGTACAGCTTTTTCCATGCAAACAATTGTTTGCATGCTGTTGTGATTATATCTCAAAATTGGTTTGCATCAGTTGAATCACAAAAACCTTAGCTTGCAGCGATGTGTCGCAAGAGTACTCACTTAACCTTAGCAGTTGTGTACATGGCAAAGGTTTATGCTGAACAGCACAGCGGCCAGTGGACGGATGGGCCGATGGATAGTTAAGAGGCTGTAATCAATTAGCAAAATAATTTTCTGTTGCTTGAATGATAGACCAAATCTTTCAAGTTCAGCACACAGAATTAAAAAACTGAACTATGTGTAATGTTTTCTTCTCTGACCAGATTTCCTCATTAATAATATCATATAACAAAAATAATTTGTTTTATTCAGGCAAAGTTCTTATATGATTTCAAATATGCAGCCTGTCTGATTGAGTCTGTAATTGTTATCATTTCTGCACTACAATTAAACGGACAAGTACCTGCTACTGGAGAGGCCTGTGTGAGCGGACTGGGCTGTATCTGTGTATGGCAGCTGTGTTTTATGTTAAGCAACAAACATAAATAAGTCTACAGAGTGCCCATGCTGAGCCTCTGGTGTTCGGACTAACACACTAATTCCTGAACTGTTTGTATTAAAAATGACCGAGTGGATTAGCTGGTGGCGTCCAGACTGCTGAGCTGTTCTCAGATCAGACTTTCTGCTCAACTGCCTCTAATGCCACACTTAATTAAAGGCAGCATCGTGGCAGGACCTCCACAGGCTGCCCACTCCTCTGAGCACCCTGCCCTGCTGTCAGCCGGAGAAGAGCCTCTTTATATGGAAATGAGCCTGAGACGCCATGGCCCTGCCGAGCTCGGCCCGGCCCGCTTCTCACAGACAGCAGGACAAATCATCCAGGCCGCACTGATGGAAACTTGGCCCGGATGATTCCACAACTCAACACAGACGAGCCAGCAAGCATCTTCTGGCTCTGCTGGGCTATAAACTACATGTCGCAGGCAGGCAGGGTGAATCCTCGCCCACATATTAACACACTGTCAGTGCTCCTGATGATTTACACCAGGCTGTGCAGCGCTGCAGGAGGAGGAAGACGAGGCTGGGAACCTGCCTGCTTCAGCTGAGCGACTGCTGCTACTCTGGCTCTGTGTGGACTGCTGGTAAACTGGCTCTGGGTAAAAGCAGCTCCATTTGAACTGGTACAGAAGTGTAATTACAGCTCTGCTTTCAGTGGTGGAAAGACATCAACCCCACAGATTTTAGAGATACTGATTATTATTCAGCACATTTTAGG
This sequence comes from Pagrus pagrus, assembly GCF_965226575.1. Classification (NCBI taxonomy): domain Eukaryota; kingdom Metazoa; phylum Chordata; class Actinopteri; order Spariformes; family Sparidae; genus Pagrus; species Pagrus pagrus. The sequence continues at coordinate 1,107,767 of NC_140194.1, forward strand.
ATCAAAGATTCCTACTGCTGCTGAAACTATTAGTTAGGGGTCGACTGATATGGCTTTTTCAGAGCCGATACCGATACTGATTATTAGAAATCAAGGGGATCAATAACCGGGATTTGGAAACGATGCACATCGGCAATAAAAATAAAAATCCTAGCGTCAAAATTTAGAACAATCAGTGATGGAAAGTACTTTATACTTCATTTCCACTACATTTATGTGATATACTTAGTTACTTTGCAGATTCATATCAGTTTATTGTTTATAGGCTTAGTAATTGTGAGGTATGTTATACTGCCATTCCAGTGAGCAGACCTGCTCTTTCTTATTCACAATTTCCTCTCTGTCAGCACTAATTTTCTCACTCTGGTGTCAATGGGTTGTGCTTAAGCTTTTCTCGCGGTTAGTTTGTAAAACACTTGGTCAGCAGCGTGCCAGATTGTGAGTTGTAGTTGCCCCGGTGGTCGCGCCGACCACTTTGGCAGTCGCAGCTTCAGTGTCTCGTAGTGGTAGGTAGAGCAAACAGGGCAGGTGGCAGAGCAGCAGCAGGGAGAGCCGGCCTATCCACTCTACCTAACGAGCCCGGACACACTCCGGCAGTGAAGAGAGGCTCCGGTGGATGTGGGACACAAGGAGCAGCAGAGGACCAGGACAGAGGCCGAGGGGTCGGTGTGTTTGCTGGTGTATCAGACTGGAATAAAAGCAGACATTACCAGAGCTACTGTGTGAGTTAATAGTTTTACAGGCGGCGTATGGCTGGTCTTGTGAACTGTGTTCCATAGTAACACCTCTGACTCGCTCCTCTGTTGTTGTCGGTCACATGGTGATGGTGCAACACAACCACACACCTGATAAATGGTTGGCTGTGTTGCTTAAGAAAATGTAACTGACCCTCTGTTGCCAGGACTAACCACTGACCAGCATGTCTGTGGTTTATTTGCCTAACTGGACAGATTTGAATTTCAGTCACTGCCTACTTTAGCTGCCTGCAAGTTGTTTTCTTCAGTCTGAAAACTCTTGAGGCTGCCAAAGACTTCTTCATTACATTGTGCGGAGCATGAGTAGAGAATATTATGAACAGATGATTAGTATAAATACTAAATGTGTGGTTCTTCTTCAAGCTTAAAGGAAGGGAGACAGTGAAAAGGAAAGAAGGATTTATCACTGGCTTCAAATACCTGTGTTGACAGCAAGTCACAGAATATATAGTCAAGTCAAACAGCAAAGGGGACAACATGGAGCTCATCTATCTGGATGCAGAGCGTTATCATTCAAGGAACAGTTCAACATTTGGGAAATTTGTTAATTCACTTTCTAGAAATGAAATGCGTTTAAATAATTAGCAGAGCTTTGCTAGGGGCTGTTCTTGGATAGTACTGTGTGGAGGAAGAGTGTTTACAGCCGCTCCTTCGACCACTACACAAGACGTGTCATAAGATACAAATGCAAAGCCCTGCCACGGTGGACTGGTGTGACAAATCAAACTGAGTCGAGCCGAGAAAGCACCTGTGTGGAAAAGCTCCAATATAAGCTTTATTGATCTTGTCATCTCGCAAAAAATTTCCAAACATTTACAAAAATGTCAAACTATTCCTGAACCACAACTGGAGCCTTTGGTTAAGAGTAGAGACTAGTGTGACGAACGTCTCTCTTTAGTTCTCTTCCAACACTTTTAAAGTCAAAATAGTTTCAGCAGCTTGTTCATCAACACAGCATCGCCTCTTATGTTTTAGTGTTCTTTGCGGTATAAACAGTTACTCACAGAGGCAATTAATGTTTAACCGTCAACTAAAAGTTACACCAGCACTTAGTCAAAATAAGTTTAACATTTCACCAACAGAACACGGCAGGAAATCAGTGTGATGGCAACACAGCAGCTGAGCAAGGTGTCAAAACAACGTCTGCTCAGGGAGAGCTCAGTGTTTCAGCATCAGTGCAGGCAGCTCTGGGATCAGCGCTCAGACTGTTTCACACAGCCGTCCCGCTCCGGCTCCATCCCCACTTTAACCCCTGAACCGCCACAGTACACCAGGCCTGAGTCACAGCAGGGCTGCTGAGGTAGGCTCAAGATACTCTATGGCCCTTAATTGACTGTACACTAAATAAACCCAAAAAGAAAATGAACTGTTTTAATAATTTTGTCCACTGGCTTTCTATGTATCAAACAGTTGATTTTTAACTAACATTAGCTTGTAATATTGGTTTATAAAACACCAAATTGCTAGTTTCTGATCTGCTAGGTAGTGGTTGTTTGTCCCATTTTGCCTATAAAATGGGACAAACCTTCAAGAACCTCACATATCATTAATAGTCGTGGATGGTGTTTACGTTACGACCAGACATTTCCAATATGATGTCTTCAGCTGTGGTGATAAAGAACTCTGCTTCATTACCTGGACACTAGAGGAGCTTTATTGGCTAAATTTAGCAACCCGTGCTCCTACCCTGCCAGTCTGCACTGATATTAGAGAGCTGGCACTAAGAGCAGCAACTTCACTGCTGGACTTGAAATTTCAGGGTCATCTGACGAAGAGAGAGAATGCAACAATGAAATACTTCAAAATGCAGGACTGTCATGCACAAATCAGCATTAACAACATAACATTGCTAGCTAGCCAGTTAGCTACCGAGAAATCAGGAAACTAGTAGTGACTGTTTTATACTTGCTATAAAGAGAAAGACCACAGTACATTGAAACTTCAGAGAGTTTTTTTATACATCTACATGTCTTAAATAAAGTCCCTGATAGCGTATATTTAATATGTTTTCTTACATCAGCTCATTTGTATCCTTTATTTTTACATTTCACTTTCATATTTGTCTTTTAATGATATTTTTATGTACTGTGTGAAGAACATTGAACTGCAAATCAATTTTACTGACCCTTTCAACATCCTACTTCAACAACTGTTGGTCTTGTTGACAAAAAGAAAAATATAGAATGACACCAGCCTTTAAATACCAATAACACTGGCAACAGTTGTATACACTGGTTGGGCCGATGAATGGCGCCATCATCCATTCCCGATGGTTGACAGCCATTGACCACTGAGCCCTGACCATGGTAACATCCGGGTTTAAAATGCATCCAACTAGAGAGAACAATAAAGTAGTGTGTCACCTCAGAGTTGCCGTAAGGCAGGAGAAGTTGTTGTTTGTGACGTGTGGGAGAAGAAATGAAAAGTATGCTGCTGCTCAGTAAACTAACGCTACGTCTCCATGTCCTGTTTATTATTTTCTTATTTAACCTGCCAGTTAGCCGAACCCAAGACACTCTTGTTTCTTTTTGGTGGGTCGCAGTTAGTGTGTGTCTCTCAATCGTGATGTTGTTATTCACAGATTTCTAAGCTTAGCTTCCATAGTTCATCTACCAGGTTAACTATGTTCATAGCTTCTAAAGCTGAACACAGCTATGATAAGGACATGTGCTGCGGAGACAAAGATGCTTTCAAACCCAGCATGAGGATGTATGTTGGTGGTAATGGGAGACAGTTTTCTCTGCTGGGTGAGACAGTTGGAGGTTGCCATCAGAGCAACAAAGGCTGTGACTACAGTGATGGGCTAATGAGCAAATCCTGCTTTACGGCAACACTGAGGGGACACACTCTCTCACATTTTACTACCCGTAAGTTTCACCAAATACAAAAATACAGACTGTTCAAAGATTTGGCTGGGAACAGTTTCTCTTTGGTTTGTTCGCGGCCGTTGTTTTCCCACTAACTATCTGTGTAGATATTTATTTGCAGCAGCGGCTCAAAGAGGAGAAAGACAGGGTCATACTGTGTGAATCAATGGGTAAATCTCATCTCTGACGTTTTTGTGGTAGCCATTTGATTCTTATTATGATGACATCAATCACCACCAGTCAGAAGACTGATAAAATATACAACCTTAAAATACATAGTTACCCACTGCCAGCAGAAAGTACACCTTTTATTTGAAATGATTTTCACAGTGCTGCAACCTTCAGGCAAAAAGCACCGAGGGCATTAATACAAACTGCTGCAGCAGCGTGTGAGAGCTGTCAGCACTGAGACTGACCATCCTGCTGTCAGTAAATCACAACCAACTGGGACACAGCAAAGGCTTTCTCCAGCCACTACTTTGTTTCCCAGCAGCAGCAGCACCAACGTGCATCTGTATACCAATGAGACCGGAAGGCTGAAGGAAGTGAAAGTTAAACCACAACACCTGAGCCTCTGAATCAAGTCCCTCCACTCTCTACATAAAAGGGGACATCCTCCATTTTGTGGATATGGTTTTCTTGAGAAAAAAGAAAACCTTCCCCTGCAAGCTCTGTCATGCAGCTGTCACTGCCAGCAGTGGAAACACCCGCATCCTGTTTCAGCACATAAAGACGAATATGTGATAAGAATGTGTTCGGTACAGTTTAGCAGAAAAGCACACGTGAGGGCTCAGAATAATGTCAAATCGGACTTAAACAAATGTTAACATTAACTGGAAAAAAATGTAATTGTTCTGAGATTCCTGATACACACCATTCCTTCAGGTTTAATAAACAAATGCAATTTTAAATCTCAGTTTCACATGCTTACCATGTCTTCAACCTCTTTAAACTGATTCTCCACCATGGAGGCACAGAAGCAACTCTGACGCCTTGAAATGTGAATCCTAGACAGGCATAAAAACAACAACCCGCAAACTCCACAAGCAACACAATGAGCCGTCTAATATGAAAGGCCTGGAGCCTTCGACTGCTGCCCGAAAAAGAAACCAAACCATGAAACTGTTCTCGATCTCGTCTCTGTTGTTGAGTCTCATCCTCTTATTCTGGATCGACTGTTTACCTGCTCAGACACACAGCTGCAGGGTCCAAAACGCTTCATTTAAGTCTTATCACAGTTAAGGGTAGGCTATTATATCACAGTATTTATTATTTAATTATTTATTCACTATTTTAAGTTCTGGGCGTAGCCAGTCCTGTCCCTTCATTTAAATAAGAAGTTCATATTTTGAGATTATTATGCTTTCACAACAGCATTTCCAAAGTATATTATATGTCAGCACATGAGAGTAGGTCTTCTGCCACTGAAGCTCTTAACAAGCTTTGAGACAGAGTTTGAACCACATATATGAAGCTAGGGCTGCACGATAGGTGAAAACATGATACTCCGATACTTTTGACAGACATAACTGCTATATGATTCAGAATCAGTGGGAAGGATCTTTTTTGCCCACAGAAAAGAAACACAGCTGCCAAACTCCCGAACCCGAACAACTACCACCACGTGCTGATTCACAATAAATAAATCGGTGCCAAGTTTTGGTACCTGAGAGAGCATCTACGGCAACATTATAAAAGTATATTCACAAATGATCCTTTCAAATTCACATAATTATCATAAAACCACATACGTGCTCATATTTACTGGCATATAGAGTATTTAATATGCTCTGTAAACTGACGACTTCACATTGCACTTCACGTTCACACTGCAATTAGGGATGGGCATTTCGGGTGATTTTCTAACCGAGTACCCGAACCTGGTCCTAATCGAGTAACTGAGTAATAAAATATATGACTCATAAATGCGCTCTGTCCATCAGACAGCGCATTGCTGACACACGGCGTCGTCAGACAAAATATCAGGTGGTTAATAAGAGTAGATTGGAGTTTAAGATGCACATATGAGTTTATGACTGGGAAAAAAAAAAGTTTCCCCTCTGGACGGAGCGCATTTATACCCCGGGATTTTTTTAAATTTTTTTTTCAGTAATTAGCGGTGCTTATGCTTTCGTGTTTCTTGAACCTTAAGTGGTTTCGCATCGAACTCGTTGAGTGGTTGTAAGCCAGTTTAAGGTTACAAATGCGGTGACATGCTGCTATTCCGACATGCCGCTATTTAGACAGTGACCTGTAATTGTCGGAATAGCGGCATTAAAGTTATTTTTCAAGCGTCCCACTATTTCGACATTGTTTTTTGCCATTGTCGGAGACTTGTCGGAATAGCGGCATGTCTAAAGAGAGACATGTCGGAATAGCAGGCGGACCCCGAAATATTGCATACATGTTAATTTACGCATTATTTATTAGGATTTACGGGAGATTTCCTGATAGTAGTGATCACACACGGCAACAGAGCAACCATCTTGATGTAAATAAACGATCTTTGGCAGATCATGTTTTCCCATTGGATTTTAGCCCGTCATGTGACGGCACACGGGTCCCTATTGGACAGGCTTGACTGCTCGGCTTCTGGGTAAGCTAACGTTACAAACACACCGGTGGGGTCGGTGTAAAGGCTGAAATAGACGAGAAACAGAGCGACTATACACCCGGCATCGCTGACAATGAAATAATCCTAGGTTAACCGGTTAATAATTCGTAACCGATTAGCAGATTGTCTACTCGGGTACCCGAGTATCCGAGTAACCGTGCACATCCCTAACTGCAATACTCCGCCTCCGATTGGTTGGCTTCGTTCTCTATGCTTGACTCACACAGTAGCTCTGGTATTGTCTGTTAAGGGCTTTTTATTAGCCGTAGTTTTGCAGATATACACATCGACCTCTGTGGCCTCTCACTCGGTCTCCTGCTGCTCTTGCCGAGGTCATTCATCCTCCTGAGCCACTCTTCACTTTCAGAGCGTCTCTGGGCTCGTTAGGCAACCCTCCTGACCGCTCTACCTTACTATGTGAGTTAATAGTTTGAGTCAAGCATAGAGAACGCAAGCAACAAAGCCAACCGATCAGGGGGCGGAGTAGGGCTGGTCATGCAAGCAGATAAGTGGGTTCATAATGACGCAGTCCATGACTTTGATGCTTGTAAAGTCTTTTTTTTCTTCTAAACATCTCCTGTCAGTCTCTTCTGACAACAATCCACCAAAATGGCAACAAAAATGTGTCTAAAGACAAATGGCATTCAGTTTTATGTCGGACACAAATCCTGATTGCTCAGGCAGCGGATTTGTTCACCTCTGTAATTCAGGACATGAAGAGTGAGGAGTGCTGACTGCCTGTATCAGCAGTCATGTTCAGCCTGCATCCATCAGAACTCCCTCTCTACCTGACATTACAGAGGACACTCCATCTTATTGATTATCCAGCGGGTGTGTAGCTCTGTCAGCTGATCTGCTCTCAGCACACTGCAGAGCTTCAGCAGCAAAGTGCTCAACAACGAAACACAGGAGCCCTTCAGAGACCTGCTACAAATCTGGACCTCACTCCACAAGCTAATGTCTGCATACTAATGAGGAAAATTAGATTTTCTTATAAACAAATTACACAGCAAACACAACCTGACCAGCTTTTAACTGTCATCACATCTGGCACATGAAGAAACATGTCCAGCTGTCAGCTGTTGATTAGGAAGAACATTTTTAAGTGATTTGATCTGAAAAAGGATCTGGCTATAGATCTAAAGACGGACAGATACAGAAAACACATGAAACTGTATTTAACCATAAAATCACTTTGTTTTAGAGCCTTCAAAGCCTTTAATGTGCTGAATGAAAAGTGCAACTGTGATTTCCATCCTCTGATCCTCGTCTTGATTTGTTTTGACCCAAAAAATCTGAAAATTGTTCACAATTTCCCAGAACTGAGAGTAACATACTCAAATTACCTGTTTTGTCCGACCAATTGTAGAAAATCCAAGATATTCAGTTGCATGTAAGAATCTGGAACCAGTAAATTCATGATTTTTTGCTTGAGAACCAACTCTATTAATGCTAAATCACTTATCAGAAGAGTTGCCAATTAATTTTTGTTGACAGACCTCATAGTTTCCACTGTGTAACATCTAGAGCTGTAACCATTAGTCAATTAATTGATTAGTCAATCGAAAGAAAATTAGTTGTTAGTTTCAGTCATTTGCTTCTCAAATGTGAGAATTTGCTGATTTCTTTGTCATTTATTACAGTAAATGAAAAGTCTTTGGGTTTTGGACTGTTGGACAAAAGAAACAATCTCAGCAGAGCATATATTAGGGCTAAACAATATATTGCTTCAGCGTCCACATCAATGTGCGCATGTGCATTAGTCACATCGCAGGATGTGCAATGTCAAGTAAAGCTAACTTCTACATCATGCTACAACTTTTTGCTGCTTGATGCAAAGCGAAACTGGCAAGGAGCTCATTTTCCTCAACTAATCTACAAGACTTTTGTCCAGTTAAAGGTTCTTAAATACACGGATGTTTGTTGATGTGAGTGACGTGCAGGCTCTGCATAAACAGCTGACCACCAAGCACAATCATTCTTGATCATTTTTTGTAAACAAAGCTCACTCAGTGTAATGATTAATTCTCCCAAATTAAAGCTTTTCAAGTTAACTGGTGAATTGCATAATTTACATCATACATATCGCAGGTAAAGAAAATATCGCAGTGTCAGTTTTTTCCAATATCGTGCAGTCCTAGCACATTCCTCCACCAAAGCCCAACAGTCCTATTTATCCACATCAAATTATACTCACTCATAGATACCAGCCATCTAAATACACCCTATTTCCCTAAAGATCCCTGCACTATTCCCTGAGGAGTTAATTACAATGTGGGGGAAAATAACTTTCTCACAATGGTAAAGAAAGTACCTGGATCACCACCAGAAGTTAATGACGTCTATTCTGGGCTGAGACTCATCCTCTGTCCAAGTTTAGTGGAAATCAGTTCAGTATTTTTGTGTAATCCTGCTGACAAACCAACAAACCACAAACAGACACAGGTGAAGACAGAACCTCCATTGCAGTGGTAGCTGTTAATCGTGAAAATAATCGGCTAATTCATAATGAAATAATGTTCAGTTGCAGGCCGACAGTTAGCAACATCATCTCTCCACTGCAAACGTTGGTATATTCTTCATGTTGTCGGTCGTATGTTCATTGATTTTTGTTCTGTGAGCTCATTAGAGGAAGTTGCCGTGTCTAGAAATGATGTCATCGATCAGTATTTGTCTTTCTGCAACAGTGAGACTGTGGAGGGCGAGCCGACAGCCATCATCTTCTGCACCAGTCATCCACCACTCCACCACTCCACCCAGCCCTCCACCACTCCACCCGGCCCCGTCTTTCTCTTTTATCTGTCTCTCTCTGCTCTGACGCACAGTTCAGTCAGCGGTCAGACCAGTTAACCCTGAGAGCTGCACCGCCCAGGCCTTTATCTCCTTCTTTCCGGCTCTCTCAGGTCTTTTTTTATAAATAAAACGTACATTATCAAGGTGTTGGCAGAAACCACATTTCATACAACTGAAAAGACTCCCTGTGTTTTGTGTTTAACAGCTTTATCTCCCGCTGCTTGTCTAACTGCTGGTTAAACAGAGGCCTCAACAACAAACACAATAGAAGCATGATAAAATATGGTGCAGGACGGAGGTGCCGATCAGGGCTGCAACTAACGATTATTTTCATTGTTCATTAATAAGTCTATTATTTTCTTGATTAATCAATAAGTTGTTTGGTCTATAAAATGTCAGACAAAATGTTCATCAGTGTTTCATCCTCAAATGTCTTGTTTTGTCCACAACCCAAAGATATTTAGTTTACTGTCACAGAGGAGGACAGAAAACAGAATATATTCACAATTACGAAGCTGGAATCAGATAATTTCTCTGCTGCAGATTCTACATCAGCCAACAAGGGCTGATAAATGCCAAGCATGCAGGACACGCCGCAGAAACTAGGGCCACAGACGCTCACAGGTGGTTGACCATCGGTTACACAAAGCATCTACGAGATTTCAACTTGAATAATTACTGACACAATAACCGTCATCAGATTACGATTCAGTGTAATGTTGTAGGAATGACTTAAGTGATTTCTACATGTGTATGGATACAAATGGGTGTTGTCACGATTCTCAAAATCCACAGTTTGTCTCGACTTTTTGTTAAAGCATCGCTGGCTATGCTACTGTTAGACTACCACATCTGGACTGGTTATCAACTGTTACTTATATTTTCTAATTTGTCTTTAAAAATCCATTTTACACCAGCAGCTTGATTTTATCTTGGGGGTTTTGGAAGAAACACAGCAGGGTTATAGCCCGTGCTGCTTTTGAGTTAAATGATCGAAACTGAAAGCTCATTTTGATCAATTTTCTATTAATTAATCTGATATTATCTATTTCTATAGTCCCCAGCAGTCCGAGACCAGTCTAATCCCTCCTGACTGGACGTCCCCTTCAGTCCTCTGCTCTGATTCTCTGGAGCTGCTGATGTTTCATCAGCTCAGGTAACTCCACTGAGTCATTCAACACCGCAGCCGTCACTAAAGGACCTCCGGGGCTGATCTGGCAGCCTGTTTGGGGTGACGGCAGGTCATGGAAGTCTCAGCACCTCTCACCGTTCGGCAGTGCTTTCTTCCTGTCTGACCAGCCTCCCAGGAGGAGCAGACAGATCGTCTCATTTCAGCTTCCTGTTGGTGTCGTCCTCCAGGGCAGACGGGCTCAGCGATCCAGCTGTCAACCAGACCATCACAGAACCCTACGCTGGACTGCAGATAGTCCTCAGCTGTTAATGTATACGTCACGTGATATTAAAGTACTTATCAGGATCTGCAGTCAGATTAAAACTTGAAAATTACATCGACAGTAACAACAATATGTAAAGTCTGCTCGAATGGTGCATTTCTGTGTATGTAACTCCTGATGTGATGCTATCACAATGTTTTGCTTCCAACAATGATAATACTACAACACATTTGACTTCACTATGCATGATGTATCACCTCAGGTCCTCTACAATACATCACAGCGCCTGATGAACAAAGGAGAAAACACACCCATAAAAAAGGCAGACTCAAACCAGTGCTGTATCACTTATATAAAACTGTGGTAAACTCACAGAATGTATTTTTACCAACCATCAACTGGCAAACAGCTCTAATGCCTCAAATCTTCTAGGCATTAGAAAAGCCTTCAAAAGTCTGCAGGACGAGGGGCGTCCGAGTGGCTCAGCTGGTGGGGGACACGTCCCACATACAGAGGCACTTGTCCTCGCTGCAGGAGCCCAGGGTTCGAAGCACCGAGGCTACAACTAACGACTATTTTCATTGTTTCTGAATTAACTGGTGAGTTTTTTGGCATATAAAATGGCAAAAAATGCCAATCAGACTTTTCCAAAACACCAAGATGAATTCCTCAGACGTCTTGTTTTATCCACAACCCAAAAATATTCAGATTACTCATAGTGGAGGAAAGAAAACAGAAAATATTCACATTTAACAAGCTGGAATCAGAGAATAACCTAAAAAAAGTAATCCATGATCAAAACAGTTGCAGATTAATTTAACATTTGACAACAATTGATTATTGGATTAATTGTTGCAGCTCTACAGCACACTTCAGATGATACGTCCGCCCCTTATTCATGTGCGACTCTAAACGGTGTGATGAAACACTCGTCTCATCTAAATATTGCCTGTGAATATAAAAATGTTCGCACTGAATGTCAGATCATCAACATCTCTGCCATGAATTATCAAAACAATAAAACACTTGTCTCACTACATGTAAGCCTAATCAGCTCTGTAAATATTATTGGTCAACTGTGAGAAACAGCATCATGACGAAGTAGTGTAGAGCTGCAGAGACGTCCTGACCTACAGATCATGTTCTCCAGATGTAAGAGCACGTTTGGTTGGTGCAGACCCCAACAAATGTCACAGCATCAGGGTTTTAAAATAATTATTTATAATAATAATCAATTTTCAAAATACGTTAAACCATATTGTGCACATCATAAAATAGACTAAGGGACTGTTCATGACCGGATGTGTCTGGAGGTCATGTGTACTCTAATCTAAATGTCAACCGTTACGGATTCAGCATCTTAACCCCCAGATTCGTCTTCGTTATCTGATATCTGAGTTACTTTGCAGATTCACATAATTCAGTGGTGACAGGCTGTTTACTCGTACATCGGATAATGTTGTGGGTGGGACATTTAGTGAGACCACGGAGTGCTGACTACAAACAGAGAAAGAATACTGCATCAGAGCCAAAGTAGCACATTGTTAAATTATTTAATTTAACCAACAATCAGACATGAAAAAGACTGTTGGCCTCGATAATCGGACAGGATGATAAACAGTCTACCCCCTAGTTCTAGACGATGCTCGTGTTTCCACCGGCTGTGGCATGGCACATCTCAGCAGCGTCCCAGAAGCGTCTCTCCGCTCTGTTTCGTGGAGAAAACGCAGCACGTTGTTCTTTGATGGAAGCCGACCACAGCTGCGTTAAGCTGCACGGAGCAGATCGAGCCAGAGAGGAAGTCAGACAGCGACGTGGTGCATCTGGTCAATTTTCAAAATAAACACCCTGTGCTGACTCGGGATCTACAATAACAATAACCACACTTCAACAGACAAATAATGAAATGATTTAACTACGTAACCTACTCAACCACAGAAGAAGCACAACAATCAGGGAAAATCAGGAAACACACACAATCTGAGCAAGTCAACGTCATCAGGAAGACGTGACGCTCTGCTTCTGAAACGTCCCAGTGGGTTAGAAGTCATGTAAAGGGTGGGTAACAACAGCGTCACACATCGCAGGTAACAGAGTGGAATCAAGAGGTAACTGACCCATCTCTTTAGATCTGACCTTTTACAGCCAGAGCATGACCTTACAGCATCCACCAGGAATCTGAATCTGGATTGTAACCCATTTATAGTCTTTCCTTCTCAGCTCCTCTGGTCATTCTGACAAGGGCCCAGATAAAAAACAAGCAGAAAACCAATTAAAAAAAGTCTGTGTAGCTGGATAACGTTGGAACCTGGATAAATTACAAACACAAAGCTAGTTTCAGCAGGTTTTTGTGCTCAAACCTTCCCTGTATGTCCCTCTGTGATTGCCTGTCACCTGAAATACCTCAGACGACTCTTTCTCCTCTCTGCGGTTCATCACTTTTGTTTATATTTTTCAGTACCTGGTGCAGGAGGAACAGCTTTATAACAGTCCGTTTCCTTTTATTGTGTGCAACTATTACTGCTGTTATTCTCTAATGTCCGGTCACCATGTTTCCTCTGGTTTGCACTGATCGTTCATGCAATCCCACAACTGCCGCTGACATGGAGTACATATGAAGGAACAAAAGACCAATAGCACCGTAACTTAGTGCACCACACCTCCGAGTTAAAGTTCATCTTTATGTACAACTACACAACACACGTTCAATGGCGCACAATACTGAAAGAAGACAAATCATTCATCAAGTCACACTTGATAAACAGATCGACTCATACGAAGTCAAACAACTGTCAGACTCATTCAGACTTTACCTCCCACAACATTATCCGATATGCTGTATGTGTCAGTAGATTTGCTAGGAAGATAAACATGTGGTGCCTGCCTGCTGACTCCCTTTGTTCATTCACAGATAAAAAAGCCCATCGTTAATTAGTGTACTGTCAATGGAAGTGAAACGCAATGCAGCACTGAAGATGGATAAAATGAGCTCACTTTAGGTTAAAGGATAAGTTCACCCAAAAATGAAAATGCAGTTTTTAGCTGGGGACTTGTTTTAAAACGTAAAAAGGATGAAACCTAAAATGGCTCCATACAGCTTGTCCGGTTAATCCAAGTCTAAAGAAGACGTGATTTACACCCTCCACACAGGGTCAAGCTCGTGCCATCACTTCAGACACCAGCCGAGCTTTACAAAACCATTTTATTCATTTAATTGCTCTTTCCGTTTTAAAACAAGTCTCCAGCGACTTCAGTTATTAAGGAGAATGCTGCAACTCTGTTTTACTGTGAAGCTCCAGAAATGTCTTGTGGGCTAGAGACTTCACCTGACTCTCCATCAGCATGGTGGTGTGTAGATAATAACTGAATTTACACTTTTGAGTGGACTGTTCCTTTAAATGACCATCACACACACTGATGGACAAACTTTAAAAAGGCGTTTAAACCAAACTGCTTCAACTGACAAGTATTTTCATTCCTAGTTTATCCTCATAGACATTACAGGCCTTCAATCACAAGCTTATGTGATGCAATCTCACAATAATGATATTTACAAGTCTACAGGTCACATTAGTTGTAGCACGTTTTATTGACAGCAACGTTTCATATCTATTGTGCAACGAGCCACACAAAAAGTTGAACCTGCTAACCCTGTTCAGTAGATATGTAGCCTTCATTTACATTAGCCACGTTAGTGATCGTTGGATTGTTGCCTGTTTGGGTCGTTGGGACAATAAACAGAAGCAATGCTTCAAATGCTAACCATCTGTGGGGGTTAGCAGCTACCAACATACTCAAAGGAGCTAGAAAATTGTTGCAAACACAACAGTCCCACGGAGCTAGCTTAGCTAGCTGCCATTAGCTGAATTAATCGGGAGGCTAGCTAGCGGTGGCTGACTCGTCGGCCCTGGTTCTCACTGCCCGTTAGCACAAAGCTAACATGCAAACCAATAACGTCTTACGGTGGCTTTAGCTGAATAATATTGATTTCAAGCACACACAGTAACATTCACTTAAATGTCCAACATCGAATAATACGAAGGTATCTGTCCCAACTTGTGCAGCTAGTCCGAGGCCCACCATGGCCCGCTACAAAGCTAACGAGATCCATTATCGGACGCTGTGCTGGTTGGCTCTGAGGGTGAGATTTCAGTGTTCTCCGTGTAACTGCGATAAACCAGCGATTTCACGACAATCCCGTCAACACGTACAGCTGAGATCACACACGTCCAACATGATCCACACACAGACACACAGCGTTGGGCTGGTCGTTTATGTAACTGTTGACCTAACGTCCTATTTGTCGTGTGATGGACAATTACCGTTGCGGCGCTTTCAGCCTCCCTGTCAAACCTATAGATCCATTATCGGACAGTCGTTGAAATTTCCCCTACCCGGATGTTGTTTTACCCCATATCCAGTATTTATTACCCTTCCCAACCAAACTACAATGACATTAGAAGACATGTTGATCTGAACTAAGTTTAAATGCTGATCAGGAGTTAATACAATTCTTCAATAGCTTGAAAACACGTTAAACAACCCAGAGGTGGTTTCAACGGGCGGTTCAACTGATGTCAAACGGACATTGTAACGTAGCTGTTAAGAAGTGAGACAGGCCGTCACACACACACACACACACACTGAAACGTGTTGGTTAATATGTATTAAATGAATGTGGAGGAAGTGGATCAAAAATGTTCAGATATAAAGAAACAAGCGGGTCAGACGGGGACGTGTCCGATGATGGACGCATGCCCCTTAGCTCCCCGGTCTCTCCAGACAAAGACAGCAGCTAGCCTGCTGAGCTAACCTCCGGGAGAGCTAGCAGGCTATCCCGCGTTTCAAAAAAAGTGGATCCAAATCCAAGCCGGAGAGCCAACGTGTCCACTTACCCCGTTTGAAATCCCTATCCGAACAATGTTCATGTACACTCCATAGGTTCCGATAATCCCAGTGAAACAGTTGAGACAAGCTCCCAAACTGGTGGATTGAACAGGCAAGACCAGTCAACGTGCTCCCAGTTCACTGGACCGCAGCCATCACACGCTCACATCCCGGAGAAAACTGGAAAACAGCGGGAAACACCGACATTTTGGAGTCAGTTCTCGGGCCTGGACGAAAATAAAACTATCCGCAGGTATTCCATGAGTGGATGTGATATTCCCAGAGTTTCCACATCAGCGTTATTCCTGTTAACAGACACACAGACAGCAACAGACAGACAAACAGCACTGTGGGGCTAAATGGCTGTTAGGTACAATGCAGCCAAACCGCGGAACACTGGATCAATGGAGTCACTGGACCTGGACTTGGTTCCCTGGATTAGAGTCACTGACTGGACCTGGACTCAGCGGACGGAAGTCACTCGCATGGACTGGATTCACAGCAGCAGTGGAGGAGGAAGTACTCAGATCATTGACTTAAATAAGATCACAGTGACACCACACTGTGAAAATACTCTATTATATATACTCTGTCACAAGTAAAAGTCCTGCATTGAAAATGTTGTTAAAGGAACAGTTCATCCAAAACTCATCATTCAGTCCCCATCTCCTCCCTCCACGCTGATGGAGTCAGGGGAGGTCTCACAGTCCACAGAACATTTCTGGAGCTTCACAGCAAAACAGCGTCGCAGCGTTCTGCTGAACACCTGAAGCAGCTGGAGACTTGATGAAAAAAAAAAAAAAAAAAAAATATAACATGGCTCATACAGCCCAGAACAAACCTTCTCTAACAATCACAACTGAAAACTCCACCTGAAACATCTAAAACTCAAATTGGTCCTCACAAAGACAGACCTGCCTACACACACACACACACACACAAACACACACACACACACACACACACACACACACACACACACACACACACTTGTGCTTAATGTAGGGACACCAGAGTGGTTACCCCGGCAACAAGGATATGATAATGCTGCCGTTGACATGACATCACTATCACTGTCTCCGTCCTTCTTACATCCTTCACACGCATACATACACATGCACATGCACACAGACACACACAGACTCACTTATTAATGTAACAGGTAACTGTGTGTGTGTGTGTGTGTGTGTGTGTGTGTGTACTTTCCATCTGATTACACTTTTAATCAATATGCTCTGCAGAGAGAGAGAGCGCTGCAGTTACATTTTTATTTGACTCGTCCCTCCTCTCGTTCGTTCAGGACAGACTGCACAGAGCGCTCACAGAGGAGCGACGACACGCTGATGAAGGAATAATGAAGGTGTAACGAGTAATGCTGCATTCACATTATATGAACTCTGTGGTCTGAACCTCCCCTCTGCTCGTAACACTCAAATGTTTATTTTCGAGCCTCATGTGTACAGATGGTTACATGTAAAGTCTGGTTCATCCTCCAGCTTTACCTCTCACCCTTGTTTTTAATGACTCCTGCCCCTCTGCCCAGAGTTACAGGGGGTAGTGGTTGAAATCTCCCCCTCTGAAATGGGACAACCCTTCAAGATATAGCTAAAATAATTAGCTAATGTAAGCGTGCGCAACACATCCTCATACCTGAACGATTGAGGAGGTTGAATGTGAGTGAAATATATCCCCGTTCCTGTTGTAGCGTACCAGCGACAGGCGTACAGCGATTCCCTGAATGAATGTCCTGTGCTTGTTTTACCATCTGCCCCCAACTTCCTCCTTGATGTTGTTCTCTGTACTACATCACCTGACTTCCTCCTTTGCTGCTGTAATAATTAGTACAGCCTCTAGAGGTCGCCACCACACAAGAAATGTGGGTCACAATAACCTGCTTTCACGGTCGAACTGTGTGGTCGTTTTTCTGATGAGGATTGGCATGCTGATGTTAGCATTTAGCTAAATACAGATTTACAGACTCACATGTGTGACTGTAGCCTCTTAATCAAACCCATGTGACACCTGAACCACGTCAGTGGTTGGATGAACAGTAAGAGCTGGATACTGAACTCCAAGATGGCGCCCATTCATTTCAGTATTCAGTGAGTTGCTCACACAGAGAAGACCCCCTGAAAGTTGTTTGTGTTGTTGTGTCCACTGACACATCAAGCACATAAAATATCTTGTTCTAGAAAATATTTTCAAAAATATAAAATCTTCATAGTTTAAGTATCACAATACAAAGAGGAACAGTTTTACAGACATCTCCTTTGTCGTGATGGTTTATGTGAAAAATACTTTTTGTGTTGAAGAAGATTTTTATTGCAGTTTGCCACCAGAGCGAATCACAAGTGTTTGTGTGTTTTACTGTGTGTGGGAAGAGATGATTGACAAGTAAATCATTTGCCACCTGAAATTAGAGTGTGAATCAATCAGGATTATGTCTGCATGGTAATTTAGAGTGGCACTTTGTCAGAACGACGTCACAGATAAACCTGCTGGAGGAGCTGAGCTAACATTGATCAGATCAGACCGGATCAGTGAGACACGTAAACACACACTCGATCAATAACCCTGATTACTCTCATATCAAGAACTTTTCTGCTGGAGTCATCAGACCTCGGCGATATAAAGACGTCAGAGACACAAATCCTCTCTCTCTCTCTCTCTCTCTCTCTCTCTCTCTCTCTCTCTCTCCTCCACTCCTCCTGATTGTCTCTCGTCCATCCTGTCTCTCTCCACTGTAGAGCATAATAAGCAGACTTCAAAATAAATGGATTCCCCACGGCGTTTCATCACAGCAAGAGAAGAGAACACACACCCACTCAGTGGAAAACATGCTCAATTAATCCTGCACACACACACACACACACACACACACACACACACACACACACACACACACACACACACACACAAAGCTGAAATCAAAGGACATGGTGTCCCACATGCAGTGTTGAGCAGCATATTGAAGCATTCTTTGAAATCTGCCTCTGGCGTCCGGTTCATCTGTATTCAGAGGAGAATCTGGAGAATTAAAATTAGTGGATTTTATATTCTAGTCATTTCTAACCTGCCTGTATTCAGAGAGGCTTCCACTCAGGCCAGCATTATCATTTATCAAGTACAAGAGAAGCTGAAGGTCACGCTGAACATTTCAGGTAAGGAGTCGACTCCAGATATGTGCTAACGTTGTTTATTAGATGAGCCTCACTGAAACATCGTATCATGACAACACTGGTACAAACATCATTCTGTTCCTCACAGCCCAGTAGTTCCCACCAAAACTACGATAGTTTCACCAAACTGGTGTCGAAATTGCTGATTTCATTAAATAAGCCTGCTTTCATTGGCCACTAGGGGGCACTATAAGAACCAACATTAATAGAATAACTCAATATTATCAGCATATGAAGATGTTATGGTGAACAGTGAATTAACATTTCCTCCAAATTGTTGTTAATCTAAACACAATGCAGCTGATCAGACCTGTTGTCACCGTCCATCCTAAGATCACAGTGTTCAGCTCTCAGTCCGTCCGTTCACAGCGTCTGAGTGAACACCTGTGATCTGATGTCACTTCCTGCTCTATGTGCAAATAAACCCGTCCATCACTGGGACAAACAGACTCCATGTTTCTACTCAAAGACAGAAAGAAGTTCATGCAGAACATTTGCTGAATTTACAAGAAGGAACAAATAAGTCAGAATCAGTCAGAGACAGAGTTTCACACGGTTTATAAAGTGTCTCCAACTCAACAACTCACTAAACTGACACATTTGTTAAGGGAGTCTGGGGACAAAGAAGTCGCCTATACTGGTTACTGTTTAGTGTGTTTGTAAAATGTGACATGTTTAGATCAATAAAATGTTTCTTCTTTCATAAATTGAGTGTAAATGGTGAAATCAGTGTAAACAGTGTGTTCAAACAGCTGCTAAATGTTGGCAGGTAAGACTTTAGCACTTTAGACACAGAAGCAGACAGGCTGGTACAGCCATGCTGCCACAAACTGACACTTTTTACAAGGAAACAAACAACTTACTGTTTTCATTTAATGCTGAAGTTACAAGGAGACAATGATTCAGAGTCTGTCAGAGCCGTTTAACACAGTTCAACTCTTAAAATCACTACATTTGTAAAGGGAGTCTGGTGATATTGTGGTTACCAGTTCAGTGGTTGGATCAGTGTCCAGAATTTAGTTCAAATATTTACATTTTTAAAACTGTGATCTGAAAAAAATGTCTATTTGCAAAATTCAGTATGAGTCTTAAAAATCCAAATTATTGATTGATTATTGAGAATGATTGATGCTGCATGTGATGTTGAA
This sequence comes from Pagrus pagrus, assembly GCF_965226575.1. Taxonomy (NCBI): domain Eukaryota; kingdom Metazoa; phylum Chordata; class Actinopteri; order Spariformes; family Sparidae; genus Pagrus; species Pagrus pagrus. The sequence continues at coordinate 1,127,404 of NC_140194.1, forward strand.
TGTTATTGTCTAAAGTCATGTATAAATCAACTAACTCAGGTGTGTGTGTGTGTGTGTGTGTGTGTGTGTGTGTGTGTGTGTGTGTGTGTGCATGCCTCCTCAGCTCAGTAATAATTAATAGGAACCTTATCTGGCTGAAATGAGATAAAGAGGGGTACATCTCCATGACGACAACCCCCCAAGGCCTGTAAACACACACACACACACACTCCTGCCGGGTTGTACAGTCAGTCTGAAGGTGAGGTCGCAGCATGCACAGGTCGTACCAGCCGTTAAAGCCCGTCACCAACCGCTACCTGCAGCAGCGATGGGACCAGAACAACTACGACAACCACCGCAGAAAGGTAGGAGGATGGAGGACGGAGGATGGAGGTGGAGACAGCTGAGCTCATATCAGAGATGGAGTCTTGGTGACGTTTGGTTGGACTGCAGGTGGTTTGCAGGGCTGATGGAGAAGCAGAGGGTGGGAGGTGAGGCAGGTGAGGCCGTGGTTAGAGGATTAGCGATGGTGTTGGACCGGTGGGTTGGATGTGAAGGTGCAGTGAAGTATTGGTGGGTCTGAGACTGAGGGATGGCTGATGAGGGTTTGGTTGCTTGCAGCTGGATTAGAGATTGGAGGTGGATGGTTACAGGTGTGACAGAAATATCTTAAAAAATACAACCTTGACTTAAAGTTGACTTAAAGATATAATGTGCAACATTTCTGCATTAAAACGTCTAAAACCAGCGAGACCTTTGTTCTATATTTTGTTCAGTTGTGTATGTTATCCCAAATGTTTCCAACAATGTTCAAACCAGAGAAATCTATAATTTTGTTCAAGGTAACGATGTGTTTCAATGAAACATAACGTGAAAAAACTTTATCTTTGTTCCTGGCTCGTTCCCTCATTTCCTTAAATTTTCATGAACAAGATCTTTATTTGGAAGCTTTCTGTGGTCTGCATGTTTTCATTATAGTCATTCTACTGTATCTATGATCGTTAGTTATCTTTTCTGTAAAGTAGATTTTATCGTTTGTGGCGGGGTACGCCATATTGTCTGAAGTATTTTGGTAGAATATGTTGCATGGCTTCAGAAAAGTTACTAAAAAGAAGAGGAAACTCACCAAAAATATGGTCAAAACAAAAACAAAAAGAAATGTAAAACTTCTTCCTGCTCACGGCACAAAAAGTTTTAGAAATGCAAAAATTGCAGAATACACTTCCACATTTCCCTCACCTGTGTTTACCTGTGCAGGTGAGCTCCGCCCTGCCTGTAGTGGACAACAAGGGAACGAGGACACCAGCTCACGTCCAGCTTAAACTAAAAAAACTACAGGTCAGCCACACACACACACACACACACACACACACACACGCACACACACACACACACACACACACACACACACGTGTCATGAGGATTGAAACAGTGTGGAGATAATAAAATGACAGTGGACAGAAAGCTGCCTCCTGGTCACGTTGCCTTCATCAAACTAATCAGTGTGAGTCAACTGTCAGTCCGTCCTGATGATGTCGAAGCCTTTCAACGGTCAAAACTTTGCCCTTTAACTGTCAATCATTCTCAAAGTGTTTCTGTTTCTGTGACTCAGCTGCAGGATGAACGGCTGTCGATCATCGACAGAGACAACCGCCTCCTGGCCTCCAAACTGGCCGACATTGTTTGCTCTAAAGGCCTGGTGGACCATCGGAACCAGTACCACCTGAGGAGGTAAGGACCGCACAACACGCTCCTGTTGTCATGTCCTGCTCCGTCCTGCCGGGTCACAACATGTTACAACCTGTTATGTCATCTCACGTGCTGTTGTGCCCTGACAAGTCTTATGTGTGATGTGATGGGAGGCCACGCCCTGATACGACCTGCTGCACCATGTGATGTCATCTGCTGCACCATGTGATGTCATCTCGCTGTGTCACATCGTCCCGTATCATGTCTTTTATGTCACATCATGGCTTGTTACGTGTTATAATGTGATGTCATGTCCTCTGACATCCTCTTTTTATGTGATTTGTTGTGATATCATGTCTGTCATCTTATGTCCTGTTACATCATGTTATGTCCTTATGTGTCATGTCCTGTCATTTCATGTCTTTCATGCTCTGTCATCCTCATGTGTCATATAGTTTATTGTTCGTTCAGGTTCCCATTAGCGTCTGTATCAGCGGCTGCTTCTCTTCCTGGGGTCCATATGAGATTAATAAAACACCGACAGCACACAGACAATAAAAGAGACAAACACAAACACAGACCGAGTTTATCCAGAAATTACATGATTAACATCAGAATAATCCAAATATTAGATAACTCTAACGATGCATGTGCAGAGCTGATCAAACTAACGAAGTTATAATCCCACCGGCTGATGGCTCCGTGATGATTGAGCCCTGTGCTCGTGTCATGTCATCGTATACTATGTCAAGTCTCTTGCCATGTCAGAAATATTATGCTATTATTTCCTATTTAAATAGAAGTAGGAACAGTACAACCTTAAAAAACACCTGATATATTTACATGTATTTCACTGAGGTCTTTAACATTACTATGATGATGCCAGCGTGCCTTGTTGGACCTTTCAATAATTGATGTGACCAGTCCTGCTCTGTTACGGTGTTGAATTATTGATCTGTATGTGGATGTGTGATGGGGGCGACAGTCTCTGGTATTTATCTGCTCTCACACAGGAGCTGTAAAATCTTTAATCCTGACAGGAGCTGTAAAGCTTCTCTGAGATCTTTTATTCTGTGATTCACAGTAAACAGAAGCTGCTTCAGCCAGGAGCAAAACTGTGACACTCAAAACGGCGAGTGATTAATGAGCAAAAGAAAGTCATTACTAATATACTCTCACAGTGCTGAGTCAGCATGCTTTCAGTCCACCTGCCATGACTTCAGACACATCCAGCAGTCACAGAGCGACGTGATCGTCCATGTAGAGTCGTGTTTGGTCTCCGCCAACTCCTGAGCAGCAGACAGGATGCGTTCAGGCACAGTATTCAGTGCAGGTCAATCACGCTTGGCACCGCTCAGAGCTGCAACAACTAGTCGATTAAGTGATTAGTTGATTGAAAGATAATTAGTTGCCAACTATTTTGATAATCGATTAATCGTTTCAGTCGATTTTCAATTCATAAACATGCACCTATGTGTCATGTCCGCCCTTCACTCTTCTTCTTCTGCGTTTCCTCCTCAGTCTGAATGCCGACAAAAGGAGGGAGGAGCTTCTGCTGGTCAGCCGTCAGAATCAGGCCATCTACCAGCGAATCACGTCTCGCCAGTCGGAGTACCGCCGGCAGCTGTGGTTGGATGACTGGGAGAGAGCGGAGCATCGGCGGGACGATATTTCCCGATACCCCCGAGGGCTCGCACAGAAACAGGTGAGTCCAAGAACTGAAATATGTGACAATATTATTATTTCCTCACAACTTTTAATTTGCAAGACGCTGGTAAAATGCACAAAGACACACAAAAATATTTTTTGTTCTTTGTGTTTTTGTACGTACATACAATGAATTATGGGTAAATCATTCTTGAGAAAACACTCGATACACATAATCCACCGAACAACACTTTTATATTAAAATTGAAACTTGGACTCAGTTTTCTTCACCACAAAACGCTCCTCAGAGTGTCAGAAAGCAGCGAGAACCACTTATGAAAGATTTAGGTGAGGTGAGAGTCTCCTGCTGGACTGAGTGTGGGGACTGAGCAGATTAACAACATGCAGTGAATGGGTCCTCGACCACAGCCTGTTGTGTGTCAGCGATGGTTGTTAACTCAGGATGAACCCTGAAGCAGAGGACATACGATCAGTGTTGCATGTTTGTGTCTGCAGAAGTCGCACAGGAAGGTGAAGTTTGCAGCCATGGAGGGCAGCGAGAGGTCGACGAGCTGCAGCAACACCGACACCGACCGGACCGACAGAGACGCCTGAAGCACCAACAAACACACTCAGACAAACAGGCCTCGGCTGCTGCTTTAGTAAAAAATCATCCTCAATTTGATCCTCAATTTGTCAAGTGTGGTGCAAACACACAGAGTTCAACCTCGGCAGACGCTTCTCTTACGTGCAGAACTTGCCTGAGAAACGTCGTGTTTTTAAGTTTTCTTTAGTGTCAAGCTAACGGCTGACTTTTACATTTTTGAGTGAACTGTTCCTTTAAGGATTTAAGAATAAAACTATATCCCTCCATATTTTATCTATCTGACAACATGACGCACGCTGTGAAGCTCCATTGTGTTTGGTTTAGTGACATCTAATGGTGAGTGTGCAGACTGCAACCAACTGAACACCCCTCGTCTCAGCCTCCCCTCGGCTGTTAATACATGAAAGTCTCTCTGTAGAGTCAGTGATGGTTCTTCATGTTTCTACAGTGGTAGATAGAAACATGAAGGTGATTAAACACTGATGAAAACATTATGATGAATATTATCTTACATTTCTGACAGTGGATCCGACACACTGGACCTTTAATGCCTCACGTCTTGTCGTCTTTTGGGTCTATTGGTGTTTTTTTTCATGTCTCATTCTCTGAGAATTATCCTGATTTAAATCAAATTAAAAGCTTCTGGATCATTGATTTTGAATCAAACCTCCTTCACATCCTGATTTCTGGAGCCACTTTATAACCACTGCTGAATCTGATCTGATCCTCCTGGGAAACAATCATTACTTCAGACTGCGTATCTGTGACCTGAAACTCAGACAGACATCATCACACAAGCCAGCAGCTCTCGTCTGCTCCGCTGTTTCCTCCACTAGGTGGCAGTAACTCCATGTCTCTGCTCTTTGGTGCCTCCTCTAAAGCTGAAACTGAGACTGAGACGAGGAGAGACTAAGGACTGCTTTTTATTAAAGGAGCAGTCTGTAGTTTTGTTGAAGAAATGTTAATGAGCAGAGAAAGATCTTCATTGGCTGATTTTAAACAAACTAAATAATCAAACTCTCTTTGTTTTCATGTCTGAATAAACTGAGTTAATGAACTGACCTTAAAGGGCAACACACTATCTGACACTCTTTATCAGCCCTGTGTACTGTCATGTCTCAGCTCAGGAAATACTTTTTACAAGATAAATCAGTAAATCTCCAGCCAGTAATAAACCACAGTCAGTTTTATCCCTCATCATGTCCGAGCGAGTACATTCATAATTTAATGATAATTTCTGATTGTCTCTGTGCTGCCAGGATGACGGAGGTAAAATATCAGTATGTGGAGTACATATATGTGCAGTGGAAAAGCCCTTTAACGCTGTCAGTCTGTCCTGATGCCGAGCTCGGCTGGAAGCCACCTCGGGCCAGGACACCGGGCCATCTGGGAACAGTTAGCCAGCGTCTGTGACTGTAAACCGGAGCAGCTCCCCCGGCACCGAACGCTGCATTAACAACAGTTATTCTCTTCTGTTCAAAGCTGAAATCAAAGAGAGCTCCAGCACCAGAAATAAAGACGTACGTGTTCAGTCCATACGTGTGAATCTGTCGCATGCGTTCTCTGAAACATAACGAAGCTGAGCAGACAACAGTGCTGTTGGTTTATTGGAGGGCAGCCGTCCTTCCCTGTTTTACAACGTTTCACTTTATTAAGATCAGAGGAGCAGCACTCAGACCTGCTCCAGCTTTATTACTGCTGGGTTTTACACAACATGCAGACTGGAGGACAAACCACTGCAGGAACAATACAAGCTAACGCCAGCAACAATCTCGACCTCCAAATGTCTTGGCCTCGTCTCGGTCTCAGTGCTCTCTGGTCTCGGTTATGTCTTGGTCTCGGTTGGTGCGGTCTTGACTACAACACTACTTTTGGGTGGACTGATATGTCCTGATATGTTGTCATATGCTGCTGGAGTAAAGAAAGACAAGTGTCATTTTCAGGACTGAACTCTGACAGATGATCTGTTTCCTGCTGCTCAGATCATTCGTTTATCTTTTATTACATCTGTTTCTTCCGTCTTTACGAACACCTCAGTGTTTCTACAAACAGCTCCCGGCTCTGAGGAAGCAAAGTTTAAACCCTCTGAGACGGACAGATGTTTCGCTCTCTCTATTTGTGTCGCCTGTGATGAACTCATGAGTCCAAAGTGTTATTTTTCCAATAATTCAGAGCTTGTTTAGTGTCAGGAAATGAAACGTCTCTGTTCAGACGTTCATTGCAGCCGTATTTTCAGTCTGCAGTGCAGTTATTTGTTTTGTGGTTGGGATGATCTCAGAGCAGTTTATTCTCTTGGCTGTGATGGTTTTCTGTCTGTTTCTGTTTTTGTGCTGTCGTGATTCAGTTCGTCTCTCTTCATCTTGTTTGGTTGTTTTTGTCTGAGTAATGTGACGATAATCACAGACGACAGAGATTTAAATGTTTCACTTTGGCTGTTCATTAAAAATCAGAAATGTTTCATGTTTTGTTCAAATACTTACATTTTTTAATGGTTACATAAAAAAAACCCTCCTTTTTACCAGACGCCATCAGACTAATTCCAGACTAACCTGGTCATGACTGGCTCCTCTCACTGAAATCTGTCCAATCAGGTCAGTTTGCAGCACTTGGAAGTGAAACACCAGCTGAGGACACAGAGGTCTTCACTCACATTCACTTTAAAATGTTCAACTTGGATTTAACTGAGGAAAAGTTACACCCATTCATTTTGTGTCACATATATGAGAGTAGTTTTGATAAGTGATTATATGGATTTTGTGTTGAGCATTTACCTGCTCAACAACACAATTAGTTACATTACAGACATTTGTGCTGTTAATGCTGTCAGATGGTTTGCCACCAAAAATACTTGGTTAGATGTTTGAAAAGATCCTACTAAGTAACTAACGAGCTGAGACGTCAAATGAACTGTGATGCATTCACTGACTGCTGTATGAACTGAAGTGCATTTGAAGGGTGATGGGATCACTTAGCTTTGGGTAAAAAGTGGAGAAACTACAAAGTGATTCATTCTGTGACTGTGTCCATCACAGCGCGTCTTCTGTGAATTTAAAATGAAGCCATTTCATTGGCTACATGGTAACAAGTTCTCCACCAGACGGAGAACCAAAGATATAAATGCAAAGACAGGAGGCACAGCAAGGTACATTTCTTTGAGATTTTTCCTCAAAGGTGAACACGTGGTGCACAGACATAAAACATGACGTCTATTTTCAGACTTCAAATGGCCGACATGTGCCGGAGCGCCTGGACGTGACGTCACGTTGTATGTTTGACCACAGGAAGAGGAAACAGGCGTCAAACTCAACTGAGATCACTGACTGTTTTTAACTTTCCTGTGAGAAGTGGACTTGGTCCGGTCCCACCTGTCCGTCCATCGGTCTGTCTGTATGTACGGTACATATGTTGGACAGTAGCAGCGTGTCGTGTTCACTGACTGACCCTCAGGCTCATTTAAAGGCTGTTTTACCGTCTGTTTCACTTTAACTTTGCTGCTTTGACTCGGAGTTTCCACTTGTTATTTCCAGCAGCCTGCTGCCGCCCAGCTCACAGACTGCACCGACTTTTTATTGACAGGGAGGGAACGTGTGTGTGTCTGTGTGTGTGTGTGTGTGTGTGTGTGTGTGTGTGGTACTCACATTGTGGGGACAATGACAGTGTTGGGACTGGTCCATTTGTTTGAGTCTTTCTGTTCACACACTCTCAGCAGTCTTCTGTCATATTGATCATGACGTGTTTGCACTGGTTTACTGCTTTAATTATTTCCATTTCTTCATTTTGGAGGCAATTAATGTACTTTTACTCCACTACATCTGTTTGATAACTGTAGTCACTTGTTACATGCTGCATCAGAGCCAAAGTAACAGACTGTGATTCTGTTAATCAGAAAAAATATTGTGAAAATCATTTCAGACATGATAAAAAAATGTAGCAATAATAAAAAATCATACAGACAAATAAAGAAATAGAATAAAAGAATAAGAAAAAATAAACAGCAATATGAACGACTTGTAATCAAAGGATTTCAGCATCATTCTGGGTTAAAACCCAATTTTTGCAATTTTCATAAAATGATAAAAATACGTTTTTGTAACTTCATTAAAACACAGAATATAATACACAGAGCATGTAGAGATGATGGTCTAAAGCAGGGATGGGGAACCTCCGGCTTCTGGGCCGTATACGGCCCACGAGACTGTTTGGTCCGGCCCGCGAGGCAATCCATAAGTGCACCCACAAACAATCAATTCGGTAAAAATTATTTCAAATGTGCAATGAGAGGAGACTAGCGTTGTCTAAAACGGAACATGGCTACTAAAAAAGAAAAGTTGATGCGTAGTGTCGCTCTGTCCAGGACAAATGGACTTGTGAATTCTTCTTTGTGGGCGTGAGAGGCGAGCCCGTGTGCCTGGTGTGTGGGGACGCGCTGGCCGTAATGAAAAAGGCAAACCTTGACCGTCGTTACAGCGCGAAACATGCTAAACTGGATGACCTGAAAGGAAAAGCGCTGGCAGGTAAAGTTGCCGCTCTCCGACGGAGTTTGAGTGGCCAGCGAGCAGTTTTATCCAAACCGCGAGCGGACCAGGACAACGTGACGCAGGCTAGCTTCGTGGTCAGTAGCTAATTTAGTAATAACCTTATATGAGACAACTCAGATCATTTTCGAGTGATTTAAAGCTTATGTGTCCCAGAGGAGCAATTGCAGACTCAGGAAGAGGATTGTAGTACAATTAACAAGAAGTTAATGTTGGACTTTGCAGACGGCTGTATTTTTTAAAATCAGAATGCTCTGAAATGATTTGAGGTACATTTTAAGGTTGTCTACTATCAATCTGAGGTGAAGTTGTTCAGTGGAAACAGTTTTCTTTCAATAGCAGACTGAATTCAGGGGGAATATAACTCAATCTCTCATTTTCAAGTGATTTAAAGCTGATACGTGACATTTTAGAGGGCTGAATTTTTTTAATTTCATGATCTGATTTGAGATACATTATAAGGTTATCTACTGCTTAAACTACTAAACATCAGTGAATATAAAACCAACAGGAACAGATTATTAAAAAATTAATTGGATTAAAACAATAAGATACACTGAGATGGATAAAATTGGCTAAAACATTAATTAATGGTAATGATATTTATGTTATTGCAATTAAGTTAAAAAGGCCATAAAAATATGTTGTGAGCTGCTTACCTTACAAAAAATTCATGGCCCCTGAGGGATGGTCTGAAGACACAGAGATATAAAGGTGTGTATCATCAGCATAACAAAATAATTCCTTTCTTTCCGGTGTGAAACAGTCAGGGACTGCGCCAGTAATGTTTTATTATGTTATCTTTACTTTTACTCACGTAAGACTTTTGGGTGCTGTAACAACGCTGTGCTCAGGTGACTGAGGTGACCGACGCTTCGACAAGCTGAGACATTGACCCGACATCAGGTCGTACCTGTCAGATCTGGAGAAGAGTCTGTCGATGTTTGTACGAACGGTGTCATTATCAAAATGATTTTATCTGCATTTATATTGTATTTTATTTTAATGTTATTGTTTGTTGTTACTGTAAAGCACTTTGTTTGTGTTTTAAGGTGCTGTATTCCTTCGTGCAGCGATTCTCAGCCCTCCTCAGGGACTTTCTCTCCAGGATTATTGGACAGATGTTAACATCTGGTCACAGGCATTTCCTGTTTGTGCACCGATCGGGACATTAAAGCTCCTGTTTTGAAAAGGGAAGGTGAAGTTAACGGCTCTTTAAAAAGCAGAGATCTCTGTGAGTGTGTGCGTGTGTGTGTGTGTGTGTGCACAGGAGGAGGTGTGTTTACTGTGCTCCTCCTCCTCCTCCTCCTCGTCCTCCTCCTCCTCCTCTTCGTCCTCTCTCCTTCATCAGAGCAGCAGAGTTAAGAATCAACCCACCAACACACACACACACACTCACAGTCTGTCTGTCTGTTTTTCAAACACACTCATGGATTATCACCACCTTCTTCTTCTGCTGCTGTGGACCTGCAGCTTCCTGCCAGGTGAGCCAGCGAGCGAGCGAGCGAGAGAGAGAGAGAGAGGGAGAGAGAGGGGCAGGTAACAGGTGTTGCTGATGGAGAGAGTTTGAAGCCTTTAAAGTGGAGCTCCTAATTGGAAACCACATGTTACCGTGGCAACATATTGATTACAGTATAGAGGGGAGAGGTCAGGTGCACCACAGAAAGAAGTAAAATGTTCAGATTTATGTTGAACTCATCTTGCTCCTGGTAGTCCAGCCAGCTGTTACTCTGCTGCCCCTATTTGATGGGAGTATGAATGCAACAGGTGGGCAATTCTTACGTATTGCACCTTTAACCTTTTGATTTCCAGGACGGTTCCACGTTTCTTTTTAAAGACTCAATTTTTCTACCAAAACATCAAAGCAAATATTCATTTCATCCATCTAGCTTCTGGATTCAGTCTCTTATTTTGACGCTGCACGCTTCGTCAGAGTTACAACTCGCTCCCCGACAGGATCGACAGTTTGACTCACAAACGTTTGAACACAAAAATGTGACGCTGAGTTTTCTGTGCATGTGTTTTATTTCCATGCAGGGATCTTTGAAGCGGAGCATTTATGAGCATCTATAAGACATTTACACGACTCTCCGAACCTCTACAAGCCTTTCTAGTAGGAGCTGACAACTAACTTTGATTTGAGGAGCCTCTGTCATCAATACTAGTGGACTCAGAAGTTGTTTTGTGTTTGAGGTTTAAAGCAGATGGAGAAAAACTGCTGAGTCACAAATGTTTCTTTCAGAGCGGTTGTTCGGATCAGTGAATATTTTAGAAAGAGAAGGCTCTGGTAGCGCTCTCCTGAGGCTACGATCAACAGTGAGTGTTGGACAGAAAACAAAAAAAAAGTGTTGGACAAAAGTAAACAGCTCGTCCTGCTCGTTCTCCAGCTTTCAGTATGGCTTCAATAATATTCTCAGATGTGGCTCAAAGTGTAAAGTGTGTCCTGGTGGGTTGTGCTGGACAGTTGATGTTCATCCTCTGAGGAGCAGGAAGCAGCCGTCTCCTGGGGGAAAGTTCTGGGTGTGTTTGACCCAACCTTCCACCCCGACCTCCTCCGTGTGCCAACTACTTCTCCTGACTTCCTCCATTGCTGCAATAATTACTACCTCCACTAGAGGTCACCACCAAAAAAGAAGCGTTAACATGGGTCATAATAAGCTGCTTTCAAAGGCGACCTAGGTCAATATAAGTACTGTACATGAGGTTAACAGCCCAGTGTTCACATAGCGTTTGTTTCTGAGCGCCAACATCTTTTTTCGGCCGTTCCCAGCGAGGAGCGAGCGTCTGCAGCAGCTGGCGGCCGTCCAGAGAAACGGTGCGGCCCATTTTTGTGCGACTGCTCCGAGCGCCTCGGATTATAAAAAACCTCATCTCCTCAGAAGTGGAGAGTTTATTTCAGTGAAAGCAGAACAAAGAACGACACTGACGGCGTTTCAATCAGAGTTTGTTCTGATTGGTTGAAGCTTGTAATAGATGGATGCTTTGTCCAATCACCTGCCAGGTGTTTTTTAAGAGTGTCTGCCCTTTTCTGAACCTTTCCAGAAGATGCTGTGAACAAAACATCTGTTACGTCGGGATAGACTTTATTTTCTTCTTAAATAAGATGATTTAAATCTTTGCGCAGTTTGATGATGACCCGATGGTGGCAGGAGAAAACATCTGGGCAGATCACCACAGTTATTGTGAATCTCCCTCATGGAGCTGTTAATATCACACCTGTATGATGCTGATATAAGTTACCTGGATGACGAGCAGATGGAGCGACTAACGTCCTGATGTTTAGCGAGTTCTGCTGACAGAGCAACACTGAGCACATTTACAAGTCAGAAACATTTCGTCCCAGCGGATGAGGTCAGAAACGTTTTTCTGTTTCACTCTGATTAAATTGTATTTCCATACATTGAAGCTGGAGCGTTATGATCCCTGTGGCTCCTTAATTGAATTTATGTAGAGGTTGGTGCGATGGCTGCGAGGCTGTGGATGTTTCCCTCGAGCTTCGGCCTGCAGCTCAGCGAGCTCTCGCTGCGAGGTGATGGGTTTTTCACCCGGAACTCAGAGGCTGAAATGGTTTTTGCAGCACGTTGTGGCTTTTAGGCTGATCGTTAAACTCACGCAGCAACACATCAGTCATGATGTTGTTGTTGTTGCCCGTCAGCCTGCGGTTGGTAACACCACACAGGAAGGCATCGAGCACCACCCGCTTTATTTAAGATTAAACACACGAGCTTCATCTGCTGCCGATATGATTGTCTCATACCTGTTTGCACCTCTATGACGTCCCAGTTCCAGATGTGTCCCCAGGTTTTGTCTTTAAATGGGCTCAAAAGCCGTCCTGACATGTTGAATGTTTCTCTTGTGTTAAACTCCACCCATGTGGCAGTCCACCGGTACAAAACAAACCATAATAGAAATAAGACCTGGTCGAGTGTGCTGCCAGCTTCAGCTGCACTTCATAGTAACCACAGACATGCGTGATGGTTTTATTTTGTCTGTAACGAAGAAGCAGCGCTGCCTCAGGGACGCTCTGATCAATTTGATGCATAAAAAAAGTTTTATATAACTAAAGAAAATAAAAACAGTTCCTTTCAGACAGAATGTACGCTGGATGCTGATCAGGCCAATCCCTGATACGTGTCGTCTTATGTAAGAAGAAACTCGCACACCAAGCTCCATTCAAAAAATCCAGAATTTAATGTGTCCTTCCTGGAAGAGACACTTACGCTGCAGAATGTGACTCATTTAAATTAAACACATATGTTATCCACAAAATTACAGTTTTCCTCAGTGAAATCTTGACTTGTGTTATTTGCTCACTCGTGGTATTAATGAAACGGTAACGCTGAATATTTTGACAGTTCATTTTTGAAAGAGAAGGAGTTGCTGACAAAACAATCTCACCATGAGCTCCATTAATGTAATAACATCATGGTGACATTATAATAATAGCAGTTCTGGAGCTTTTGATCATATCACAAACACTGAATATGAATAAAGCCGTGATTCAAAGCTGTATGAGTGGAAGATATGTCAAATGAATGCTGCCTGATCGATCATGTGCATGCTGAATTTAAAATCTGCAACTAAGGATTTAAAAAACTCTCCTCAGTGGTGCTGGATGTATTTTGTAACCCAGTTGATTAACAAGACAACTTTAAATATGCAGGTTTGTTAATGGAGTTTGGCAGATGACACCAGTTCTGCCTGCTGCTTCTGCTCTAACACAAAGGTGACATGTCAGTCAATATTTCACAGACCGTCAGGGCTACGACCTCTGACCTCAGAGAGGTGAGGGCTTATCTGGCTGCAGTGATGCTGAGCCAATAGAGGCGTCTGCCCGCCTGCTGGAGGAAGTGACACAGACGGCGTTTGGCTGCGAGCTGCCTGACAACAGCACAGCTCACTAAATCACTCCCATCTTTGACCTGATTAGAATTATTTCCCACTGCTGAATCTGATTTGAAAACTGGAGGTTTTGCAAAAACAGCACAGACTTTGTTTCCCTTCTAACAGAAAATATTCTCTTGGTTGCTGCAGTAGCTGGAGCTGGATATTAATCTGTTTTCTGTTATGACAGCAGCTAACACATCTGGAAAAATCAGCTAAGTACGGACACATACACAAACAACACAGTCACAAAGCCTCCTCGGCTGTTTAAAAAAAATTATAAAAATGCACCATGAGAGCCAGTGAGGATCATCCAAATCAGTCAAATCATCCAGTGGCAGCGACAGGAGACTGTCAGACTTGGATCTGGATCTGGTGTCTCTGCTGTGCCAAGTCTCTCTCCATTCTTTCGCCAACAGCTCCGATAAATCGAGCTGGTCCTTGGCTCGACTCTGACAGGAGCAGATTCCTCTCAGCCGTGAGGAAACAAACGCACCTCAAAGGCCGAGACAATTCACCATCAATCCTCTCTTTTCCAGTGTCTTTTATTTTTGCCCTCAGCAGCCAAATTCATCGCTGGCAAACAGTCTCGCAGCACGCAGAGTTTTTCCGAGCGCTGTGCTCATTTACACAGCTGGAGGAATTGAACCGGAGCGCTCAGAGGAAATACCTCCACACACAGGGAAAGACCACAAAGGTCACAGGGTCATGGTGGAGTCTCAGGGTCACAGCAGAAGCTGTCAGAGACAACTCATCTCATTTACAAACACCTCAGCAGATCATCAGATCTGATCCTTTTGTTCTTCTTCTTCTGAGTGAGGATCATTTTTAATATAATGACTTATCTTTAGGTTAGATGAGATTACAGAGGAGGAAGATGAGGAGGATGAGAGGAGAGCAGAAACAGATGAAACAAGATAATTCAAGATGACAAAAAATAAAATGAGCTGAGATAAAACATGAACACGTAAATATGCAAGATTTAATAAAATGAGATTAGAAGAAG
>NC_140194.1:1146750-1351750 GCF_965226575.1 Pagrus pagrus
CCTCGCAGTCTGCCAGGATTACAGAATCTCTCTCCTTTGAAGTCGCAGGTAAATAAGTGGAAAGTATTTGCGTTTGTCTCGCGAGCAGCTTCTCCTGCGTCCTGAGGCGAAGTGGTGGGATCTGGAAACTATGTGTTGTGGTTTGTTATTCCCCAGCCCCCCTCTGGGAAGCCCATCACTCCACAGTGTGTGTGTGTGTGTGTGTGTGTTATTAAAGGGGGATTTGACGTCGTTACTCTGCAGAGTTGTTTTTCGACACAGCCTGGTGACATTTCAGGTGTTTGGCTGATGTTGTTATCCAGACGCTGGAATAATCCGTCTCTGTTCTCAGGAATGTTACTCGCTCCCATAAAACCATCGGGGTCCTGTGACCTTTGACCTCCATACTCATACTCCAGTATGACTTCTGGTACTTCTGACATCACTCGTTTTACACAACTGAGAAATGACGACCCGACCTTTCCCCTGAACTTTACCTCAAACCTCATGTAATCTTTAACCTTTGAATATCTCATATAGTATTTACATTCCCCTGTTACCATGGACACCAGCCACATGAAGAAAACATAAATAAAGTCATGGAAAACTTCAACAGAACTGAAGTCGACCTCCGTGTTGAGCTGTGTGTGTGTGTGTGTGTGTGTGTGTGAGAGTGTGTGTGTGAGAGTGTGTGTGTGTGTGTGTGTGTGTGTGTGTGTGTCAAACCCGTTGACCTGTGTTGACCTCTGAGGTCAAACCTCCGGCGGTACATGTTTGCTGAGCGCCTGTTTGTGTGGCCTGTCAGCCTCCATGCTGTGTGTGTGTGTGTTTATGTCTGAGTGTGTTTGGTCTGCTTTGGGTTTTTTCTCCTCAGTGTGAGTTTAACACTGACACACCTGTCCTGAGACACACTGACACACCTGTGCTGAGACACACTGACACACCTGTCCTGAGACACACTGACACACCTGTGCTGAGACACACTTTAGTAATAAGCATATAATCTGCTGGAAACATAAAACAAGACAAAGATGTTTTTTTCCAACTTAATTGATGAAATAATTCAGCTGTCAGTCGACCTGATGTCGCGCCCCCATGAGGTGAACAAGCAGGAAGAATATATCGACTCCAACCAGAAGAAAACAACCAGAATAAGTTCTTATTAGACGCAAACATCTTCCTATTGATTATCAGACCGGATCAGATCCGTCTCTTCCGACTGACGTGTTTACGTGAGCTTTTCATTCTGATTATCAGAGGGTCCAACATCATCACATCCAAATTTCTGTTTTTGATTATCCGTCATTTCATTGATGAGGTGAAGACTTTGGATTCAGTCGGTTCACTGTGACGAGCAGACGAGACCTCAGAACCCAGTTCAGCCCGGATGCAACTAATACATCTTGAATCTGCTTTCAAACCGAAACGGAACCACAGTGTTAGAAAATCCTGCATCACGCGTCAGCTTACGTACAATGTAGTTGTCTTCTTTCTGCTGTGTTGTTTCACCTAATCATGAAAAATCATGTTTGATGCTTTCATATCTCACTGATGTTCGTTTGAGGGTCTTATTTAAAAGAATAAACTGGCAGCTGTTAGTCTGAGACGTCCCTGTTGTGTCGATAGCAGAAGATTGCAATAAAGTTACATGGTAAATAAAATAAACACGGCAGAAACGTCAAACAGGTCGGACCAACAACTGCAACGTCGCGGTGATGAGACAGATACCTACACTGTGTCTGACACTGGATGTTTGATGAACTCCATCACAGAAGAAGAAAGTCTGTGTCCACAAAACCCACAGCAGAGTGATGCAGGCCTGCAGCACAATAACTTCTCGGCAGGTACAGTTCAGAGGTTTTACGGCACCTGCTGAGGAAACGATCACCATGATGGAACGATGTCAGAGGATCAGAGCCGGCTCTGTCTGCTGCTGCAGGCTGCAGGATGTGGACTCTGTCTGTTTGGGATGTGGTTTGTCACTGTTTGATGTGGACGGCAGACACATTAGCAGATTGGAGGTTAGCGCTCTACTATGGCATCTCCTCTGGTATGTGACTCAGCCCTCTTCCCAGAACCGCCGTCCAGGCCACATGTGGTGGTGTTTAGTCCGGTTTACTCTCACAAGCCGCTCGCTGCGTTTAACACCACCGCCGCTCATTGCCACAGAAACAGCTGCTCAGTGTTTTACATTTAATGCAGAGCTCACAAGAAGGTAGTGAGGACCGACGACTCGCTCTCTACATCTCACAAAGTTTGTAAAGTTTCTCCTCATGCAACTATTATTAAAATGACACGTTTTGTTAAGGGAGTCTGGTGATGTTGAGGTTACTGGTTCAATGGTCGGATCAGTTGAAACAGACGGTGTGTTCTCTCCCTCTTCTTCTTCGTCTTCGTCTTCGTCTTCGTCTTCTTCTTGTTCTTCTTTTTCTTCTTCTGTACTGAGAGCTGTTCACCGCTCAGGATGGATGTTGATACCAGGTGTGAACAGGGCCTGTGTGTGTGTGTGTGTGTGTGTGTGTGTGTGTGTGTGTGTGTGTGTGTGTGTGTGTGTGTGTGTGTGTGTGTGTGCGTGCGTGCGTGCGTGCGTGCGTGTGTGTGTCTCCAGGTTGCTGGTTGGCGCTCCCTTTGAATCGACGGGGAAGCAGCAGACTGGTGATGTGTTCAGGTGTCCTCTAGATACCAGAAACTCTGCAAACTGCAGCCGGCTCCACCTGGGTGAGCAACATGGCCGACATGTGACACACACCAGCTGTTTCTAGTGAAATAAGGAAATGAATGATTTGCATTAAGACTTGACCGTGTAAAGTTTTCCTGTGACGTGTTTGTAATCAGGAAAACTTTCTCTGGACAACGTGTCTGAGAGGAAAGACAAGATGAGGCTGGGAATGACGCTGACCTCCAACCCGAAGGACAGCAGCTTCGTGGTGAGTCACAGGACACACAACTACCTCCTCATCCAAGTACAACCATGAATTTGGGACTTTAACGCTGCTGTTCAGTGTGATGTTACTACTGGTGGATTCTCCTTCACTCTCTCTCGGGTGTATTTCACGTACTTGTGTCCTCGGAGGTGTTTTTCATTCATGCTGTGTCCTCAGACCTGTGGTCCGCTCTGGTCTCATGAATGTGGAAGCTCCCTGTACAGCACGGGAATCTGCTCCAGAGTCGGCCGAAACTTCAGACTGTCCCACACCATCGCCCCCGCCCTGCAGAGTAATCACTACACATCCATCCATCCATCCATCCATCCATCCATCCATCACTCCTGTACTCCTGTCATCCTGTCCTGAACCCATCTTGTTCTTTACCTCGCAGGGTGTGAGACGTTCATGGACATCGTGATCGTTCTGGATGGATCTAACTCCATCTACCCCTGGTACGAGGTCCAGGACTTCCTCATCAACATCCTGCACAAGTTCTACATCGGCCCAGGTCAGACGCAGGTCGGTTCATCGCTAAATCTTTAAAAAGTCAAGTCAGGTGGGATTCAAATAAAGCACGTTTAATTTATTAGTTTATGGTGAAATAGTGTGAATATAAACTGTAGTTTCAGTGTCTCATCATGAAGCTGCAGCACAGACTTTGAATTCTTTGGCAAGATGCTCACAAAATGTGAAGATATTGAATAAAACCACAGACTGTGAGCTGCTGGCAGCTTCCAGCCCTGAAAACGCTGCTGGTTGGTAAAATTTCACTCACATTTCTCAACAATTTACATGAAAGTGGGGCTGCAGCTGCCAGTGAGGATGAAGGTCACGACTCCATTTAAAGCTGCTCACGTCTCAACACACTATCTTTGTGTCCCTCGATGGCACATTAGGCAGGAAGGGTTAGATGTTAGATTACAGCTGGACACAGCGTTGGAGGCAGAGCTTCATCATAGGAAAGCTCGACTTCCCGGCTATGAAAACACCTGGTGTTGTGCGGCCCACAGAGTGTGCGCACTAGACACTGCCGGCTAACTTCCAGTTTAGCGCCCAGCTAACTTGAATGGGGACACAATAATTGAATCATATGGCTAGGGTTAGGGGTTAGGGTCTAGGCTTTCCATATTTTATTGGGCTGAATGGATCAAGTCATGATAAAGAAACGAGGAGGAGTCTGAGCAGGTGTTAGTCGGTCAGTGGTGTGGTGAGACCTTCAGGTGCAGGATCTCTGAGCTGTGCTGTGTTCTGGCTGCAGGTGGGCGTTGTTCAGTATGGCTCCACGGTGGTCCATGAGTTCAGTCTGGGTGAGTACCAGACAGTGGAGGAGGTGGTGGAGGCCGCCAGGAGCATCGACCAGCGGGGTGGCGAGGAGACGAGGACGGCCCTGGGCATCAACGTGGCGAGGTGCGACACAAACTGATACTCCTCGGGAGGAATAAACGCCTGACAGGTTCACTCACACACAGTCTGCCCTGCAGGTCAGAGGCCTTCAAGCGCGGCGGCCGGCCCGGCGCTCAGAAGGTGATGATCGTGATCACAGACGGAGAATCTCACGACAGTCCACATCTGCTGCAGGCTGTCGCTGACAGCGAGAGAGACAACGTCACCATGTACGCCATCGCTGTGAGTCTGTCTTTACACCCAACGACCCAGCCCGACTTCCTGTCCGGTGCTGATTCAGCTTCCTGTTCTGGAGAGTTTGGACTTCCTTCTTTACCTGCAACCCAAAGTGTTTTGTTCCTGTGATGCTTTATTTCAAGGTCCTTGTTATAAGTAATGAGGCCCTCATAATCATCTCATAAATGTTAATAACAGAATAATTAACACACTGATTGTTTTATTATAAGACATTTATAATCACAATGAAGCAACTTGTGCTATTGAGCTAAAGGCAAAAACTATAAAACTAATCAACTGTTAACAAGTGCATAACAAAGCACTTATTAGTCTTAATAACACGCTGCATAAATCTTAGTTAACTACTATTGAATGCATAATAAACGTATGTAAATGTATTAACCTTATTATAGCACAACAAAAGCTGAGTGAAGGTTAAACAATGAGGTAACAGGTGAGTTAGTTCAACTCAGTGAATGTGTTTGTAAAGTTTCAACATTTGTAAGAAAATCAAGTAAGAAAAAGACTTTTATGAACACTTATTAACTAATAATAACTTATTAATAAACCTATTTATTAACGCGTACAACAGCGACCTTACTGTAAAGCGTTACGTTACGTTACTTCCTGCCCTCCTCATTTTTCTCCAAGCACGAACACCGAAACCACTTTAATCTTTCCTGGACTTCGTCCTGACTGTTTCCTCTGCGTCTCCTGCAGGTTTTGGGTTATTACAACCGTCGGGGAATCAACCCTGAGGCCTTTCTGAAGGAGATCAAGTTCATCGCCAGCGACCCGGATGAGAAGCACTTCTTCAACGTGACGGACGAGTCGGCGCTGAAGGACATCGTGGACGCGCTGGGAGAGAGGATTTTCTCTCTGGAAGGTCAGCTGACCCTCCGCATGTGAAGTCTCTGTTGATTGGTTGAGGCTGTACTACTCGCTCATGACGCTGCTGGAACAGAGCACTTAGTCTTTCAGCTCATGGTTTTGGTTTTACGACCCAAAATGTTTTTGTTCTGACTCAACATGAGTATTTTACTTGGAACCGCCACTTTTACTGAAGCAAAAGATCTGAGTACGTCTTCCACCACCGTCAGCTGGTGACAGTCAGCTGTGCAGTCTGCACAGAGCTGTGACCTGGCCTGTTAGTCTCAGTGAGATCAGCAGTACTGGCACCACTTGATGCTTAAATGAGCTTCAACTATTCAAATGTAAAAGTATCAGGATGATGTTGGTTCTGGTTCTGTTTTGCAGGAACCAGCAGTCAGGGTCGAGGGTTCGGTCTGCAGATGGCTCAGGCTGGTTTCTCCTCACATTTAGTCAAAGTAAGTCACTCGCATGCATTTTATTTCTTTATATGTTGTTTCATTAGTTCAGTTTACAGAGATTATCTGTGTTAAAGAAGCATTTGTGAGATGAGGCGGGAAGTTTAGTGTTAAACAAAAAATGAACATTACATATTTTCCTTCTGAACAGAAAAATACAACCGTCCACCGTCTGAGTTCAAGTTTCTCTCTGACTGAACTCAGACGAGCTTCATCTCCTCGTTAACTCATCGTCAAACACACTTCATTCAGACTGGACCCAACTGAACCACAGTCACCAGAACAGTGTTGGTTTGTCTCCACAGTCACCTCTGGCTCGGTCCAAATCAATCCTCAGTTCACAGAGTAACATGTGAAAATATTCTGTCCTCTCTCTGTCCTCTCCTGCCGTGTCTTCTCGTCCCCGGAGTCGTAGTCCTGGTCAGAGTTGCTGTAAATCACCTCTGTACTGTGTCCTCTGTCTTCACACTGACCTCCGTCCCAGACTGGTGTCTGAGCCCGATCGCTCGCAGTGACTCCCTCTGTGATCTGAAGTCCCGGTCCAGACAAACTGTAGAACCACTGGCTCCATGGCCAACTGAGCCATGAGCTAATTAGCCGGCTGTAGCGAGCAACAGTAAAGTAAAGTGATCCAGATGATGAATCTGACTTTTGGATCACTTCCTGTGTGCAGATCTGTAGCAGAGCTTTAGATTAGTTATATCACAGACTGCTGCAGATGTTTCCTCACTTGATAAAGATTAAATCCAGTTTCCCTCATTTAATCACAGGATAACTTCCTCATGTACACTTTTACTTCTTCATGTTGGTAACAACTACAGATTTTCCTCCAGCAACTCATCATCCAATAAAATCAACTGAAGTATTTCACTAATTTTGAGTCCAAAAGAGGAAACAGTCACAAACTCTCAACTATTGGTATCAGTATCATCCTTAAACATCCAGCATCGGTCTGGTTCTGGTTCAGAATAAGAAGCTTCTAGAAATATTTCTGTTGTTTCTCG
The DNA here is from genome assembly GCF_965226575.1 of Pagrus pagrus. NCBI lineage: Eukaryota > Metazoa > Chordata > Actinopteri > Spariformes > Sparidae > Pagrus > Pagrus pagrus. The sequence goes on from NC_140194.1 coordinate 1,153,609, forward strand.
TCCAGGGGAAAAAAATTGTATTCGACTGAATTCCAACGTCAGCGAGTGAAAACGGTATCGTGGAAAGTTTCTATGTGTAACACGGAGCAGATGGTTCTGAACGTAAAGCTGCCAGAAACAGTCACACACATAAATACATGCAGGAACAGACGGGAGGACGGACTCACACACAGATACATTCATTATGCACAGCGTCACATACACAGACAAGTATGTGAAGTGTTTCCTGCTCTTCTGTTTCAAGATTCAAAGGAAAAAATGTGAAATCGGGTCGGAGCGGGGCTGATGTGGAAAACAGACGACACAGTATCACCTGTGATCCTGCAGGAGCGCCGTCCTCCTCTCCCTCCGACAGGATTAGAAAAGCAGCGTTTTGACATTTAACAGTGAATCTGCAGATCCAGAGTCGGTCCATGTGCAGCTCAGATTCTGCAGGCTGGACGCTTCGTGGCGCCGCCTTCGCCAAAGATTCTGTCATTCACTGTGGACCTCGGCTCACCGGCCCGTTGAGACTATGACTCAACGCTTTAATAACTTTCATATCTGGACTTTTTACGACCGCCAGAGTTCATCCGAGCGTGCGACAGGCTGCACACGTGTTCTGAGACGGTTCGACTGAGTTCAAAGACGATACTGAAGCTGCTGATGGCCGGGCCGGGATCAGCGTCCGAATACTTTTTAGTTAAATGCTGACTAAGTTAACAGGATTTTAGGGTTTTCTCCTCCCTCCACACTCGATCCTGAGGGGTGAATAGAGGTCTAAAGTTCTCAAAATGACGCCTGACCGTGTTTTTAAAGGAACAGTTTGACATCTCTCTGTCAGAAACAACATGATGAAGTGCACTTCCCAACGGGGCCGATTCATAAAGACGAAGGAGACCTGAAACCAACCAGTGTGTTATGACTGATAATCATAAAAACAGGATTCAAATGCATGACTCAGAGATCAGGAATGTTTTTTACCTGCCAAAAAGTTCGGTACACAGGTGAGCAGTCAGAGCAGAAGTCCAACAGGAAGGCTCAGCTACAAGAGACGCTGGGACACTGCGCACTAACCGTGTGTCCATTGATGCAGGCAGCTGTGTGAATTCTGGCTCCTTTATATAAAATAGTGGCGTCCAGCGCGACGCGAGGACAGACTCTGTAACACCTGTCTCACCTGAAACGCCAGTGAGTGTTTGTGTTGCTGTCTGGGGGCGTGGCCTGTTACAGAGACACAGCACACATGAGCTCGGCTGCATCAAAATGTCCGGACTTCACCGCACTTGCAGACTCGTGGACTTTGCGGGCACGTTCATGGGAAGTCTGCGAGTCTTGAGGGCTCCAAACTCACATTTCATCCAGTACACAACGGTCTCAGGTGGACTTTCTGCAGACTCCCAGAGTCCGCTTTGGGAGCAGACTTCACCGGACTTCCACAATTCATTGTGATACGGACGTGACATTATTATGCATGTGTAAAACAATTACTTTATTGAAAGTTGATGAAGGTTCTCAGTCATCCAGGTCATGGTAATACTAGGTGCTGTATCGTAGGCAACTGGACGTTTCACCTCTCATCCAAGAATCTTCTTCAGCTCTGACTGGAGAGGAGTTGGCAGGCCTTTAAACTCTGTGTGGGAGTGTCCCCACAGAGTCGTTTGGGCCACTTGTGGGTCGTTGAGGCCGGTTGGGTCAACGACCCACAAGTGACCCTAACGACTCTGAAACTCAGAACTCACAAGTGTCCTTAACGACTCTGTAAGGACACTCCCACACAGAGTTTAAAGGCCTCAGGACACTCCCACACAGAGTTTAAAGGCCTCAGGACACTCCCGCACATAGTTTAAAGGCCTGCAAACTCCCCTCCAGTCAGTTAGAACAGAAGAAGCCTCCTGGATGAGAGGTGAAACATCTTGAAACACGTCCAGTTGACTACGATACAGCACTTACATTTACATGTTTTAACTTTGTAAGAAGTCACTGCTGGCCCGTCTCTGCAGAAAGACTCAAATACTTTTGAAGTTGGTGCTTCATGACCAGAGAAAACAGAGGAAACAGAGGCTGTGGTGAAAAACCTACAACAACCAGAATGCACTGGGTGACGTACTGCGAGGCGGGCCGTGCTTGGTTTTGGTTTTGGCTCGGTGAGAATGAATCCAGCTGGTTACACTGAGCGTGTCCAGCGCTGAATGATGGATGTTGAAGGAGAGTTCAGAGTCACTGACACTGACATGTTGACTTGATTATGATCTGAGATCCAACGACACTGGATCTGGGACGCTTTGCATCTGTGTCATGGCGTCGCTGTCAGCACTCGATTGGATTTACAGTTAAACTCAGAGTATGAACTGAACTGGAGACTGATTTCCAACATGGAGCCTGACGTTTCACTTCCAGCCAGCACACGTGTCATCAAACACCACTTTGCAGAAGTCTGTTGATGTCGTCCTGCACCTTCAGTACTTCTCACATTAAATAAATGTGTCACATTATGGTCATTGTGTCACAGTGATGTCCATGTAAATCCAACTTCTCCCTTCAGGATGGCGTTCTCCTCGGCGCCGTGGGTGCTTACGACTGGAACGGTGCCGTGCTGAAGGAGACCAAACACGGGAAAGTCGTTCCACCAAAATCCTCGTACAAGGACGAGTTTCCAGAGGAGCTGAAGAACCACGGAGCCTATCTGGGTAGCTACGTCTCCGTTACTAGATTTGTATCTTGTGTCTTTGTGAGTTTGAATATTCTGAAGAAAGCTAGAGGTCAAAATGTTGGACATAGTTTGACCAACTGACCTCCAGCGTCTGTCTGTCCATCCTGGATGTGTCACTCTCCGTTGGTCTGGTTCTGTTCGGTCTCTGGTTTCAGGTTACTCAGTGGGATCGCTCATCTCGTCTCGTGGCTCTCAGCTGTACGTGGCCGGAGCGCCGAGGTTCAACCACACCGGCAAAGTCATCGTCTTCACCCTGAAGAACACCGGAAACCTGACCATCCTGCAGGCACTGCTGGGAGAGCAGGTCTCACACACACACACACACACACACACACACGCACACACACACACACACACACACACACGTGGATATTATACAACACAACTTCAGAGACAGAACAGCTTGATTTTGTTTCTTTCACAGATCGGCTCGTATTTTGGCAGTGAGCTGTTATCGATGGACGTAGACGACGACGGGCGGACGGACGTCCTCCTGGTGGCTGCACCCATGTTCTACAGCCAGGGCTGGGAGAGAGGGAAGGTCTACATCTACAGCGTCACACCACAGGTACACACACACACACACACACACACACACACACACACAGACTCACAGATTTTTATCAACCAACAAACCACACGTCATTATCACGACACCAACAGACAAAACACAACTTTGTTTGGACTCACAATATGCTGTTAACTAGCTGAACTAATCTCCTCCCTCCAGACGTCATTCGTCCTGCAGGGGGCGCTGGAGGTTTCTGACCGCTCTCAGAACGCCCGGCTGGGTTCGGCGTTGGCCCAGATACCCGACATGAACGGGGACGGGTTCAGGGAGTTGGTGGTGGGAGCGCCGCTGGAGGACGACCACCAGGGGGCGGTCTACGTCTTTTATGGCCAGGACAAAACCATCCAGCAGCAGTACAGACAGGTAACAGACCTGAAGCCGAGTCTCACCAGGACGATTTGAACACAAGTCATCTGTGTGTCTCTTCTCTGTTCCAGCGTCTGTCTGCCGCCGGCTTCTCCGCAGGGCTGCGGTACTTCGGTCAAAGTCTTCACGGCGTTTTGGACGTCAATGGAGACGGGCTCGTCGACCTCGCTGTGGGAGCGCTGGGAGCTGCTGTCATCGTCTGGTCAGACCATCACACACACACACACACACACACACACACACGTTTTTAAGCCATGCTAGCGCCATAACTTTCTGTCAAGCCTCCAGGAGGAGCGGCAGGCCTTGAACACAGTGTTTGTAGTGATTGTGATGCACTGTAAGCTTACATTGTAAAAGACGTGTCTGTAAAACGGCGGATACATTTTTGTTGACATCACACCTGCACTGTCACTGTGAGCTGTCACTGAGGTAGACGTTGGAGATTTACCCTGAAACTGAACCGTAGTGCCTCACCCTCATGTCCTCGTGTTGACTTTAACCTTCACGGCGTGCTGCCTTCCTGCAGGTCTCGTGGTGTGGTGCGGATTCAGGCCAAGCTGACCTTTGAACCAGAGAAGGTCAACATCTTTAACAAAGACTGTCGACGAGGAGGGAAGGAGGTCACCTGCATGTCTGTTACCGTCTGTCTGAGTCTGGAGTCCAGGACAAAGACCAAGACGAAGAGCAGGACGGATGTTGGTGGGTGGGAGGCAGACGGTCTCTCTATAGATTTATTTATCATGACAGATTCAAGCAGCGTGTGAGACGCCTGCAACCCAGAGTTCAGGTTTATTTACATAAATATAACAGTATTTCCTCTCGTCTCACACATTTTTGCTGAAATTATAAGATCTTCAGTGTGACTGTTAAAGCCTGATGCCGCCCGTAGAGTTCACTTTTTAACTTTAAAACATTTCTGTTCGTCCGGTTGTGAGTCGATGTGTTTCTTTTTCTCTTCAATGAATTTTCCCCGCTGGATACGATTTGAGGCTACGAGGAATGTTTGCTCACTTGCTTTTCGGCATCTTGTTTAGATTTTTAAATATTCGCCCTCTGCAGGGTTTGGGCTGAGTGGATTGAGCTGGGCCGGGCCGGGTTGGTCAAACTTTCAGTGTAAAACTCATAAAATGTGAAATAAGAGTAAATGTCAACACATTGCTCCTTTTTTTTGTGCGCTCGAGTCGAGTTTACAGAGAACGGCCGAGGTTTCTCTCTCAGAAACTTTATTTCCTGGGAGTTTGATTGTTTTTCTCTCGTCATGCATCTTTGCACTTCTGCCATTTGTTCTCTCGTGGCTCCATCCATCCAAACATTGTTCTTAAGTTTCTCTGCAAATGTCAAGAGGATACCATCATTGTTTCTTGGTGATGGTGGTAAACCAAACAGTTGAGCTCTGGTGAGGAAAACATTACACAAACGTCCTGTGGATTAAACATCATTTATAAAAGTGCCAAAGCAGTTCAACAGCTGAACTCAGACTTGGACACAAACAAATGTAAAAACCTAATTTGTTCACGATGACAGCAGCGACCCTGTGTGTCATTTTACATTTTATCGTGAGATCATGCTGGAGCTGGTTTTACTTGGACGCTCGTGGTGACTCCAGCTCGCTCTAAACCCAACAGAGAGCGGCGCATGTAGCTCCCAGCCGCCAGTAGCAGGTTGTGGTCGTTCCCAGCAGCTTCTTCTGTGAAGAAGTGAAAGTGAATGATGAACCTTGTCTAAATAAAAGGAAAGTTTAACCCTAGAGATGTCTCGTCTTCCGCGGGAGCATCACAATCACCCAGATGTTTGGTGTTTCTGTGTGTGGAAAGTCTTGTCGTGGTCTTTTTCCTCGCAGCAGAGCTTCCCCGCGGTGCTCTGTTGTCGTGTCCCTCTTTAATTGCCTTCAGATGTGGGCTGGCTGCATGGAAACCTCGCTAACATGCTAACTCCAGCCAGCCGCTGTTAAACTGTGTCACTCCTCCTCCCTCCATCACTTCATACCTTCATACCTTCCTCTCTTGTTTCTCTCCATCAGCTCCTCATCTTCCCCCCCGATCATCTGGACCAGATTAGACACACACACACACACACACACACACACACACACACACACACACACACACACATACAGAGTGTGGCAGGCTTGCACACACTCCGACACGCCACATGGTACCAAAGGAAAAGGTTTCGGCGGACAGACGGAGGACAGGGTCGATGAAATCTGACGCTTTGTTTTAAGATTTGATCTCCAGTTTGTTTGTTAAAGTGCCGACGTGGCGTTTCTAACATGAAGCAGCTCTTACCTCAGCTCATAAATCTAAAGTCAGCTTCAGTTGTTCAACAGATGAGAATGAGCTCTGCAGTCCAGATACTAACGAGGAAGGAAACTTTATTAATCACTGACAGAGGAGAGGAAGTTATCACCTCATCCAGAAGCAATCAGGAACACAACTGATTACTTTACTGTTGCATTATGTTTGGTCCTGCATGTGTGCTCTTTATCTTGGGACTGAGAGATCTTCATCATCATCATCATCATCACCATCATCATCATCGTCGTCGTCGTCAAACACAGTAACTACACAGTCACATGACATGCAGTCGTAGACAGCTGCTCTATATGATGATGATGAAATCAAATAAAAACTGACCTGACTCGACGCTGACGTGCTTCTTCCTCAACTGCACACTATTTCAAGTCCGTCTTAAAGGAGCAGTGTGTAGTTTTGAAGAAGAAATTCAAACTGAGAATCTTAATATTCACAATATTAACGAGGTAATAACACAAACTTTTCTCCATCAGTGAATAAACCAGCTGTTCTCAGGAAAATAAGGTCCCAGAACACTGTCTGAAGCTAGAAAGGTGGCAGGGTCCGCCACGTATAAACAAAGTAAAACAGTATAAATTGTTTTGTCCTTTAAGGTCAGTTTGTTTATTCAGTCATGAAAACAAAGAGAGTTTGTTTATTTAGTTTGTTTAGACAGAAAAACATCAGCCAATGAGGATCTTTGTCTGCTCATTAACATTTCTACAACTAAACTACGGAGTGCTCCTTTAAAAGACTCACATGCTGATTACCCACAGTCGCTGTGTCTCTGTGTCTTACTGTCGCTAACGCAGCGTCAGCAGCTCGGCTGCTGTCCAAAGCAAAACTGTAAGAATCCCAGTGCGATGTAGAAACTCTGATCTCAGGTCTGTGAGAGTCAAACAGCTGGTTGTGTTAATAAGTAGCAGGCTTTGAAGCGTCTCAAGTGTCTGTGCTGAGAGGAGACACATGTCAGCGAGGGGACAGACTTTGACACAACAGCGGAGCGTCTCCGTCTGTTCACTCTCGTTTGACCTCAGTTTCTCTCCTCTTCACCTCCTCCGGCTCCTTCCTTTTCTTTAGCAGCGCAGAGTCTCCACAGTTATTCACGTTGTTCCCCTGTGACCGGGGAGAACGGTGCCTCTTCCTGTTTTTGGTTGAACAATGACAGACGCAGATCTTTTGTGGCGTAATTCATAAATCCAGCCTGGTGTCAGACTGAATATCACGGAGAAACGTGTCTTGCCGTCGTTTCCTCGTCCAGGCGAGAATTAAAACAAAAGGCTGTCCTGGTGGTCGAGGTCTGAGTCCAACCACACACACACGGGGTCGGGTCCATTCATTAAGAAACCATGAATGTGAAGTTGTGTCCACGTAACAACAGTGGATGGAAACATTTACTCATTCAGTTTTCATTCTGCCAACTTCTGTTGGAAACATTTGGCAGTTTGCACTAACGAGCTCAGCAGGTGACGTCACTTTCTTTCATATCACCTGAATGACCTGTAAAGTCTGTTGTCTGCGTAGTTACAGTCTCCATGAGCTGCATTTGAGCTGGATAAGACTGGACTGATCTCCCCCTTTCTCCTCCTCCTCCAGCTGTTTGGTACAGTCTGGTGTTGGATGAGAGGCGTTTTCCTCCTCGTGCTGTTCTGGACGAATCGGGCCGACAGCAGCCCAGGACTCTGTTTCTGCAGGGTGGAGGTCAGAGCTGCCAGCGCCTCGGCTTCTCCATCCAGGTCAGAATGATTTCATCAAGCAAGTCCCGTTCGCTGTGAATCCCTCAACACACAAACGTCACTCACACTTTTGTTTGAACAGGAGACGACTGATTACGGACGTCCAATCGCGGTTGTCCTGGAGACGGGGTTGCAGAGCCCAGACGAGGGGCCGGTGTTGGACCCGGACTGGCCGAGCGTCCTGAGGGCCGAGGTGAGAGTTTGAGACTCTAGATTTAAAATGCCTGACTGAGCAGATTGAAGGTCTCTGGCTCTGAGTTCTGTCTTATCAAATGAACTAATCCTCGTCTCTTGCCGTAGCTTCCTTTCTGGAACGGCTGTGAGCAGGAAGACACCTGCGTGCCTGACCTCACCCTCCACAGTCACACTGACCTCATGGACGTTCAGTGAGTAACGTCTGCTCTTCACACGTATATTAACATGACGCGTCGACTAACGCGGGTGTTTGTCTCCGTGTCTCACCTGAAGGCAGTTCTGCAGCTCGACGGACCGGGCCGCCTGGTCACTCTGCAGCCACCAGGGGGATTCACAGGGCCCGGTGTACGTGGTGGAGACCGGGCGGAGGAGGATGGTGGTGTTCGCCCGACTGGAGAATCAGGGAGAGAACGCGTACGGAGCCGCCATCCACATCTCCACCTCCTCCAACCTCCTCTTCTCCAGCCTCATAGTCAAGGTGTCCTCATGCACGTTCATTTAATCAGGAATAATCTGAGATTTGAGAAAACAGCAGGAAGAGTTTAAGAGCAAAAAGACTTCAGAAATATTCTTGTTGGCAAAGAATGTAGGTCACTTGCAGTGGGAGCAGAGACTCTGGTTCTGGTTCTGGTTCTGGTTCTCTCTCCTCGCTGTAACGTTACGTTCATGAGGTAAAGTGCATTTCCCTCCAGCTCCAGTCAGCAGTAATCTCTTAACTCTCCTCCCGTTGGTAAACGTGTCCGGATCAGAACAGAATCTGATGAGACTCCGGGTCCAAACACAATAACACAAAGTCCTGCAACACTTCTTCACTTGTCAATGATTTCACATCTTCCCTCCTCTGCACTGACTCTGAATGTAATCTCATGACACACTAAGCGTGACTCTATGACTCAGCAGGCTCCTCCCCTTTCCCCACAGGACCAATCAGATATTCAGATTGAGTGTTACTCCGAGGACAGACTGGCCAATCAGAGGAGCTGTAACATCAGCGCTCCTTTCATGAAGTCCATGTCCCAGGTAGGTGCTGCATCCGTTCACTGCTGCTGATGTTTAAAGACGACAGGTTATATACCAATAACATACTAATCAATAATACGATACAGCTTATTGACCTGAAACACTGACTGTGATTGGAGCATTTCTTTCTATCGCCGTCTCTCGTCCCTCTGATCGTATCACCTGATGTTGGAGTTCACTCACTCGTCAGAGATTTAAGATGTTTAAGCACTAAAATAATAAAAACATCTCATTTTCTAACATGTTATGGACCAAACGATGAATCGATTAATGTAGAAAACAAACATTAGCTGCAGCCTTTAACTGCAGCCGGCCGGGGGAACCGATTATTGGACCATCAGACTAATGATAGTGATTAAACTGAGCTTCGACTGACAGCCATCCACTGAAATCCTTCATTAGCCTAACGAGCGTCCTGTAAACATGATCACGGCCCCGCCCTTCACTCCAAGGCCCCCGAGGGCCCGCTTCTACAGATGCCTGTCTGAATACAGTCCGGTTTATTGGTCCAGACTGTGGTGCAGATTATTGTCGGCTTCCTCTTAACAAGGCTGCGGCTGCTGGACCAGGTGAGACGCAGCTTCAGTCAGAGATGATCTGAATATTATGAACGAATGAGACGTGATGAGAACGAGGTATTTATTATAAAACTCAGATTAGAGAGTTTATTTCTTACTGTCTCTTTAAAGCACCGACATACAGCAGTGACAGAAGTATTCAGATCCTAGAAGTACAAATAATACACTGTACAAATACTCTGTTACAGAAAAATGACTTCAGAGTTATAAATAAATACATAAATAAAAACCCCGACTCAGTAAAGTAACTAGTAACTGAAGCTGTCAGCTGCTTTATGTCCCAGAGTTTTACTTTGAAAGCGACCCGCTCTCTTCCTGTCCAGGTGTCTTTCCGTGTGGAGTTTGAGTTCAGCCGTTCTGTCTTCCTGGACCATGCGCAGGTCGTCATGGCGACCAGCAGGTGAGACAGCTCCTTATTACTCATGTGATGTATTTCCTGTTCCTGTTAATTCACTCATGAAGCAGAGAAGAGGCCAGTGTGAGTGTTGCTGCTGGGACAACAGGTCACATTAATCCGGTCAAAGCGACGGGATTATTATTATTAAGGACTGATCCTTAATCCCATCAGTGTGTTACAGTGCCAGTGTGTGCTCAGCTGATTGTGAGACGTGTAGGAAGAGTTGTGAGACGTTGTCCACACCAGATGTTCCCTCAGAGTTCTGTCTCTTCAGGAAACCACAAGACGAACTGTGAACTTTGACCTGGTCCATGTTAATGTGAGGAATCAATGTGTGTGTGTGTGTGTGTGTGTGTGTGTGCGTGTGCGTGTGCGTGTGTGTGTGCGTGTGTGTGTGTGTGTGTGTGCGTGCGTGCGTGCGTGTGTGTGTGTGTGTGTCAGTGAGGGAGAGGAGGGAAACCCGGACGACAACATCAACGACATCTTCCTCCCTCTGAAGTACCAGACTGACATCGTCTTCACCAGGTGAGTCACAGTGAAGAGCTGCTCGCTGCATGGAATCAGATTACATCACAGTAATGTGATTACTTTTATCCTTCCAGTAAAACTGTTGTCAAAGTTCATCAGGCTTCATACATCTGTTTGTGTAAAATGTGTTTGACAATATTACTGATTACCAGGAGTGAAAGTAACTTATTACACTCCTCCTCTCCTCTCCTCTCCTCTCCTCTCCTCTCCTCTCCTCCTCTCCTCTCCTCTCTCCTCCTCCTCCTCTCCTCTCCTGCTCTCCTCCTCTCCTCTCCTCTCCTCCTCTCCTCTCCTCTCCTCTCCTCTCCTCTCCTCTCCTCCTCCTCCTCTCCTCTCCTGCTCTCCTCCTCTCCTCTCCTCTCCTCCTCTCCTCCTCCTCTCCTCTCCTCTCCTCTCCTCTCCTCTCCTCCTCCTCCTCTCCTCTCCTGCTCTCCTCCTCTCCTCTCCTCTCCTCTCCTCCTCCTCTCCTCTCCTCTCCTCTCCTCTCCTCCTCCTCTCCTCTCCTCTCCTCTCCTCTCCTCCTCCTCCTCTCCTCTCCTGCTCTCCTCCTCTCCTCTCCTCTCCTCTCCTCTCTCCTCCTCTCCTCTCCTCTCCTCTCCTCTCCTCTCCTCTCCTCAGAGATCCTAACCCTCCTCGGTTTGAAATCAGAGCAGACAGCTTCTCTTCCTCCTCTTCCTCCTCTTCATCCTGGGACCAATCAGAGAGCAGCTCTCCGACCTTCAACCTCACTTATTATGTGAGTTAAAGAAACAGTGACAGACTAACTGGACCAACAGCAGCCAGCGTGATGGTTTAAAGGACCTTTATCAGAACCGACCGTGTGTTTTTATTTTGACTCTCTGTGCAGATCCAGAACCCGGGCATCTTCTCGGTGCAGGACGTGGTGTTCAGGGCTGATATCTGGGCTGTGACCCGGCGGGGGAACCAGCTGGCCAACATTACAGACTACAGCATCGAGCGGGTAAATGTTTGAACACACGTCAGTGATTTTAATAAATCAGTTCAAAGAAATTGTTGTTTAGAGAAGTTTATATACAAGTGCAGACGGAGAGACAGGAAATGAATTAAAACATCACACCTCCTCTTCCTCCTCTTCCTCCTCTTCCTCCTCGTCCTCCTCGTCCTGTCAGCAGGTCGCCGGGTCTCACTGCATGCTGCCTCAAACCAGAACAACCAATCAGGTTACAGCAGAGGACCTGTCTGACCTGTCACAGCTGGTAGGATGGATGATGTTTCACTCGGATCAGTCTCTGAGAAACATCCAGGACTGAGAGGTTGTGAAATAAATGTGTGTTTCTCGTGTCTGTTCAGAACCACAGTAACAGTGCGAGCGAGGCGGTCCGGTGCCGACTGAACCTGCCGGCCTCCAGAGAGCTGAAGGTGACGCTCAGAGGAAGACTTCAGCTTCCTGCGCTGCTCGCTGTGAGTCTCAACTTCCTCTGTTCCTCAGAATCTAATGAAACCCGGAGAGGAACGTTCAGCTGGAAGAGTTCATGTTCGACCTTCAACGTCAACATCTTGATTCTCCAGAAAAGATGTCGGCAGTTAAGGTGTCATGTTGAGAGGTGGAGGGGAGGCTGGCGGAGGGGAGGGTGGTGGAGGGGAGGGTGGTGGAGGGGAGGCTGGCGGAGGGGAGGGTGGTGGACGGGAGGGTGGTGGAGGGGAGGGTGGTGGAGGGGAGGCTGGTGGAGGGGAGGCTGGTGGAGGGGAGGGTGGTGGAGGGGAGGCTGGTGGAGGGGAGGCTGGTGGAGGGGAGGGTGGTGGAGGGGAGGGTGGTGGAGGGGAGGCTGGTGGAGCTATAGATAAGGGCTGGAGAGCCAGTGACCACAGTTTGTGACTGCGTTTCAATATTTGTAAGTGTGACACCACTGGATATTTTTAAGGAGACATTTCCAGACGTGTTTGTGGCGACAGAACCAGGTTTAAATCCACAACATGATGTTTTTTCAACCCGAATCGGGTTTTTTTTGAGCCTGAACCTAACCAGAACATAATCACAGCGTTGTTACAACATAAAATGGAAAATTAAACGCAAGGATTCAACATATCTGTGACTGTGTGCAGGAGCGTTAGTTACCGACATTTAACCTGGTGACTGGGTCGTGATGCTGAAACGTTTGTTGGTCTCCTGTTTGCTTTTTAACCTCGTGACGGTCTGACGGCCTGTTTCAGGTGAGCTTCAGGTCCTTGGAGTTACTGACTGCTGCCTCCATCCAGCTGGAAGCTTCCAGTCCCATGTTCCTGCAGGAGGACAGACCTGTCCGACAGGTAGACTCTGCACACAACGCCCACACACTGATGAATCAATAATGAATGAATGAATGAACAAACTTAATGATGGAGGATGTGGTTGAAAGGCTAAACACTAAGAAGTTAATTAAACATGTGATATTAATTTTTTTATATTAATTAATTGTCCACCTGTTTTTAATATAAACAACACAAGGTGTCTAAATATCTAATAGCTAAATTTCAGGTGTTGGTGAGGCTGAGAATACATTTTTGCTACTTGTTATTTAGATGTTGAAGATTTTGGAAAGATGGAATTAATTTAATAGAAGTTTTGAACTTTTTCGAGGAAAAACACAACATGACCTGAAGAAGTTCTGAGTTCTGGGTGAGTTGGCACGGGATGAGACAGCGTTCAGTCCACAGCTGGCCGACAATATCAAACAGCACATCTTCTACCAAGAAATATCAAAACTATAAATGTATTTATCAGCTCATACTGAAGACAAACTGACATAAAACACATGACTGATGGCAGCAGCGTGAAGCAACGGTACAGGACACGTCCAGGTTCTTATGTGCTGAGTTGAGGACGAGCGGTCTTTGTGTTTCGTTTGTCTTTTTATAAAGAGACATTAACTAACACTTAAACTCCGCTCCTGACTAACTCCACCACTCATAATAATAATAACAGATTCAGAAATGTGCTCAGAGTGACTTTTTAATGACAACCAGCTGTTCTCAGACGTTTTCACACACGACCCGTCCACCCACAAACTCAGAACCGGACCTTAGAGACACAAACTGGATCACATGTGACACTTTGCTTCCATCTGCTGTCAGAAGTGAATATGACGGTCAGTCACGAGACACGTTGGACTGTAATAAGCTTCAGATGTTCAAAATGTGAAATATTATAAAAAGGTGGACGATTAATTTATACAAAATATATAAAAGCACATGTTTGAGTTGTGTTTTTATTTAATGGTGATGAAAAACAAACTATGACTTACAAAAAAAACAAAAAACAATAATTTGTTGCATTATGAGAAAAAAGCTTTTTAACTTCCTGGTGTGAAGCTGCAGTCAATCAGTCAGTGACTGAATGAATCTTTATTTCTGTAGCATCTTTAGAAAACATCAGTTCAAAGTGCTTTACAAGAACACAAAAACATCAACTGAATACTTCAAATAATAAAACATAAAAACAAGCAATAAAATAATGATTAGAATGTATGTAAAGAGATGTAAACATGTCTGTATGAAATATGGAAGAAGAAGAATAAAAACTAAATAAAATAAAACAAGTATAAACATTAAAACCATAAAATGATCAGACACTTCGTGATGTGATAATAATGCAACTGGAATAATTAGATGTGTTATTCCTGAAGCGAGAAAAAATAATCCTGGCTCATAATCTAACAAAATAATCTGATACGGTCTGTTGGTTTGAACCTTCTGCTGCCGGACGTGTTCATTTCCTCCGGATCAGATTTATTTATTTATCGACGGCAGTGAAACTGAGAACAAATTAACTTCAGTCGTGGACGATGTGAATGTTGTGCAGATAATCCTGGAGCTGAGGAAGGAGGAGGATTACATCATCCCCGTCTGGATCATACTGGGGAGCTCGCTGGGAGGCCTGCTGCTACTGGCCTTACTGGTCCTGGCCCTGTGGAAGGTACACACACACACACACACACACACACACACACACACACACACAGAAAAATACAACTGAATTTCCCTTTGAATCCATAATTCTGTGTGTTTCTGTTCAGCTCGGCTTCTTCAACAGACGACGGCGACAGGAAGAGGAGGAGCAGCCTGTAGCCAATGGGAAGGCAGCAGAGGAGCTGTAACGTGTGGGCGACCATGATGCCGCGCTCGGTCGAGTCCTCGTCGGTCTGTAAAGTCACTAAATGAGTTCTGTGAGGTTTGAGTCACGACTAACGGCAGGTGAGGTGACAGCAGCAGAGGTCAGAGGTCAGACGTGAAGGTCATCGTCTGTTGGTCATCACTCAGGTCAGAGAGGAAGTGGGAGTTAACTGTGGTCCGACCCGGTTCTCTCCTGGTGCTGAACTCAGAAAGGTTTGACTTTATGAGCTGATGAGGATCACCTGAATGCGTCACGAGCCTCCACCTGTCACTCAGGGACCCTGATGCCCCGCCCCCCCCCAGCCAATCGCTCAACCAGTTACAGCCACGGTCAGCCAATCAGCCAATCAGCCAATCAGCCACGCCCGTCAACATATGACCATTTTTACAACAGAGTGGAGGAAGAAAGCAGAACCTTTAAGTCAAATACTGGTGGGGTAGAAGTACACAACAGCAAAGAATTTAAATAGAACTAGAAGTAGAAGTACCTCAAAACTGTACAGTACTTGATTGAATGTACTTAGTTACTTTACCGAAGGCTTTACCTGCCTCCTGTTGACTGATGAACAACCCCAGTTTACTGTAAAGCTCATCTCTGACCCAGCTTCAGCTCCAGTACCTGCTCACCAGCACCAGGACTCATTTTAATCAGAAGTATTGAAAGTGTCTGATCAGACTGAGATCATTGACGTATATTTCATTTATCAAAAATCCCCTAAACTTCAGTGACATTTCAGGTTGTAATGGCCGCACTGTTCACCTGCACGCATGTGTTGGATGTTACGAGTCAGGTGAACCACACAGCTGAGACAGGAGCCACTGATGAAGCTGAGCGAAGCAGTCGGTGCTGCACAGTTTGACCCGATTATTTAAATCACCTACGTTATAAAACCGTAGAGACGACGCAGCTGTTCTGTGCTTTTATTCATATTTCAGATGGATTTCAGTTTTTGATTGATTTGATTGATTTTCGAGTTTTCAGACACCAAACTGCAGCAGTGACGGTGTATCCTCTGAATCAACTGCAGATATTAGCTTTCAGCTAACTCTGGTACTTTTTAAAGGAATAGTTCACTCAAAAATAAAAACTCAGTCATCATCTCCTCCCTCCATGCTGATGAAAGTCAGGTGAAGTCTCGTAGTCCACAGAACATCTCTGGAGCTTCACACAAGTCTGCAGAAGCCCCGAAATCACAAACTGATCTGAAAGGCGTTATTTACACCCTTTTTAGCTCAGCTGCTAGGCTAAAGGTGTTAGCGTGCACTCCGTCTGACCTCGACCGAAGTGACTCGACTGAGTGAGTTTAAGTTTCTGGGTGAACTGTTCCTTTAATCAAGAAACAATAAAATAAAGAGAGAAAAGTGAATGTACCCAGTGTGACTGTGCTGCATGGAAAGACTGTGTGCTCTGTGTGTGTGTGTGTGCGTGTGTGTTAACTTCTGTAGCAGTTGTTTGAATAATGATGACAAACTGATCACGAGTCGTGTGTTGCCTCACGATGACGTCACTGTGCTGAGATCAGCTGGTGAGTGAAGCTGATGGGAGCGATGAATGAAATGAGACCGAGGTTTCAATATAAAATCAGAATAAACAATAATTAAAATCAGACCCATGTTTCACGAACAAGACTACCTAAGATGGCTGACTTCATTCTTTATACTAATGCACATTGTAAATGCATCCTATGAACACGTATTGTATATTACTTCCAAAGTTATATCTGATGCACTTTTGTTGTATAAAGTCGAACTTGAACGTTTTGTAAATACACGTGTGTGAGTGAATAAGGATAGTGGCATTACTGTGTGAGATGACGCTGATGTTTCTGCAGCAGTTTGTGCCGACGTGTGGAGCCGCTCGGCCTGTGGATGAACTCCCTTCATACCAGTTTGATATGTTCACTATTTGTGTTAATACTGGAATAAAGCCAAGAAATGTACACGTGTGTGTGTGTGTGTGTGTGTGTGTTGCGCTTCATAAATGAACATTCGATTGTTGGTCATTTCATGAAATGTTTTTTTTTTAGGGAATCTGTCTTCATCATTTATTTCTGCTCCAGTTTCCTTTTTTTAATTAATGACCTCAGCACCAGCACAGGTGAGGCCGGACCTCCTGACTCTGAGTTGTGAGTTTTGCTTTTGGGTGGAGAGATGATGAGTGCGTCATGATGAGGAAAGACTCATTAAAGGAACAGTTCAACCAAAAATGAACTCAGCCATCATCTCCTCCCCCAGTGCTGGTGAAAGTCAGGTGAAGTCTCGTAGTCCACAGAACATTTCTGGAGCTTCACAGTGAAACAGAGTTGCAGCATTCTGCTGAACACCTGAAGCAGCTGGAGACTTGATTTAAAATGTAAACTAAATAAATAAATACTCCAAAACTCCACTAAAACTTTGCCGAAGTATCTTTTAGTAGAACCTGTTTGCAGTGTACCTGTGGATGTACAGCCAACTATCACCAGAGTACTTTGACACTGATGAAAACTTAAAAAAACACTTTTTCTCAGGCCACTTCTGCACATGTAAGGAGCGCCTTTTTTATGGATTTCTAAGCGGATTTAAGCGTCATCATCTCCTCCCCCAGTGCTGATGAACGTCAGGTGAAGTTTTGTAGTCTACAAAACATTTCCAGCCACCTTTTCTATTCCTCTCTCGTCACAACACCGTTTATGCTCCGGTAGGTTTAGGCACAAAATCCACTTGGTTAGGTTTAGAAAACCTCATGGTTTGGCAACAGACCACGAGAACCCCAGAGATCACAAATTTCTCGACGTCCTGTTGAGCTCGTGCACCCACGAGCTGAGCAGCTCCAGAGAAGTTTTCAGCTTAAAAAGGGTGAAAATAATAGATTTCTTTAATCACTGTGGGATCTCGGGGCTTGTGGAGACGTGGATTACAGCACACGCGCTGTGTGGAGACATTTTTCAGTAGTTTGGGTTGTTTTTCCGTTTTAAATCAAGTCTCCAGCTACTTCAGTTGTTTAGCAGAATGCTGCAACTCCTATGAAACTTCACCTGACTTTCATCAGCATGACGGGAGGAGATGACTAAACTCTCATTTCTGGGTGAACTGTTCCTTTAAACAAAAGGGGAGAACATCTGTAAACACTTGGACACGAGCTCAAACACTCAGCCTGCTCCTCACCCTCTCTTCTCTGGTGAGTGAATAAAGGACAGGAGGACTCTGGTGAATGCAGACAGAAGACTTTTAATTTGACAGCATTCATTCTGCAGGAAGTTGCCACAGCTGACATCTTTAAACGTTTCCCAACACACGAAGAGAATCTTTGGCTTCATTTCAGCCAGCGACCCAAAGGAAACCTGGTCCGCGTGTTCTGAAACACAAACCTCCCAGTTCCATCGGGACACAAACGGGCTCCTGCGCTGTTAAATAAAATAAAATTAGCACTCTGAATGGCACGTTATCGTCACATCAAACCCTTCACACCTTCAGCCAGAAGTCCCTCCTGACCAGCTGTAATGCCCCGTCACATGGTTCATAAAACACTGAGCGCTGCTGGACAGATACTTGTTGATTAGGACAGATGTTCGCTGAAGAGTTGCTTAATAATTTCTCTGCTGCTGCTTTTGTTCAGAAAATCAACCCCCGAAAACAAATATTGAACAAACATGGCGTCCTCTGCCTTCTGACACCTGCACGTTATACAGTTTTTTCCTCCACCTGATTATGAGATGATCACAACACCCGATCCAACAAAACCAGAGTCCAAAGAAAACTGAGGTGAACAAAAACCCCGACATCAAGATTCATCTTCAGCAAACAGCTTTAGACTGGTGATTAGTTTGGGAGTTTGTTAGAGTCACGCTGACGCTGCAGCTCAAACACACAGACCAGACAACATTAAGATGTTTCTGTGCTGGGAGATAAACTAAAGGGTTTTTTCCTCTTCATCAGGGTCACATTGATTGAGTCATCTGAGCGAAATCCACAAATATTTTGTTTACAGCGATATAAAACATTAAAAGGTCGTAAAACCTCACATTAGAAAGGTCGAAACAACAATTTTGCAAATCAATAATCAATTTATCAAGCAAAAAATAAACATTCACATTTTCTCACGTGAGTTTTTGCAGCTTTTCTCTGTTTCATATCACGTTCAATCAAATGTTTTTAGATTCTGGACTGTTGGACAGACAGAAGGAAGAAATGCAAAGAATTCAATTTGAGTTTTGAGAAACTGACAAACGACGAATAAAATCTTCTTTGTTGTTGCTGAGAGTTGGAAGTTCAGATGATTCGGCACAAAAACCAGAGTAAAAACCATCATGTTCAGTTTCACTGGAGCCAACAAACAGTTCAGCACACAACACGTTCATCAGCGAGCGAACCAGCTGAGGATTATTCTAACTTTGTTTTAATCTCTGGAGTCATGATTTAGTCTTTAAAATAAAATAAAAATAAAAAAGGGAAAATTGCAGGTTCAGAGTCCGAGGTGACGTCTTCCCTGTCTGATTTGTAAGTATTTAGTTTGCAGTGATGTAAAACATGATGTGAGAAGCTGAAACCAGACTAAGTTTAACACTTTCCTGTTTTCAAATCAGTTCAATTGATTGTTTTTAGATTTCAGACAGAACTATGACGAGGCGACGCTGCACTGCGGAGCTGAAGCATCCTACTTTTGTAGCTGTACAGAGCCGGGCTAACACTTGCTCCCTTTTTCCCAGTATTTATGCTAAGCTAAGCTAAGCAGCTGCTGACTGTAGCTTTATATTCAGACATGAGGAGGAAATCAATCTGAACAAACTTGCCACCAGAATTATTCCTTTGATCAATTATCAACATCGCAGCGACTCATTTTCCTCCCGTAGACCAACAGTTTTGGCACCAGGAGACTCAGACGCGTCTCTACGATCAATAAATAACACAACAACAGGCTGTCAGGGGCCTCGGATAGAGACAGTACACACAAATGGCCTACTTTCATGGTCCAGATGGTCCTATGGGGAACAACTTGAAGTGGACTCTGTGATGAGACCGTATGTTTGGTGAAGAGCTGATGAACCTCCCGTAAAGAAGCACTTTCCCTCCCTGCAGGTTCCCACCGGTCACAAAAGGGGCAGACCGAGCAAACGGCTTCGTTTCAGCTCGAGTGCAGCGTGTTTTATGTGCGATCCAGTAAAGACGGCGGCTGGTAAAGATGAATCTGCCCTCACTGGAGCTTCTGATCGTTCAGACTCGGACCTGAGAGCAGCAGGATGGTTTTCTGTCTCTACGTCTCAACACACAATCACATCAAACTAACTTCAAGAAAAAATATCCAATTTTAAAATACAGACATGTCAATAAACTGGGAGGAACTGTGGAGTTCATCAACTTAAAGTGGGGATTTCTCTCTGAGAACATTCATAGTTTCTGTGCCGACATCCTCAGATATTTTTCAAAATAAAAGCTCGTGCAAGCTTCAACAGAATCATAAAATGACAGTACCAATGTTCAGAAAGTACACTACGTGGCCAAAAGTATGTGGACACCTGCTAATGTGCTACTATAACAGCCTCTGCTCTGTTTTCAGCTTTGAGACAGTTTATTTTCCAGGTGGTTTAAATCCATAAACTTTTCTTTATGGAGTTAAACACGGAAATAACTTCTCTTTCTTTTCTTTCATTAATCTCTTTTTCCTGTGAACTACTAGATAGTTTCACCACCGCGGGCCTCAGTGAAATCAAGCAGTCAGACATATTAGAGCTGTGTCGAGGGGCCACACACAGATACTGCATCGTTTTCAGGGTTTGAGAAGGTTTGGGTGCAGAGGTCTACAGCGGGGCTTTTCCATCAACACTTTTGGCTGCACCGAGTCAAACTGCGCCGCGACAGTCTCCAGAGTGGAGCCAAAGAGCGACCGACCCGCCTCCTGCAGCGACGTCTCGGGACCACAGCCAACCTTTAACCACCTCCTCCCTCAAATATTCAAGACATTTTTAAATCTGTGCTCAGCTCTCAGTACTTCTGTAGCTTCTAACTCTGTTGTTTGCTGTTTGGGTTCGTCCTTTACGGTCTCATCATGTTTTCATGCCTTTAAATGACTAAATAAGGGGAGGCTGTGAATGTGAAGACTTTCCAGGAAATCAAATGTGCTCATCACCAAATTAGCAGAGCTTTGTTAGCAGCAAATCTTCAGCAGCTCGTGACAAATGTGTCATCAGTTTAAAGGCCCGCCTTCAAGCAGGTCGTCCTGCTGTCATGGAAATGCAAATCCCTTCTGTGCTCGAGTCAAACTGAGTCAAACTGAACCAGTACATGTGGATGGAAAAGCCCTGTAAACTATGACTCTGTCCATTAGAACTGACAGGTGGCGTCTGTCTGGGCCACGTAGTGTAGATTCAGTGAAACGGGTCAAGAGAAAAAATATTTTCACAAATAATTGTTTGTAGCAAACCTTTTAAAATAAATTCATTTCAATCAAACTGAACCTAAAAACTGATTGTTAGTAAAAATTCTGTCCAGCAGTCGGATCACGTGTCCTTATTCTGTCTTCTTCTCTCACCGGTCCTTTGTCGTTCTCGTTGTTACAGTAAAAACTCAAACCAGTGAAAACTATTTTTCATATTTAAAAAGTGATCAGTGTGTGACGGCTGATCTGTGGGGCGAACGCATGGAAGCAGGCGAGGCCGGGCGTCATTCATTCTGATCATCTCTCCTTCACACTCGCTCATTCACTCAGACTGTAGGATCGCAGCAACATGGCGGCTCCCCACCACGCAGATAAGGCAAAGCGAGAAGCAGCGCGGTGATGTCACTGCTGTCCTCTCTCTGCTCTCACAGCACAAACCTGCTGCGGTCGGCTGAAGTTTCCTCTGACGTCTCGCAGCTGCAGCGACAAACTGCACATCAGCCCAGAGATGCAGACAGACAGCTGCTGGTAGTCAGCAATTAATACTTAAAATAGAAAGAGCAACACACTTTTTTTTATAAAAATGCTCAAAAACTTTTAGTACTGAACCATCACGCTCAGCACCATTTGGATTTGTTAGAAAATTATAAGAAATTCTTTAAAAAGAACAAAGAGTCTGTCCTTGTTTCGAGCCGTCAGCCCTCAGGTCCGTTTCAGTGGAACTCCACAAACTCCTCCAGCGTTTTGGGGATCTGGTTGCGGTAGGTGATCTGGTGCTGCCGGACGGCACGCGCTGCCAGGCACTTGAGGCTCATCTTCATCTGTGTCTTCAGTAGGATCTCCGACACGCCGGTGGTGCTCTTGTCCAGAGGTGTCTTCTTCTGCTTGTTGGTCATGTCCGTGTGGGCGCCGGCCTCCACCAGGTTAATGATGATGGCGTGCAGCGTCAGGAAGTCGCTGATGGGCCGGTTGTACTGGACGATGACGTGCAGCGGGGTGTTTCCTTCGTGGTCGACGGCGTTGACCTGCGCTCCGCAGTCCAGCAGGAGCTTGGTGACCTGGGCGCTGGGGAAGCTGCAGACATCGTTGGTGTGGAAGTCATCGACCGGCGTGGTGGAGCTGATGGCCAGATGGAGCAGAGAGGAGCCTTCGCGCGACCGCGGGTCCAGCTGGATCAGGTCGTAGATGTGCTTGTTGATGCGGGCACGCTCCTCGTCGCCACAGGTGGTCTTGGTGGAGATGCAGGCGAGGTACAGGAACGTAAAAACATTCGACTCATAATTGTCCATGGCCTGAGGCAGCTCAGATTCAGCCGCCGTGTCCACTCGAGCCATGCTGCGCTGAATCTCCAGCACGCTGCAGCTCAACACCTGCTCCACAGCCGAGGCCAACACCTGCTCCTTCAGGTGCACCATCTGGGAGAACACTTGGGCGAAGCGCAGCAGGTCCTTGTGCGTGTTCCTGTTGCCTTTCTGTCGCAGACGAAGCGCGTGAAGCCACAGTTTGATGCACTGTTCAAACTCCATGTTATCAGCGTAGACAGCTCCGCGGTAGATGATGGGGTGTGACACGTCGATATTGTCCGAGCCCAAGATACGCTCCCGGATCATCAGCCCCTCCATGTGCAGAGCATCCCGGTCCACCCGGATGGCCTCCAGGTCTTGGGGTGTCCGGCACTCACAGCGCCCCCCATAGGCCTCGATGGGTGGCAGCAGCTCCTTGGAGATGATGTTTTCTGGGTCCCGGTAGCGCTCCACCATGGCCATGTGCAGGTACTGGTACGTCCTCTGGATGTCGTAGTTCTCCCGGTCGTTGGCGAACGAGGCGCCCAGCAGTTCCAGGGCCTCGATGCGGCTGTGCGGGTCACAGTCGGCGTGCGCCAGCAGCAGCTCCACCACATCTGCTTTGCAGCTCTCTGCAGCCACCTTCAGGGGCGTCATGCCGTGTCCGTTCACCACCATGGCTGCCTGACAGCGCACCAACTCCTTCACTATGTCCAGGTGACCCGCCTCAGCCGCGAAGTGCAGGGCGGTGGCCCCACAGTGGGCCTTGGCATTAGGGTCCGCCCCCTGTTCCAGCAGGAACTTCACTACGTCCGTGTGGCCTTTATAGGCGGCGATCATCAGGCAGGTGTTGTTGTACTTGTTGGTGATGCTGATGTCGGCCTTGTGTTCCACCAGGTAGCGGACGATGTCCAGGCGCCCGTCGAAACAGGCGGCCCTCAGGGGGGTGGAGTTGGTGATCGTGGTGTGGTTAACGTTGGCGCGGTGAGTCACCAGCAGACGCACCACCTCAAAGTGCCCTGCTCCAGCGGCACACCACAGCGCTGTGGCCCCGTCGATGACGTAGCTGCAGGACAGACAGGAGACAGACAGGAGACAGACAGCAGGTCAGGACACTCGGCTGGGAAACATATCGATGTTACATTGTTTACATGATCTGAGGCTGTACATGGTGTTAGATGTTGATATGGTGATATGACATTACATTACAGTAAAACAGGGGTCAACTCATACAGCTTTTTCAGGGCTGAGGGATTTATTAGAAATCAAGGAAACTGAAAACAGATAATCATTTGTAGTAAAAATGAAAATCTTTGAACGAGCAGCGATGAAATGAGCCAATAAATAAAGTTCAACTGACTCAAGTTCTGTTCTTTGGTACATTTGAAGGTACTTTACCTGAGTATTTATTTTTTCTGCTACTCTAAACCTCCTCTCCACTACATCTATTTGAAAACTTAAGTTACTTTGTAAATTTAGATTACTCAGTGTTACAGGTTATTAATTGTGACATGTTACCAATCAGACATTGTGTGTTTATTGGCAATCTGACAGAAAAGTCACAGCTACTGATAATCAGTCGACTCCTACAGTAAAGTGATGTCATTTTCAGATTGTGTACTTATCATAGCCTTAAAATATCACAACATTAGCATGAGTATTAGTAGTTACAGAGCCTCCTGCAGGTTGAGGTGGCCGCACACAGAACCCAACACTTCACACGCTGACCTATGAATAAGACGACCTCGACCTCGACCGACTCCTGAATCAGTTCCTGCGTTCATTTCATTTCCATGTAAACAACTGAAGGAAAGGTGTGAACAGAAAGAAACCTGTCTTTTAAATGTGTAAAGATCAGTATCATTACCACACCAGTCAGAGCAAAATGCTTCATTTGAAAACTGGGTCAAAACATCTGCTGTGACATCACTGAGTGGGCGTGGTCAGCAGACCACCGAGCCGACAGGTTCGGGTTTCTGTGGAGTCTCATTTCATTTCATTTCATGTTTCCAACGCTGGAGACACGAAGCTCTCCAACCAAAAACCAAATACTTCCACTGTTAAATGTTCAGCTGAAGAAGACGTTAGTCTCCGTGAATAACGGTCCTGTCAAAGAAACACTAAAAACAACTCCATCAGTCTGATCACACTTCTTCGTTGGGATAATCATGAAAATCTTCACATGAATGACTTTAAAAAGCTGCCGTGCAGTCCTGCATTAGTTTACTGATTTAACGTGAATCACGATGGCTGAAGGCTCCAAAACAAGTCAGATGAGACGTGTAAATACTGAAGATTACAAATTTAAGGGACGACAGTGACATGAGATTGTCACCATTTACTGTTTCTGTACTCGTGCAGGAAGACTTTATGAAAACTTATTCAGGATTCTGTGATCGTTTTCCACTTAAAAAATAAATGTGTCCTCCGTGATGCAGTAAAATGTTTGGTTACAAACTAAATGTTCAGGTTTAATAAAGGTTTAAGTGATTCCAGGATGTGTTGGTCCAATTTTAATCTATATATTAAAGTGTTGAGAATATTTTGAAGATTATCGAGATCATTTTGTGAATTGTAATTATGTTGGACAGGATAACAGTGACAAGACTTTTTCATATCGTCGTGAACCGGACACATTAGTTTAGCATTGAGGTTTTATACTCGGCCCTAATCTGAGGATGTTCTGTAATGGTGCTTGTTTTGAGATCAATGGCTGTTTGTCTACCGTCAATACAACAATATCTTTATATTGATACACTCTACAGGTCGACTGATGTGGCTTTATCAGGACCGATACAGATGATTAGAAATCACAGCGACTGAATACTGATTTTCATTTGCAGTAAAAATGTACTCAAGTTCTGTTCTTAAGTACAATTTGAGGTACTTTCCTTGAGTCTTTCCACTTTCTGCTACTTTAAACTTCCTCTCCACTACATTTATTTGATAACTTTAGTTACTAGTTACTCTGCAGATTCAGATTACTCTGTGTATATGATATTAATTGTGACGTGTTACCAGTCAGACAGTGATTCCTCCTTCCCTGAGTGGTGTGTATGCACTGAGGACTGTTTCTAATATTCAGTCCACCCTCACTGACCCAAATGAAGTGAAAAGACTTGTTTTTTACCCGTCAAACCGAACCGTGCCCGTCTGTTCGGTGTCCACTCTGTAGTGGTCCAGGAGCAGCCGGACCACCTTGTCGTGCCCGTTCCGGGCTGCGATGATCAGAGGAGTGGACCTCTGCCCGGCGAGCTGGGTCACATAGCTCAGCAGGTACTGGGTCTCCCCCTCGGAGTGGTTGAGCAGCAGCGCGGCCAGGGTCAGGACTCGGCCCTCGCTGGCTGCCTTGTACACGTAACCGGCCAGAGACTCCATCTGAGCCCGACAGGTAGCCAGGACCTCCGCTTTCTTCGCAACTGGCGCCCGCAGTGTCCAATCCTCCAAAGCGAGCCGCCTCCCATTAAAATGTCGAAAATGGCCCCAGTGCATACATGAAAACTGTAGCTTCTCCGTTATGGCCACAAGAGAAACTTAACTCAACCCGGCTGGCGAAGCTTTACAGCCTAATCGTCCGATACCGACCGTCCGGCTCCTGGGTTTCTGTCTCCAGACGCCGAGTTTCAGGCGTCAGCTGAGGGAGCTAGCCGGTTAGCTAGTGTGCTAACGTTAGCGAGCTGCTCCACAAACCGACACGTCGGAGCTCCGAGTCTGATTCAGTCGCGCTGGTGTTTTGTTACTCGCCGTGAAAAAAATCCCTCCTGCTGTTGTTTCTGTCCGAACATTCAAAACACGCCGAAGATTTGAGAAACAACACACCAGCACTTTCACCCTTTGCTATCTAGTCATTTGCCGGAAGTTGCCGTTCAACGTAAAAATACCTCCGACTGGAACACTCCATCTGATATAAGTTCCGCCCTCGCGTCTTTTTTTTAAAAGCTTTATTTCACCGTTTCAGTGAACACAAGACGCGTAGAGGAATAAAAACAAAAAAACAAAAAGAGAAAATAGAAAGAAAAATAAAAACATAACCGAAAGAGGATAAGACTTGAGTGAAAAATATAATATTTAAAATATCTTTTTGAATTCTGACTTTATTCTTGTGTTTAAAAATCCAGCAACTGCTGACCCTAAAACATGTGGAGGACAGGGAGAAAACAAACCCACCATGTAATTACACTAGTAGCTAGAAAATGATTTTATAAATGAGACTGAGATTTGGTATTTTTTTATCATCTCTCATGCTTCAGGCTGAGCCTCCTCCAGCCTCCTCTGACTGGGGTCTCATTCTTATGCCTGATGTTTGTAACCTGAGCTGTGATCAGTCACATGTTGCCCCACTTTTCTTTCACTCACATTAAAACATGTTTAACAGGTATTCATGGTATTTAGAGCGAACCCCAGTGGGAGCATAAGCTTCTAACTGTGTCCATCTGAACCCAGATTAATGCTGTCTAATAAAACATCGGGAGCAGGTTTATACAGATTACAGGCTTATCTGCTGGCAGATGAACCTGCAGTTTAACTCCTGCACAGAAGCTGAGGGATTTATCGGGAAATAATTCAGTTTTGTTGCAGTTCAAGGGAGTAACCATCTTTTTACAGCTTCAGAGGAAACAATGAGGAGGGAGACATCAAGAAAACATCACAGAGGAGGATTTACATGTGAAATCCCATCAAGATGAACGATGGAAGAGCTCTGGAGGCCGCAGCATCAGGAGTTTCACTACAGTCGACCTACTGTAATTGGCTCTCATTGACTCTGACAGACTGTCTGGTATCAGGCCTGTGACACTGCAGCTGCTGCAACAGTGTTTGAGGATAACAGTCAGATTTCTGGTGTTAGAGGGAGATGGTGACCTGGAAAAGAGACATGCAGCCGTCCATCCGGAGGAGACAGAACTCAGCTCTGCATGCAGCAACTTTCATGAGCAGGTTGGAAAAATTAAGTTTTCATCATTAGTCACACTCAGAGTCAGATATTACACAATATCACAGTTCTGTTCAAAGATGAAGATCCTGGTCAAACCACAAAAGTTTCTCCAAGCTCACCAATGAAAACTGAAGATTCACTTTATTCAGATGAGCTAAACCTCCAAGTGTTACAGGTCAAGAGCTGTAAACCGTGAACCTGACTCTCCTTCAGTGCGGCTGGAGGAGATCGTCACTGGATTTACATTTTCGGGTGAACTGTTCCTTTAACGTCTCATTCTACATGAACAAAGTTACAACTTTATTTTCATAATAATCACAGCAACTTTCACAACTTTAATCTTAAAACCTAAAAGTCTGTAGCTCTTGAAACTTCGTCCTTCAGTAGCACTGCGACGGATGCTGAACTTTTTTGTTTTGCCTATAAAAAGAAGTGAAAACTGAATTTTGTGCTCCATCTTTAAACTTTAAACCTCGCTGCTCACTCGTGGCTCCTCTCTGGATATTTGACTGTGGATGTGATAATATCGTGAATGCTGAATCAAAATGAAGCAGCAGGACATCATGTCTGTCCTCCGCTGGGTGTGTGGCAGATGAACAGATGAGATTAGAGCTCAGGTGTTTGAGGATTTGGACGGAGAGGTCACAACTTTCTCTGGCTGCAGGTCTGTTCAGTCCTCTCTGCTTTTCTAAATAAGCCGGCAGACGCCTTCAGGACTGTTGTCAGTGTCTGCCATAGGCTACCATATATATATTTATATTGCACTGTGTATTTGTAAATACTTGAAGTGGTCATTAAACAGTTAAGATTGTCTATTTTATTTTATTTATCTTATTTTATTACTTTATTTTATTGTCTACTTTACTATGTTATCTATATCTTTATCTCTTGTTTCCATTCAGGCTATATTTCTATTTCTATTTCTACTTTGCACGGAGCATCTGTAACTGATTAATAAAGTATTCTGATTCTGATTCTGATTCTGACAGTCGTGTTAGCAGCGTGGCTCTGTCACTGTCTGTCCTCCACGTTTAGTCCAGACTGAAATATCTCAACAACTGATCCTCTGACTTTTCATCAGGGCGACCCAGTATACAGACACAAACCACTTAACTTACTGTGGTTCTGTTCTGGTAGGAGACTTCTGTTGCATGTCCGTGATTCTTGAAGTATATGATAATTCACTTCAGTATCACATGACTCTGTAGCAGTCAGTGTTTATCAGCTCCGGCTCCGATCGGCTCGGGTGGACAAGCTAATTTTCACATCTTTCAGGCGTGATGCTCTGATGCATCTAATCTCAAATGTTATTAAGACTTTTCAAAATAAGTTTTTAAGTCTTCTGGATGTGATCTGCTGCTTTCTACTGTTCCCTGTTTGAGCGCACTAATGATGAAGAAGCATTTAAAATAAAATCTGCATTTACACATTTATTTTGGTGTTAAATTGTACGATCAGCACTAAACTGTCCAGCTGAGGCTGATGTGAACGTCTGCAGTTCTGCAGGTGTTATAAAGTGTTGGACACATTAAAGTGATGACCAGATGATGGCGCTGGATGGCAGGAAATCTCGTGGCAACCCATCAAATAGTTGAGATATTTCACTAAAAACACAAATGTGAAGCTCACGAGGATCAATCAGTCTGTAGGATTCATCCTCTGGGGAACATGAATGTCATGAACATGAATCCTGACCGACTGATCCAAACAACCTCGCAGCTGAAAACAACATCCGGCCGTTTCTTCTGTCTTTTACCTGAAACAGAGTTTAGCATCTGACGAGCTGCTCGCTGCGGCTCTCTTTAATGACTGCGTCTTTTTTTTTGTGATCTATTATTCGGTTCATCTTTTTGGATCTCGTTCCCTTTTTATCTCAGCAGACTTTGGTTTCTTCTCCGAGCCTCTGATCTCAGACAAATCCCATCATGCATTACAAGATTTAAGCTCTGCACCCAGAAGCCAGCCGGCGTCTCTGATCGCATCGTTAGCTGCCGCTGCTTCAGTAAATCAGATGAGTGAAGCATCTTCGTGCACGTGATTCTGACCCGTCGTGTTTCTGTGTTCTGCAGCCGCTCGGCCGGTTCTGTGGAGATGGAGGAGGTTCTGTCGAAGCCCCGGTTCCACCTGGACCTCTGGCTCGCTTTCACTCTCCAGAACTGGATCCTGGATGTGGGCCGGCCTGTTGTCACGGTAACAGGATGATGAGTGGTGTTCAGTGCTGCAGGAGTCTGTTTCTTTACCAAACAGCTGTTATTGTGTTGCTGCTGAACGTCTGCTGGATGATTTAATGAGGTCTTCATTGGTCAAATGAAAAAGTTCATTAAGTTAAAAGTTGATGAATATAAAAGTCAGTAAAAAAAACATCTTCAGGCTGAACACTCACTATGTGACATCACCTGTTTCTCACTGAGCCCCGCCCACTTTAAACCAATGAGAAGAGCTCAGAGAAGAAATGAAGAATGAATCTGTGCAGTGGAAGATCCAAAACTTACTGTATCCATCCACAGCAGAACCGCTGAAGGATCTCATCACTCACAGGAGACACTGGCTGAGAAAATAAGTTTTGGGGCCTTTAAACTTTCTTACTGGGTTAAAATATCTTCAGCAGATCTCTCTCATGATAAGAGTATTCCTGAAAGAAGCCACACTTCCTTCTTCCTGTTTGAAATGGATATAAATCATGAATTATTTGAGTCTTATAGGAGAAATGAAACATTAAGCTGATGTTTCCTGCAGCTCGGCCTCCCTGCAGACTGGACTCCTGTGAACCGTCCCGGTGCTGCAGAATACCTCCACATCCTGTACAACGTCACCACGCCGCTCATACTGCTCAAAGTGACTGAGACACAACACACACTGAATAACACACTCACATGTATTATATATCACAATATATTTGTTTGGTCATGCTGACCACAGTCATTTGTCCTTACAGATGCTTGAGCGCAGCCCCAGGACGCTGCCCCACACCGCCGTCCGCCTCGGCGTCATCACTGTTGTCATGGGGACCAGCCTCCACCTGGCGGCCGACTCCATCACCCGGCGGCTAATGCTGATTGGCTACCAGCCGCACCTGTCGGTCAGAGAGAATCCGGTCATGAAGAACCTCGAACCGTCCTCTCTGGTAGGTGCTGCGTCACAAAAACCTCAGAAATACATTTGTGATTCCTTCAGAGGAAATATACATGAGCCCGTTCAGACCCGGTACTAACATCCATCCTGAGTGATCCGATCCTGAGTGACGACCCGTCCACCACTGAGACAAACAGACTCCATGTTTCTACTCAAAGACAGAAAGAAGTTCATGCAGAACATTTGCTGAATTTACAAGAAGGAACAAATCAGTCAGAATCAGTCAGAGACAGAGTTTCACACAGTTTATAAAGTGTCTCCAACTCAACAACTCACTAAACTGACACATTTGTTAAGGGAGTCTGGGGACAAAGAAGTAGCCTATACTGGTTACTGTTTAGTGTGTTTGTAAAATTTAACATGTTTAGTGTCAATTAAATGTTGATTAATATTATCTTTGTGTATCTTTGTAGCTCTGGAACAAGTGTTAAAAAAAAAACAGAGTTAAAAATACATCTTTCCTCTCCGGTGACAAAACTAAGCCCACAGGCCTGAACCTGTGTGAGAAACTTAAGAGCTTAAAATCAGAGTTTACTTGCAGAAAAGTATCAGTACACAGGAAGTCCAAACACAGCTCAGGAAAACACTACACGAGGGGCTAGACAAAAACAGAGTGGTCCAAAAAAAACAGGGTTAAAGCATGAGACAGACGAGAGAGAGAGGATGACGAGGCACAGGTGTAACACATCAGGGCGGAGCAGACGATCACAGGTGGGAAAACACACGGGGACAGGAAGTCATCTGAAACGAGAGGAGAGCGAGACAACACAATAAAACAGGAAACACAAAAGACAGAACCGAAAACTCAAGACAACAAAACCTTCATGAAACGAGACTCGACACTCCAGTGGATGTTTGATCTGAAGGATGTATTCTGCCTGGTCTTTATGTTTTACTCAAGAAGAATCAAAGTGAAATATCAGACAGATAGCACAGTGTCCGCTTCAATCAGGAGAGGCGAGCGAATGGAGTAAAGAAAGTGTTTATTCCAGCAGATGATGTGTGATAATGAGTCTTGTCAGAAAGTCTGCAGCAAGTCAGAAAGTGAACTAAAGGCAGCGAGACGATCGTAGTTAAAGACGGCAGCGAGCTGATAATCGATGCTCTAATGACAATTATGAGAAGAAGAAGAAGAAGAGAAACGAACTGAAGACTGAGCCTGTGAAGGATTAATCCTCCTGACTGAGCTCGTAGAGCTTCATCTGAGCCGACAGACTTATCTTCAGTCACCGTACAAGAAAAAATGATTCAAGTCTGAATACAATTACATCTTATTTAGTAGAAAACATGTTCGTACCCGTCTGGTCTTCTGAGAATAAAGAGGATTAAACTGTTACTCCTGAATCTGTTGGTGTGATTTTTCACAGCAATCATAAAAAATATACAGCATTAGACAGAAACAGCAATTTAACTACAATCTACAGAGACAGGAAGCCGTGAGTGTGACTCTGAAGAAAGAAATGTGTGTATATATGATAAAATATTCATGTGATACGGAAGTTAATCCCAAATGTGAGTAAATCCACAGAGAAGGAATCTTAAACCCTGATTATTATTAAAGCTGGCACGCTGTTTGTCTTGTTCAGTCAAACTGATTAACAATGAATTCATTTGGCGAAAGTGTAAAAAGTGTAAAAAATAAATTCAGTGAAAATTGGATGTGTGAGCTTCCAGTCACAATGAGTCAGACACAAGAAGAACAAAACAAACATCAGCAACAAGTATCTTAAATACACAACACAGGAGGGCGACAGCTCCGTCTCTGACGAAGGCTTCGGCCTCTCAGACTCACGAACGTTGTTTTATTTTGCAGATCGACGCCTTCGAGCTCCTGTTTTACTACGACGACACTCTGGGTCATCTGATGTGGTAAGAAGACCTCGAATTATTACGAATGTTCAGACTGTCGCGCCAACAGAGCTGCTGTGATGTAATAAATAAAGTCACTGATAAAAAAAACTCAAAGGTTAAAGGATACGTTTGAAGGCGTTTCCATCAACATGTTACTCATCGACCTCTCTGACTTCCTGTCTGCGGCTCTCAGCTCATTGGTTCCTCCTGAAGACGTGAATCTTTAAAACTCACTGTAGTTTTTAATCAAACCAACAGGAGGAGGTAGTGAGTTTGTTGGGGACTATTTTCAGCGATGGATTAATCCACATTCAGTTGGTGTTCATGTTCTCATTAGTGTGTTTTTAATTGAGTCAGAGCGGTTTGTTGTTGTTAAATATTATTTTGCTGATAGCAAATATTATTTGTTTAATTAGTCCAGATGTTTGCATGGATGTCTGGTAGCATCTCATCTTGTTTAGTTTAATTATTTCTGTGTTCAGTTTTGACTCGTTAGTGTTTGTTTGGGAGTTTGGGCACCCTGGGTCATACAGGTAGAAGCACAGGTGCAGGACCATGATGCACCTGGGTGGGCCTGGTGATTCCTTTGTTCTTTTGCTTTTTGAAAATAATCCATGAAAACCAAAATGAACTTCTCCGCGTCCACGACGAGCCCACGTGGCCGCTGTGCACGCGGCACTCGTCTGGTTTGAGCCTCAACACGTTGACGAGACGAGAAACATCGACGTGTCCTTTAAAGCTTCTGTTCGTCAGTGAGTCTCACTGAGGTCGAACGTACTTTTAATTAAGTAAAGAAACCAAAACAACGATGAAAAACACTCAATTACAAATAAAAGTCCTGCATTAAAAATCACATGCAAGTAAAAGATTTGTGTTTATTAAGTGATTTTCAAAAACAGAACCTGACCACTTAAAATATGATGTTTTGTTATAAATTAAACTACCTGACAGTTTGAACACGTACAGCTGAAACGGAGAGTCGACAGAATCAGAACAGTGATTGGGTCGTGACAGATGACGTCACACGAGAAAGAAACGGGCGTGTCAGAGATATGAGCTGTGATTACCCTTTCTCCACCAGGTATGTTCCTCTCTTCCTCGTCCTCTTCCTCTTCTTCAGTGGTTGTTTCAGTCGCAGGAAGCAGGAGGAGAAGACGCCGCCTGCAGCGTGGATGCTACTCGCCCCCAACGCCGCCTACTACTGGTCAGACTGCCTCACGACTACATCACACCGAGCCCGTGAGCCGTCACAGGCTCGGCCCAGTCCTCAGTCCCTCCTCCTCCTGAAGCCCAATTAAAATCTAATCTATGTTTGCATTTACACGTCATACAGAAACAATAAGGTTAAAACATAAACCGTGAAATTATCAAAAACCTCACATAAAAACATTAAAACCAGTAGACGGGAAAACAAAACAATAATCAGATCAGAGGCGCCTCGTTTATTTCACAGGTTCGTCTCTTTAACTGCTTTAAAAACGTTTTGTTGTCAGGAGATATTTTTCAGAAAACGCTAAAGTGGAAACATTTTTTGTGTTGTATCACCTCAGAGAGAAAAACTCACCAAGCTGTTTATTTTTGTAATAAACCAATCAGTGAGAAACAGACGGAGCCGCTGAGGGAAGCTGTTCTGTGGAAGTGGTGATTAACTGATCGTCTGTGCGCTGCAGGTGCATAAATCTACATTTAGTTGGTGTTAAGAGATTTAAACTGTCTGAGGAGGAAAAGCTCGTCCTGCATTCTTCACCCGACTTCACTCGACTTACTTTAGATTCTGAGACGCTGCCATCCAGGCAGACGTCCAGCGAGACAGCAGCAGAAAGAGATAAAACTCCTTCTTCATCGACGTTAACACAATCTGAAGAGCTCAGGGGTCGACCGGCAGAGACAAACCAAACAGAAACTACTTTAAAGATTATCTCAAAGGATTCGTGTCCTGTGAAGCTCCAAAAACGTTTTGTGGACTGCGGAAAACTTCATCCGACTGGGACAAGATGTCAGATATTTGTCAAAGTCAGCAGGAGTCATCCTCTGGGTACGATCGTCTGAACCACATGTCGCCACAGTCCGTCCAGTGGTGTTGAGATATTTGAGTCTGGAGTGAAGTGAGACCGACCCAACGACGTAAAGTTAGAAACGTGTTTCACTCTGAATGTCGGTTTATAAAGTGAGTATCAAGAGATCAACAGTGACCTCTTCTCTTTATCTTGATTCGACAGTCTGACGTCTGACTGTTGACTGAACTGACTGTAACTAGTGTCTGACGAACACTACACCAGCACCTGAGACCGTGTGTGTGTGTGTGTGTGTGTCCAGGTGTTAGTAATAATTGATTACGTAGTTCTCAGGTGTTGCTGACTAATTACTTTACTGGACGAGGACGGCACTTCAGGATGAAAGCAGAATTAAAGTCAGCACTTTAATCACAGCTGATGAACATTCCTGCTGTAGTTTGGAAAATAAAACTTCATTTTGAAGACGTTCACTTTTCTTTTATGTGTCTAACATTTTTCAGCTTCTTCACTTGGTGACTGTTAAACCTCGTTTAGGGGCCACAGACATTTCTTCTGGGAGTTAATTATAGATGTTTGTGTTCTTCAATAAATGGAGCTGAGTTATATTTAACTATTATTCAAGTTTCCATCCAAATTTAGTACAAAGTTGTTGTATTCAGATTCAAAATCTAAGAACTAAAACTAAAACTGTGTTCATTTTGCTCACGTTGTGAAAAAACAACAACAAACGTTTCACACAAACCAAATCTCCAGTTTTGTCGCCACAAACACAGCTGGAAAATGTCCTGACGTCTAATCAAAAATATCTGATTTTCTTGCCAGTAACATAGTTGGAAAATGTCCGACGTCTCGTCTGGTTTAGTCTCCACAAACACGTCTGGAAATGTTGTGACATCTATTCAAAATAATATCCAGACTTCTGGTAACAGACGTGGCTGTAATTGTCTCTATGTCTCTTTGAAAATAGACGGTTTTGTCGTCACTTACGCGACAGGAAGTCTCCCGACATCTCCTCAAAAATATCCAGTGTTCCTCACAAACGTCCCGACGTCTTGTCAAAATATCCAGTGGATTCACACTCGTGACTCTCTGCTCACAGACCCACTGACCCTCCCCGTGTCTCCCATCAGGTACCTGATCACTGAGGGACAGACCTTCATCCTCTTCATCTTCACCTTCTTCGCCATGACCGCCACAGTGATGCACCAGAGGAGGCGGGGCATGGTTCCCGACGGCAACGGCCTCTTCACGCTCTACAGGTACATGTGAACGCTGGCTGACGAGAATCTGAATCTCTGCCTCATTAATGAAAATATTCATATTATAAAGAAGTGTTGTGAGGTGATGTGTCAGGACGGAGCTGAAGGAATCATGTCAGACACGTCGGTGAACTCGAATACTTGCTCCAGATGTGAAAATGTGTCGGTCCTCATTAGTCCAAGCTGTCTGGTTGGTAGTTTCTCTGCAGCTCTGTTCCTGGTGGCGGTCTGGGTGGCCTGGCTGTGGAGCGACGCCGTCCTGAGGAAGAAGCACCCCGGGCTGATCTACGTCCCACAGCCTCGCGCTGTATACACACTGTACCTCCAGCAGAACAACCGCACGTAACACAACTGCTACTGCAAACACTGCTTCCTCCAACAGACTCAATGTGTCTGTAATCGGACCAGAACAAGGTGGTGCAGCCAGAGAGGTGTGAGCGGACAAAAATCAGAACGACCGTCTGGCTTCAGTGTCTCATTCACAACTCTTAAAATACTGACGCTTCAGGGTGGCGACCGAACTGACCTGCAGACAGCAGCAGCCTGCTGGAGCTGCTCTTAATCATCTTGTATCTACGTGTATACACTACATAAAACACTACATAAAACACTGGGCCCGGTGAGGGACCCTGACCTGAGGAAACCAGGTTGTTACTGTTGTTTTTCATCTTGTCTTGTCTTATCTTATTTTATCAAAAGCAAAGTTGCTGTTTCCCCTTTTTTGTTTCCTCACACGTCCTCTTTGTGTCAAACTATCAAATAAAGGCAATAAAATCGCTCTTCTTGTTGGTGAAATGGGCGCAGGAAGGGTCCAGAACAATGGACCGACTCCAGCCTGAGGCAACGACATGAAAGGAGGAAAGATGCTGTTATTATTATTATAAGTAGTAATATTACGATATATATATTCATGTATGTGCACACATGTTTTATTTACGTCATGTTTTCAAATTGTTTTTATCACCTGTTGCTGCTGACTCACCTGGCGATCACGCTGACTCACCTGGCTGGGAACATCAACATGCTGACTGTGTTTCAGCTGCTGCGATCATCACGAGACGGATCCTGTCACAC
Source organism: Pagrus pagrus (assembly GCF_965226575.1). Taxonomy (NCBI): domain Eukaryota; kingdom Metazoa; phylum Chordata; class Actinopteri; order Spariformes; family Sparidae; genus Pagrus; species Pagrus pagrus. The sequence continues at coordinate 1,189,995 of NC_140194.1, forward strand.
ATGCACACACACACGACACATGCACACACAGCTCTCCTTTTGTTTTTCTGTTTTGTGTTATTGTTTGTGTATTTTGCGACACTAATTTGTGCCATTTTTTGTTATCTTTTTTTTCACGTTGAGCTGATAAAGAAACCCACGTGTACGTTTTTTGAAAACCACAGATTTGTTGAAATGTTTCTTTGGGTTTAGTTTCAATTTTATGTCGACGCGGCGCTGTGCTACGGTCTGGTTAGGTTTAAACACAGGAACCACCTGGTTAGAGAGGGAGAAGGTCGTGTTTAGATATGAAATATTGTCTTGACGTGTAAAATGTTGTGATACCGTCTCACACCGTGCGCTCCACCACCATCACCCCTCCACTTCCTGACATGAATACAGCTCATATTGTAGAAATGTTGTATGTAAAACGTATGAAATGTACTAATATGAACGTAAAGTGGTTTGCAGAATTAAATGACTGTTTCCTGAATGTGTGACGCTCAGCTGTGCTTTCTGTCCTCTGTTTCCTCTCAGCACTGAATGTTTTCCTGCTGATCTCTTAATGGTGAATGGTTCTGCTGTTTTGAGGAGGCGTGTGGCGAATCACGGCTCCGTCACACAATTTGGAGGCAAAAACACAAAAACATCTTACATGTGGAACATTACGGTTTATCCCGTTCAGCCGTGCAGCATCTATACGTCATTGTGCTCAACACACGTCATTCGATCCACCTTAGAGGAGGCACAGAGGCAGATTTCTACACCCACAGCAACAGAAATAGAGCAGAGTGTAGTAATGAGGAGGAGGTTCGGTTTTTTACAGAAGGACACGCAATTAATCATCTGGCGAGGACACAACTGAACTGTGTCACGCTGCCGTCTGCACAGCTTCAACATCAGCTCCTCTTAACATCTGCTCCAACAAGACAGAATAAATCTGTGTGTTTTCTCATTTGGCTGCTTGTTCTGTCTTTTAATGCACAGCTGAAGGCAACAGGTTTACATCTGCTCTTCTTCTGGGGATTCAGACGGAGCGCAGTGTTCGCAGTGAGAGGCGACTTCTCCGGCTGTTTTGCCGTTGAACAGAAGATAAATGATGATAATCGATACGTTTTGAATGACAGTAAAGTGTTTTATAGTCAACAGAGACCAGGTTAGAGTACGTTAGAGTTACAGTAAAACCCCTCTGCAGCTCATCCACTTGTCCTCCAGACACAACTTACATTTCACGTGATATTGTTCTCGTCCTTTTCACCCAAAAATGTAAAAGTTAATGCTCCTTTTCTGCCATCTCGCTACATTGAATTAGCTCGCTACGCATCCGCACTGACACACCTGTAGGTTCACCTTCAGCAGTCTGAGACAATGCTTCAGGGATTTACTCTCATTTTTGTTGCGACAAAAGGAAAAGACAGCAATTTCTTCCAGTAACAGATTACTTTTGTGAAAAACAAACTAAATAACAGATTACTTGAATTGCAGAACTAACGTGTTACGCTACTCTTTACAACTAAAAAAGTAACCCGAGTACTCTAAGGGATTACTTTGGAACAAGTTACCCCAACACTGCTCTGCATTTTAACCTTGCAATTTTATAATTCATTTTTTTAAAACATAATTTTTTTATAAAACATCAATCAGGCTGAGTTGAACCTAATGTTGGACCACCTTTGACCAGCTTGTTTCACGTAGAAGTCGCGCTGAGGTGTAAAATGTACCAGTGCGTGATGAGTAGCACCGTGACAGCAGAGGGAGGGACGTGTCCCGCCCGTCCACATGGAGTCCCAGCGAGGATCCTCCATCCACTCCACCTCCATTACGTTCCTCATCTTACACCGGCCGGGATCAGTTTCCTGAGCTGAGTAACAGAGTTCAGAGCCACCGGCTGCTCTCACACACGCTGACACAATGGTGAGATAATTACCGAGTCCTCTTTGAAGCTTCACGTCGTCATCCAGATTTCACCTGCAACCTACTTCCTGCTTCATCACTGTTCACTCACGCTGTTTGTCTCCTTTCATCCCAGGCAAAGTTCCTGACACAGGATCAGATTAATGGTAAGACTCTCACACGTGACTGCTAAGTGAGTGTTGTAATGACTGCTGCCAGTTATTGGACTGAAAACAGCCACTGATGCCTCTGCTTCAGTGTTTTATCAGATGATTTCTCTCAGCAGTGTTGGTATTTGATCACACTACAGTTTTCTGTGTGCCTGCCTTATTACAAAGCTGCACTTGTTCCTGTTCAGGCTGATTCACGCAGCGATGTGTTGGCCGACTTCCTCGACCTGCTAATGTGATTAAATACAAAGGTTCTCCATGTGAACGCAGCTTTTAGTCTAACGAGGAGACATTACGTTCAGACTATTGTCTCTGACTCAAAGGAAAGACCAGTTATTGTGGGTCTCATGTCTTTGTTTCTGTGAAACTGTCCAGTTCAGCAGCTAAATTAATGAGTTGTACTCACTAATTAATTGATTGGCAGTCTGCCAGTTTGCTCAGATTTATGGCTGCAACTAATGAATGTGTTAATTGTTGATTGATCTGGTGATTATTTCACAGATTAATCATTTGGTCCAGGGACAAATATTAGTCACATCTTCTCACTGTTCCCGAGGTGAATGACTCGTCTCTCTTTAGCTGCTGGACGCTCGCTGTGCTCAGCAGCCAGCGTCTAACTGTCTGTCTGCTGTTCGCTGCTCAGCAGGTCGCACAGCTGCTGACACTGAATCAGACAGGAGAATCCAGAATCAGGAGCTAAAAGAGATAGAGACACTACACTGTAAATAACTTCTACACCTCTTGGCAATTCCTTTAAAAAAAATTAAAAACAATGACAAAAAACCTTAAAAAAAACTTTTCTGTTCTATTTTTGCTTTTTCAAAATGAGCAGAAACAGAGGTCCCCTCTTAGATAGTGGAGAAATTTAGTGCCCTGTTGACAATATTGACATGTACGTGTGTGTGTGTGTGTGTGTGTGTGTGTGTGTGTGTGTGTGTGTGTGTGTGTGTGTGTGTGTGTGTGTGTGTGTGTGTGTGTGTTGCAGAGTTTAAGGAGTGTTTCTCGCTGTACGACCGCCAGCGTAAAGGGAAGATTGAAGCCCAGGAGCTGATCACAGTGATGCGATGCCTCGGGTCAAACCCTACCCCCTCCGAGGTCCAACGACACCTGCTGAGCCACAACATAGGTACCTGTCTCACCCGTCCGTCTGTCTGTGGTCCTATCTATTTATTTCTTTTCAGATCCAGTGCAAGCAGCAGTGATCCTTTGTTGTTTCTTGAGTCTTTCTTGAACATGATCTGCTTCAGCAAGTGTGAAAAAACCCTTAGAAAAGTGTCCCTTAACTTAACCAAGTGGTTTTTGTGTCTAAAAGTTCACCATCATCCTGCTGTCACGTCATCAAAATAATAAATGACTTTTGAGTTCAAAGGTCATCAAAGGATTCACCAGAATTAATTTTGGCAATCTATATTTCTGCAATACATCTCTTTTTGCGCTGCTCGGGTTAGGTTTAAGCATAAAAACCACTCAGTCAGGAAAACGCCACGATTTGCCTTAAAATACCTGCTTCTGTTGCCACGATCACGAATGGAAAATGGCCCCAACATCTCATTAAAAGCATCCACTGGTACATGGACACTGGCTTGACAGCTGTCGCTCCCAGCTATAACAAAAACCATCGTCTCCTTCACTTTCATTAGAATTACATGATCGTACACTTACTGTAAAAATGTTGATATGATTTGTAAGAAACGTACAGGTCTGAATAACATCTGATCCTGGCAACTGGGTTGAATTTTCACTTCCAAACACCTGAAAAGAACTGCTGTCGCTTCAAACTTTACAGGGTGAGATTTAAGGCTGTCTGAGACAATATGTAGTTGACACTGTGAAAGAAATATGTTGAAATAATTGCCATTAATCAAAAACCATCATTGTGTCTCTGAATACGTTGTCGTTATTCATCCTCATCGTAGTTTCACAGGAACATTAAACAGGAGCTTCAGTCTGAAATAATGGGAGCAGAGAGGCAACCTGTGCCAAGCAGCCAGCTGTGGCTCTGTTCAGCTGAACTAATGAAGTCTGACCCAACAAGAGGAGGCTGCAGTCTGTGGTGCTGATGAACTGTGGAGCTGCTTCTCAGGTCCTGTTCAGACCTGGTATCAACATCCAGTCAGTCTGCTTCAACTGATCCAGCCATTTAACCTGTAACCACAACATCACCAGACTCCCTTAACAAATGTAGTGATTTTAAGAGCTGTTTCATGAGGAGAAACTTAACAAACTTTGTAAAACAGCTACGACAGATTCTGAATCATTGTCTCCTTCTTGTAAATTCAGCATTAAATGAAAACAGTCAGTTGTGTGTTTCCTTGTAAAAAGTGTCAGTTTGTGGCAGCATGGCTGTACCAGCCTGTCTGCTTCTGTGTCTAAAGTGCTAAAGTCTTACCTGCCAACATTTAGCAGCTGTTTGAACACACTGTTTACACTGATTTCGCCATTTACACTCAATTAATGAAAGAAGAAACATTTTATTGATCTAAACATGTCACATTTTACAAACACACTAAACAGTAACCAGTATAGGCTACTTCTTTGTCCCCAGACTCCCTTAACAAATGTGTCAGTTTAGTGAGTTGTTGAGTTGGAGACACTTTATAAACTGTGTGAAACTGTCTCTGACTGATTCTGACTGATTTGTTCCTTCTTGTAAATTCAGCAAATGTTCTACATGAACTTCTTTTTTGTAAAAGTCATCGTGTCTCTTTGTCCCCGCCTCCATGTTTATTCATTAAAAAAGGTTCAGTATCTTCCTCAAACAGCTGCTAGCGGCTAGTTTTTTTTAAAATAGAACAAACAGGAGGGAATTTGTTGGGGACTATTTTCACCAGCGGATTAATCCACATTTGCTCTGGTGAGTATTTGAGGAGCTGGTGGAGAGAAATCAAAATCGCTGTGACGTGAACTGACTGAGATGTTTATTAAGTTGTCTCTTGGCAGGAGCACGAACATTTACATGTTATTATGGTTTTAATATTTCTGTCTGTAACATGAAGCCTCAGATATTTGGCTTTGTGTCATCTCAGTCTGAAACATATTAAGTAAATCTGAAGGAAAACTCTGTATTAACTCTAATTAACAGCTCAGTTTCCACTCATACAGTTTATTCAACATGTTTGAACATCTTATCTAACAGCACCGCGCTTTACATTCTGTTTTACTGCTTTACTGTTTGAACAACTTATTTGATATCCACTGTGTGATATAACTTCCCTCCCTCCTCCTGCAGAGATCAGTCATCTTACTTTTTCTCCTGGTGAAATTAGAACTGCTGGTTCAGGTAAAAGTTGACATTTTCCTGCAGATTGGGCCGGAGAGCTGGACTTCTCCACCCTCCTGAGCATCATGCACCGGCAGCTCCAGCAGGAGGCGCCGGAGGAGGAGATCCTGGAGGCCATGAGGATGGCTGACAAGGAGCAGAAAGGCTTCATCCTCGCCTCCGAGCTGAGAGCCAAACTCACCGGGCTGGGAGAGAAACTAACTGATCGGGAGGGTGAGACAACAACCACATTTGTTCTTTAATATCTGGAACTTAATTCAGATTAATGTTGTATATTTTTTAACGTTTAATCCTCTGGGTTCCCGTCAGTTTTTAATCCTCCAGTGTTTTGTGTTGATGTTTTCTTTGTTCTGTTGTTTCCAGACGTTTTATCTCTGCTCTTTTATTCTGCTTGTTTCTGTCCCTTCATCTTTAATCCTGTTACGTGTCCTCCACAAAATTTAGGAGAATCCGAGTCTGGTGGGGATTTTCGTTATTGCGGATAATTTAAAAGAAGTGAAGATAAAAGACATATTTAATGAGATTAAGTTTTCATTTCAGTCTCGTCAAATGAGATTCAGACAGTTGCAAAACTACTCAACAGAAACATATTTACAACAGAGAAATCTGCCCGTGAGGTAAAAAATACTTCCAGTGAGCTCGTTTCAAGATGTTATTATTAAATCAGTATCTGTGTGTATGTAGTGCTGCACTAAAGACCAACTCACCAGACCTGTTTCTACCTACACAGGTGTTTTCACTCATTCTGCCTGATTAAACAATATGCCTGAGTGATCCTGAAATCACTGAAACTTCACAGATCAATAACAATGATGAGAGTGTAACTTTTTTACACCCAGTCAGGTGCAACAAGACTTTAACCTGCCAGTGTGCTATACTTACTTAAAGTGAACCCTTCTTTTGAGACTGTTTTAGGTCTAGTTATTGGTCCCTCATTCCAGGGTGGTGCCTCGTTTTAATGATTTGATTATTAATTTTCATTAATTTAATTTTAATAATCAATAATTATTAATTTCTAATAACCACATCTGGCGTAGCATCAAACTCCAACAATGGTGCCCCGCGTGAGGCGTGAGGTAGCTCTAAGAGAGAACAAAGGAAGCAGCTGGAGTTTTGACTTGATCTGGTCAGAGGGGGATCTGTCACCCTGACCGACAGTAGCTCGAAGCTGAGTTAGCTTAGGTGTGAAGACTGGAGAATTCTGGGAAACTGAGTTCAGATCAGTCCATTTTGAAATCCACAGTGAACGGCTTCATCTGTGGGTCCAAACAGTACGCTCACTGTTTGAGAAACGTCACTTATATGACTTCAAGTACCAATGAACCTTTGTTACACACTACGGCTGTTGATATCGTTTTTTTGCTGCATGATTATCGTGTTTTGTCTCTGTTTTTGGGCAATTAACTTTCCCTCAAAATATGAGTGTAGGTGGAGAGAGTCTGGTTCCAACTGTAAATTACATATGAAACTGCAGCCATATAAATTCACTATACAAGTTGTGATGACTCACTGTTGACTTTTGGTCACACAACAACCCGACAACCATCCCCAACCTCCTGCATGTTTTTCGCCATTTACGCTCCAACTCCTGACTTCTGCCTTTAATTGAATTTACTACGTCCACTAGAGGTCGCTACCTTACAAGAAACATGACTATGTGTCGTAATCCATCTATAAGGTTGCTTTCCTGAAGCGGACAGGCTCCATGCTCACCAGAAATCATTGATTCTGTTTTCAGTGGATGAGCTGCTGAAGGAGGCAGGTGTTGGAGCTGATGGGCGGGTCCACTGTGAGCAGTTTGCTAAAGCGGTGACACGCTGGTCTGCAAAGCACTGACATAACGGACATCATCATCGCCGCAGCGAACACATGAACTGAAAGACATCCCTTACTGCTTGTTTTATGTCTGATAATGTTTGTACGTCAAAAAACAGTGTCTCCAATAGAGACGTTTGTGTGTATCTGCTCTGATCAGCTTGTTCGTCTGTGTGTATTGAGTGTTGCACTAAAGACCAACTAAAAAGACCTAAACAGGTGTTTTCACTCATTCTGTCTGATTAGACCTCAGCTCAGCTGAAAATGTGGTGGAGCGACCCTGAAATCACTGAAACTTCACCGATCAATAACAATGATGAGAGTTTAACTTTAAGACATTTAACTGTGTAAGTGTGCTGCATTAAAACGTTTTAGGGAAATTAAAATAATCCTTCTAAGGAACATTTATAGTCAAAATATGTTTAAAAGTAAAAGATCTGTGGCTCTGAATGTTTTATGCAGAACCAAATAACTTCTAGATGTGACAGAACATTAATACTAAACAGAAAGAAAGTGAAAACTAGTGGATATGAATTTTTCAAAATGACACTTTGTTCTATTAAAAAATGACTGAAACTATTTAAATGAATAAATGTAGTAAATGATCCTCTGGGCTTTTTGGATGTTCAGGAAACATTTTAAACAAGAAGATTGTGAGGCACAAACAAGACAACATGATGACATTTACTTTATAAAATTCACAGCTCATACAGTATCTGGAGAAAAGGTCACATTCATTTAATAGTTTTTAGGTTTTATGTATTTTGTGGGGGAAGTGACAGATTGCCACATCATTTTGTGTGTTTTCAGTGTAGCAGTCTCATTATTGGTTTCTTTGTATTTGATCTGAGTGTCAGAATCCCTCTGGACTGATTGGAGTAGATTGAGATCACCTGTTGTTCAGGTGTGCAGACTGACTCCTAATTAATGAGTGAGAGCAGCTGGGGGCGTTTCCCTCTCAGCCAATCAGGGTGAGATGACGCCCTTTTCTGAAGCCTTAAGAGAGGTGGAGAACAGCAGATGCGAGTCCTTCTGGATCCTTTATTAACTCGCTGCAGAGCTCAACATCACACTCTGGTTTATCCTCACTGAACCCCTTTATACCCAAGAGCCTTTACCCCTTTTTTAAAATCATTTGGGAAACTTTAGCGGGAGGTAAAGAGAAGACATATATTTCAGTTTCATTATAGTTGAGGAGGCACTCGGGTCTCGTCCCGTCAGCACACCAGACAGAAAAATCTCCATTCAGGAAAGGCACATCAACTGTGTGTCTGCTTGTCCTGGATCAGAGTTCAGACCAGAGTCATGCTAGGCCTGAATATTTGTGACATTAAGCAAAAACATCAGTTAGCCCTCAATCTCACAGACAGCTGCTCTTTTAAAAAGAGAAACATCTTATTGAATAAACAAAGTGTAAATCGAACCTGCTGCTTGTCCAGGTATGAAGGAGACGTTGATTTGAGTGGTGACAAGGTATGCGTTGTGTTTAGGACACCACCATCAGATGGAGGATCAGTGCTTAACTATGTACCAAGCTCCAGATGACGGGAGCTCGTTTCAACCGACAAAATCAACAATGAAAAGCCTGTTTTTGTTCCCACCTGTCTGAAATCAAGCACCATTAACATGCCACAGAACTCAGAGTGTAATTAGGCTGAACAAAGGCTCCGCTAAATGTGTTGTGAAGCATTTAAATGGAAGATAATTATTTCACTGAGTCCTGTTGGTGTTTGTAAGATGCAATATCCCGGCTAAGTTTCACAAACCTGACGCTTTGCAAACATCTTTTCTTTCTGCGTGATGACATTTTGCTCTGCAAACACAGTTTGGATCATTTTATGAGCGGGAAGATTATTTCACTGTGAACCATCCTGTCATTTCCTGTTAGCAGAGCTTCGCAGAGCGTGGAAAACCCATCAGCCGGGTTTTGACTCGTCTGCAGTGAGGACACAAAACACTGGAACCTTCCTCCTGTAATCCTCAGTGACACATCTTTTATAACCCTCGAGGACGGCATGGGTTTATAAATTTGTCAGATTTTTCTGTCCCGTTCCTCTGCAGCTGGTTTGAACCTGTCTTATGAGGGACATTCAGATGATGACACTCCGTCTCTTCTCTCTCTGAGCTGTCAGGGTTTCACCAGCCTGCTGCCTTTGACCTCACTGATGTTGATTATTGGGCACTTGAAAGAGTTCATCCAGGCACTTCCCTCAGCCGGAGTGTACGCTGCATTCGTCTTCAGTCAGTCTGATTAAACCATAGATTTATATGGAAGAACTAGATACCAGATGGAAAGTTGGCGTCCATTCAAACCAGTAAGAATCGCTCCACATACACCAAAAACATTTTCTGGCCCATTGAATATGAACAGTAGAGTTTCCCCTGCTGGCCCCGCCTGTTCCTGCTCAGCCCACAGACTTTACGTTGTGATGATGTCACAACCTTTAAACGCGTTTTTCTTGGCTTGAGGTTTTGGCTTTGCTTCCAGATCGGAAGAAAAGTGCCCTCCGTGTCCTGGAACTGAACCTCTTCCGCTCTGTTGTGTCTTGCTCTTTCTATTTGTCCTGACCTTAATTTCCCACAGTTATGTAAAATAAACGTATTCGAGTTACAACTCGAGGTCTCCCTCCTTTTTCTAACCTTGGTCCAAAAACATCAGAGAAATTAAAGATCTTGGTGCACAAACAAATTAGAAAAATGTCACAACTATCAAGTTAAAATATTCCAAAATGTTTCAAAAAGATGATTATGAACCTCAAATGTAAAGACAAAAGTATGATTAACAGCAGGAGTTGAGGCAGTGTTGGGTTGGTTTGGACTATAGCCCCTCTTTATATAACCCCCTTATTTAGCTGTTCAGAGAACGACGGCTCGCTTCAGCTCCAGTCCCGATTCACTCCGATCCTACGGATCAGACTCAAGTACTGTACCCAGGCAGCAGCCTGCTGCACTGTCACGCTACACTTTCAGCAATAAATCAGTACTTTGGACTGAAACACTCCCCTCAGTCACCTGAGACAAACCAGGAAACAGTTCTTCAGTACAGGGACACACAGACTGACGGACGATCAGATTCACCTTCAGACTGAACTAACAACGTCCTCTGAGTGAGTTCGTCTACAGGAGAGAGGAGGAGGAAACTACAACACTGCAGACGCTCCACACACTGAAGGTGAGTCCGACCAGAACCAGAACTGAAAGTAAACTTCAGTGAAGTGAAGCAGGAAGTGGAGCTGTGACTGACTGTACTGTCTGCTGTGTTCCCAGCGTCACTCAGAGACAAAATGGCTTCCAGGTTAGAGGAGGATCTCTGCTGTCCGGTGTGTCATGATGTCTTCAGAGAGCCGGTCCTTCTGTCATGTAGCCACAGCTTCTGTAAAGACTGTCTGCAGAGCTGGTGGACACAGAGACAAACACGTCAGTGTCCATTTTGTAAGAGAAGATCTTCAAAGGATCTACCACCTTTAAACCTGGTGTTAAAGAACCTGTGTGAGACCTTCTTACAGGAGAGAGATCAGAGAGCTTCAGAGGATCTCTGCAGTCTGCACTCTGAGAAACTCAAACTCTTCTGTCTGGACCATCAGCAGCCGGTGTGTCTCGTCTGCAGAGACTCAGAACAACACACCAACCACAGATTCAGACCCATCGATGAAGCTGCACAACAACACAAGAAGAAACTTCAGGAAACTCTGGAGCCTTTAAAGAAGAAGTTAAAGGTTTTTGAAGAAGTTAAAGTGAAGTTTGATCAGACAGCAGAACACATGAAGGTCCAGGCCCGACACACAGAGAGGCAGATTAAGGAGCAGTTTAAGAAGCTTCACCAGTTTCTAGAAGAGGAAGAGGAGGCCAGGATGGCTGCACTGAGGGAGGAAGAGGAGCAGAAGAGTCAGATGATGAAGGAGAAGATGGAGGCTCTGAGCAGAGAGATAGCAGCTCTTTCACACACAGTCAGAGCCACAGAGGAGGAGCTGAGAGCTGAAGACGTCTCATTCCTGCACAACTACAAGGCTGCAGTGGAAAGAGTCCAGCAGCGCCCCCTGCTGGAGGATCCACAGCTGCCCTCAGGAGCTCTGATAGACCAGGCCAAACACCTGGGCAACCTGAGCTTCAACATCTGGAACAAGATGAAGGACATGGTCTCCTACACTCCTGTGGTTCTGGACCCAAACACTGCTTACTCCAAACTCATCCTGTCTGAAGATCTGAGCAGCGTGAGACGAGGAGAGAGACGGCAGCTTCCTGATAATCCAGAGAGGTTTGATTACTTCTGGTCTGTCCTGGGCTCTGAGGGCTTTAACTCAGGGACTCACAGCTGGGACATCGAGGTTGGAGACGGTACATTCTGGGTACTGGGTGTGTTAGCAGAGTCTGCTCAGAGGAAGGGACGCACCCTGTCTGGATTATGGAGAATAGGGTTACACAATGGTAAATTCTCAGTGTGGTCACCATCAGCTCCATCCACTGATCTCAAAGTGCAGAAGAAGCTCCAGAGGATCAGAGTGAATCTGGACTGGAACAGAGGAAAGCTGTCGTTCTCTGATCCTGATACTAACACACACCTACACACCTTCACACACACTTTCACTGAGAGGATGTTTCCATACATTAGCACTGTGGAAGAACTGAAGATATCACCCCTGAAGGTGTGTGTGACAGTGGAACAGAGCAGTTAAAGAAGTGTTTCATCTCTGGAAAGACGCCCTTAAATAAAACTCTCTCTGTTTTTAACTTGATGCTACATGAGCAGAGAAAACAGAGTCAAAGGGCTGTGGTGTTCACTTCTACTCAAAAGGTAGAAGAACTACAACACCCAGAGTGCACAGCGCTGCACCGGATTGGACGGGGCTTGGTTTTGGCTGAGAGAAAGTTGTGAAAGAGGAGACAGTGAGGCGGCTGGATGGTGACGAACAATATTGTGTTGCAGCTGAACGGTGAAAAACTCTAATATCCACCATGTTGTTTCTTTAAAGGTGTTATTGAGAACATTCAGGCTCTAAATGTGGAGCTCCATCTCCTCCTTCCATCACATTCACGTCACAACACCACTGTTGTTCCCATCTTCTGCCCCCTCAGGTGGTTGCCAGTTTGTGCACTAGTTAACTTTACTAACACTAGCTGCCTAATGTTTACCTTTTTTCACCACAAACTGGCAACTACCAAGACTGTTGATCAGTGACGACACACAGACACGTGATACAAACTGTGTGATACTATTGGCTGACAAACCTCGCTAGAAGCTGAACCGACTGTCAGAATTCTGACACAGAGATAAACAGAACAATTCCATTGGACCTGACAAACATTTTAAAATCATTTATTCACAATCATAATAATGTTTTTAAGGAAAAGAGACTTTTATTCTGCACCTACACCGAGCTCTGTAGATGTTTTATTTTAAAAATGATTTGTCAACATAAAAATGTCGTCAACATGTTGTTTAAATTAAAAATGACAGAATTCGACCCGTTAAGTTTGCTTTGTGTTTCTATTGTCGACCTTTTCATGAGTAAAATGGTGTGTGTGTGTGTGTGTGTGTGTGTGTGTGTGTGTGTGTGTGTGTGTGTGTGTGTGTGTGTGTGTGTGTGTGTGTGTGTGTGTGTGTGTGTGTGTGTGTGTGTGTGTGTGTGTGTGTGTGTGTGTGTGTGTGTGTGTGTGTGTGTGTGTGTACAAATAAACAATCAATTAATAACTCGTTGTTCAGATACAAAAACTTTATTTGAAATTCTAGTCCAGATTATAATTAATAAATTAAATTGTTGTTTGAATAAAAATAATTTAAGCGTCAAACCTTCAGGACGTAACGTTGGTGAGTAAATGAGATGATCAGGTCGTTGTAATCAAGTGTTTTCATGTGAGCAGATAATTAAAACCACTTCAGTTCTCCACCTCCAGACTCTCCTCATGTTGTCTTTCTGTGCGAGTCCTCTCGTCAAACCAGTGCCTTGCTCGAGGGAACTTCAGAGGGTTTGAAGCTGTTTTTGAGGAGCAGCTGTGTCTGCATCCAGCTGTGAAGGGAGCCAGTGCTGCTTGTGTTAATCAGTGAGTCACAGGCTCGTGTTCGGAGGATCGAGCAGTCACCTCGGGCACTCAGCAGACTGTTGATCTCTGCTCTCATTAGTGTTGATTATCCGCTGAACTTCACTCCAGAAACAGTTTTAATCTGAGAATTAGACGGTTCGTTTGGCTTTGGAGTCGAATCTTACACAGTCCGTGACTGCAGGGCACTCGACACATTATCTGGTTTACTCAGTGAGTGAATAAACTATTGAGAAAACACGTTCATGATGGAAGCAGTGATTCCAGGACTGTTATGGAGAGCAGCATTAATGACAACTTCTCTCATAACACTCAGCCTGCAGCCTCTTCATGGAAACTAACTATATCTCGTGTCCGTCTGACGAGGACAGGAAGAGCTGAAGACACTAAACAGTGAGATCAATGGCCAAACTGATAAATCAGCTCACATGCTGATGTTCAGCAGGTATAATGTTTACCATGCTCACCATCTTAATAAAGCACGTTAGCATGCTAACATTTGATAATTGGCACTAAACAAAACCAGCTGAGGTTTTCAGGAATGTAATCAAAAAGAAAACAGTGCTGCAGAAATGAAGTCGGCTTCTCTGCACTTCAGGTTCTGTCGTCTTGAAGTCAGTGGGTTTAATGTTTGAATGGGTTTTAATTACTGCCTGAGATAAGCTTGTTAACTACAGAACTTAAGAGATTTTCAGGTTTTGTTCTGCAACATAAAGCACGTCAGTAAGGACTCCACGTGGGAATTATAAAGCTCTTCTGTGTGTTAAAAACGGTTAGCGGTTGCTAACAAGAGTCTGAATGAGACTACAGAGGCTGTCGGGACATTAAACGTCCTCACGGTGAACACAGAGACTCATCTACTCACTGAAGGAGGGGAAACAGTGACGATACAGACACTTTGAGTCTCACAGCTGGAGGAAAACATCTGCTCTGTAGTCTGGTGGTACGACAGCGGATACTTCTGTACCTCTTGTCAGGCGGCAGCAGGGCGAACGGGTGAGGTGCGCTTGTTGTGTTATGATACAAAACTTTGTGGTTGTTGAATATTTAACAGTCAGAGTCGGTCGTTGTCAGGAAACTGTGTGCTTCATGTTCCTCTGGAGGCAAACTCAACGTTTTCAGCTGCCCTGCTGGACGGATTCACAGCACTGACGTGAAGGTGTTCGTTCTGATTCTCGGATTTAAAATGTCAAAAAAAACCAAATGGGAACGTGTCCATTTACATCTGTCTTGGAGTACTGGCAGTACATGCAAACATGACAGAAGTAAATGGACACAGGCTGTAACGCCACCCGTTTGTCCTGTCACCTTCAGAAGTAAAGCTCTGACCCTCACAGGCTGCCAGGCAGGCACCACTAACCTCGTTAACCCACGTGTGTGTGTGTGTGTGTGTGTGTGTGTGTGTGTTAATGGCTGTATTTTCACAGACTGCTGGTTTCCTTGTTTCTGGGCCGTTTGCAGCCTCTGCAGGCTCGTAAGGAGGAACAAAGTCCACCTCGGTGTTTATAGGCCGGACTCTTTACATAACGAGCGCTACGTGCTGCTCTGTGTTCTGTCCTGCTGTCGTTCTGTTGCATTTCATCAGCGCTTCACACTTAAACATTGTACATGTTCGCTCTGGATTATTTATTTTTTTAGCTGTAATCCAAATACTTTTCTCAGTTCTTTGATCTGATTAAGTTTAAATTATAGAATCAGAAATCCACTCAGAGGTTTCAGCCTTGAGTCAAACAGTCATATCTTCATTTCCATAAACAGATCTAGAGAGGACGACTCCCTGCAGCCTGTTATCAAACACGTTTCTACCATTAAGCTTGATTTCATGGGGAACTTGAGCTTATTTCTTTGAGCAATTTTTTTTTCCCATTAAAGCAAAATCACGACTCTCATATTAAGAAAAACTAATAATCTCAATTAGTTTAACGTCAGTGTTACATCCCCCAGAAACTAACGGCAGCGTCAGTATTTTAATGCCGTTTGTGTAAATGTACGAATCTGTTTCAGTTAAAGGAAAAGTTCACTCAGTCGCTATCTCACCGCCGCTGTTATCCAAGTCTCCAGAAGCTCCGAGATCCCAAACTGATTTGAAAATGAGTTATTAACACTGTTGAGGTCGTGCACCCTCTTCAGATGGGCTACGTGCTCTAAGCTCAGCAGCTACAGTGAAGATTTGGACTTAAGAGTGTCAATAACATCTTTACAAATCAAATTGGAATTGAATCACACCGGGCGAGCTGTACGGAGTCTTAGCGTTTTCTTTTTAGTTGTTTTTTCCGTTTTAAATCATCTCCAGCTGATTCAGTTGTTTCGCAGAACGCTGCAACTCTGTTTCACTGTGAAGCTCCAGAACTACGAGACTTCAGCTGACTTTACATCAGCATGAGGGACGAGATCACATTCTCATGATTGGCTGAACTGCTCCTTTAATTCAATTGTAAAACTGCAGATTCATTTTGAGCAAAAGGGAGAAAAAAACTTTTACACTTTAATCCTGTAACAGCAGTGAGTGAGTCAGTTTAAAGGTGCAATATGTAAGATTTTTAGTTGAAAACAGCCAAAGATTAACTAAAATTATCAACAGACTGCAGAGAAATATCAGTTCTGATGTATTTTCAAAGATATTTACTGAAGATAGCATGCTAACCAGCCAAAGCTGCTGTTCCATCAGCAGGGAGGGAGGAGGTAAATTAAAGCTGATGACGTGAACACTGTTACCTCAAGTCATCTGATTTCTGGATTGAACACCCGCCCTGCTCATCGCTCTGAGCAGCTCCGCTAACAGACGGGAAGTAAACCTGCAGATTAAAAAGCTGTTGTGGCCGGACAGACATGGATCGAGCCAACCAGAGTGCATTTTTAAAATCACACCGGTCGACTTTAATAAGATATTTGCTCTTGATTAGAGATATTTCACCCTCTTCTCCTCTACAGATCTGCAGAGAACGAGTCTCTGCGGCTGGTTACTGCAAACATTTCCTGGTCACATCGAAATTGTGCTTTTTTTTGGGTACAAACTTTGTTTTGTCTCAGTTAAAGTCCGGATAACTTTGTGTCACCTTTGACCCCAAACATGAAGTGAGACAGAACAACAAGGCAGCGTTTTGTATTAAATAGATGAAAATACATTTAATTAAAATTAAGATCTTCTCACAGTGAATCTGAAGAGAACAACACAAATCTAACAGAACATGTTTGTTTTAGAGCTCAAATGATGAGTCCTTCAGATTATTTGGTAATCGATTACATATTAAAACATTTTCAAGCAAAAATACCAAACATTCACTAATTCCAGCTCATCTGAGGATTTACTGCTTTATTTTATCTGATGTGACACCAAACTGAATATCTTTGATTTGTGGACTGAAGAAAAAAGCTTTTTAAAAAGATGAACTTTAATTATAATCAACATTTCTCACATCTTATGAACCAAACGATGAATTAAGAAAATAAACAGCTGGGAGGATAAATTCAGAGCTAATGATCTGAAACATTTACTTTGTTTTCTAATTATTGTAACTTGGTAACAATCATATTTATGCGCTGGGCCCTGATTGGTTGACAGTAGCAGCTCCTCTCATTTTAAACCCTGTCTGCTGATTGGATGACTTTCACTTCAAATGCTGCAAACTGGTTGGACTGGACAGATTTAGATAGAGCCAATCAGAATGGAGCGGCTGTTCCGGAAATACACACATGATAAAGTCAACATCTAAAACAAAATGTCCCTTTAAAGTCTAATAATAAACTGCTTTGTTTGACGCAGCAGAGGAACTTTTACGCATCCAGGCACGTCCCCTCCCGGCGCCCTGCTGCCAACAGAAACCTGCCTCTTAAACATTTAAAATGTATCTTCTCAAATAAAACTCCTCTGTTAGGATTATCTCCACAGCCGAGGGAGTCAGACACAGAGGCCGCTGGCATGTAAACACTTAAGTTCATGTCCTACATTCCTGCCTGTAAATCTGATCCACAGAGTACAGAGTGGCCTGCACAGGCGTCAGGCCCGGACCCGAAACAGCACCGACACGTGAACCAACAACGCAAATTAATGATTTTATTCTCCAAACATTGTTTTTAAGGTTGCACTGGCAGATACTTTTTTTTTATACATTCACTGACTGAAGCTTGTACATTTTACACATCAGCCACAGCAAACGTCCACAACACTCAACAGAATGAGTCTGAAGCAGCAGCTGAGCCCTTCAGCCGGCACAGAGAGCGAAGCAGCGTCGGATGGCACACTGAGCCTGAACTCCATTTATAGTAACGAAAAATAAAGTTTCCAAGCACAATCAGCAGCGCAGTGATGACAGATCCCAGCCAGGCGAAGCAGAAGCGCAGCCGGATGGTTTTACGCACGGCGCCTCCAGGTGCGCAATTTACGCGCGCTTGTTATTTTTTCTCCTTTTATGTTTCACACGTTTAAACTGTGATGAAATGTATAAAATCCATTTGATGCAAAGTCAGAAACATCTAATACACCAACTGTAGCTGTCCCGTGAACATGACTCTCCAAGACGATGAGCTCAGTGACGAGAGGTGAAACTCCAGCAGCACTAAAGAACAGCTTTACAGTGAGACAGGCTGAGGATGAAGATTTTCTGTTGGATGCAGATTTCTGTCTTCTGCTTCACCTCTGCAGCGCGTCCGTGTCGCACTGGTCCGTTAAAACAGACAGTCTGCAGTTCTCCGTCTCCACGTTGTTCAGCGGGATGGCGATGTGTGAGTCGTCCGGCTCCGCTCTCACTGTCCCGGAGAACGGCCGCAGGGGGCACGTGTTCGTCCCGGTGGGCGAGGAAATCCTCCAGAACAGATCCTTCATCTTCTTCCGGAACTCCCGGCGCATGAGGCAGTACAGCACCGGGTTCAGGCAGCTGTTGGTGTGCGCCAGGCACACGGTCACCGGGTGCACGTACGTGTGCACCATGTAGTACGTCCTGTCCCAGTTGACCAGGTTGAATTTCACCAGCACGCCCCAGAGGGTGATGGCGTGGTTGGGCATCCAGCAGATGAAGAAGGAGAGGACGACGATGGTGACGGAGCGCGTCACCCTGGACCTCCGCTTCACCTGGTTGTTGTTCATGCTGCGCAGGCGGACGAAGCGCAGCAGCATCAGGTAGCACACGGTGACAATCAGCATGGGGAACACGAAGGCCACCAGGATCTTCTGGAGGTGGTACAGCGCCAGCCACGACTGGCCGTCCGGGAACCCCAGCAGGCACAGCCTCTCCCCGGCCACGCTCTTCACCGTGGAGAAGATTGCGGTGGGCAGAGAGGCCACTGTGGCGGAGACCCATAGCCCGGCGATCACCCAGCGCACCGGGCACACGCGCCGCCGGGTCCGGTCCTTCAGCGCCGAGGCCACCGACCAGTACCTGGTGACGCTCATGGCGGTGAGGAAAAACACGCTGGCGTACATGTTCATCACCGTCACGGAGAGGATGATCTTACACATGGCGTTTCCAAACGGCCAGCTGAAGTCCAGAGCCGTGTCCACCGCCCAGAACGGCAGGGTCAGCACGAACTGGAAGTCCGTCACGGCCAGGTTGAGGATGAACAGGTTGATGCTGGAGCGTTTCTTCCTGCCCCGGCGCACTTTCATCAGGAAGAACACCAGCAGGTTCCCGACCAGCCCGGCGGCGCACACCACCGAGTACACGATGGAGATGAGGATGCGCAGGGTCGGGGAGCCGTCCGCCGGCACGTCGATGTCATCCAGGCTGCTGAACCGGTCCTGTCCAGCGGACCGGTTCCAGGAGGACGTGTTGTTGTGGTTCGAAAGCTCCATCCTCTCCGCTAACAGACCCGACCCGAGTCCCGCAGAGCGCATCACCTCCTGCGCTCCCGGAGAAAAGAAGCTTCCAGCGCGGTCAGGTGCGCAGAGCTGCCGCAGCTCATGTTAACGCGCCGTCAGGTCTGCGCAGCTGCTCTCGCCGCCGCCGGTCACCGGTTCACTGCTGAGCCCCGTGCGCGCGCAGCTCACTTTATACTCTGCTGGTGCCCGAGGATGCGCGTGTCCGATGGGGGACAGGCGTGTCGTTTCAAGACGCAACTACAGCAGAGGACAAGAAGGCAGGGCCGGCTCCAGAGATCCATGCCCCCCCTCCACCCTCCACCCGCACCTCCACCTCCACCTGCACCTCCACCTGCGCCTGGTGTCCTGTCACAGCAGAATAAACCTGTTAGTCATACACAGTCTGACTTTTATAACAAACTCAACCTGCAATATTATGTTCAAAATGACTTGACAGGCAGCATGAATGAATCCAAACACAGAGCAGTTTCTCACCTGTGGCTTCAAAGACACTCAAGTAAAGAAACTTTTATAAAATCTGTTTTTATGACATAAATCGAATATTGTCTGAGTTATTGGAGGTCTGACCATCTCAGTAGTTTGGTTTTATTTCCTCTTTTGGTTGGTTGCTGTGACAGAAACATCCTCTTCAATAGGGCACGTGTATTTGTACAGCACAGTTCAGACACAAGACGACTCAAAGTGCTGTACGGGGACATTAAAATACATAAAAATACATTAAAAACTGCATTTAAAATACATTAAAAATAAGTAGGAAGACATCAAAAAACAAAACATTAAAAAAAGTTAAGAACTAGAAAATAAAAGTCACAGTTGAGTTCGAAGCTTTAAACTTGCTTCGGTTGAAGTCTTGATTTTAAAGCGGTGAGTTGGAGCGGAGCTGCAGGTTTGTTCCAGGTGTTGGTTCATAATAACTGAAAGCTTAGTTTGTTTTTAATTACATTACATTTGAAGGAGCTTTGCTGGCTGTGAGTCGGAGGGTTGAACTAAAACAACAAGAACAAACAGAGAAATGTGATTTTTGTGGGCACAGCTCGTTAACACTGCCACGTTTCTGTAAATAAATGAGTGTGTTTAAAGATATTTGTTCTGCGTGTGTGCACAGTGGGTTTGTCTCTGTTCAGAGTCGGCACAGTGCAGATGGTCAGTGGACCAGTCGGTCTTCAGGCTGTTCTCCATCGCTCACATGAATCCTGCTGCTGGGTGAAACACCTCCTCTGAGGCCACTGAGGCTCTAAAAGGAAGTGGATCTCTATAAGAGCCCGTGTGATTGGCTACATCCTGCCCGTTAAGTAATGCGCATGTGCAACTCTCACCAAAGATTGAACAGAGGCGAGATGTCTCACTGTGTAGCTAAAACGGAGTATTCAAGACACAGCGTGAAAGGGACGCTGCAGCGATGAACCATGTGAGAAAAATAATGTGTTTTTTTTAATTAAAGTAAGTAAAGCTGTTCTACCAGGACCCCACAATAAAATATGAAGCTGAAAATCAGCTTAATATGACCTCTTTAATTGTCTCACTCTCCAGCGGACATCAACATGTTTACAGCTGCTTTCTGTAGATAATTTATCCCTTCAACTTTTATATAACTCGCTGCTTTAAATTAACGTTATGCATAATAATGAGCGTGGCCTCTGAGTGACAGGTAGCTGTGAACTGTCTGTCTTCACCTCTCAGCCGTGTTTGTGCTGTTTTTAATGCAAACATTGAACATAATCTGTCTTTCTGTGAGTTAATTGGACTAACAGACCGAGTGGAGGGACAGAGGACGGTGTCTGGGATTAACGAGCGTCCCTGTTAGTGTAAACAGGCAGACGGCCGTGAGCAGAGCCCGGAGCTTCTGGAGGAATAAACACCCGCAGTCAAGGAGAGATTTTATTTTTAATTGTGGGATTAAAAGTGGATTTAACTTCACTCTGGCTTCTCAACCTGTCAGCAGCAACGAATGCAATGTGACGAAACCCACTGTGATGTCCTGTAGCTCTCTTATGTCCTCTTCATGGTGAAATGTTCTTCACTTCATGAGCGTACGAAGTCTGTGTAGGCGAGGACTGTGTCCTCTTTCAGCGATTATAACGTTTAAATGCTCTTTTGTTCCATCTTCTGGGTTTTGTGTTGGACGAGGATCCGTCTTCTGTCAGCGTTTAATCTCAGATATGAGCAAAAGTTGGACTTCGTCCAGCGATTCAGAACCAATACATTTATTTATAGCATTGCAAAGAATATGAAAATATTTCCACACAAAGGACACAACGGGACTGCAGCACAAATAACGTGTACATACACTTTTTATTTTTGTTTCTCTGCACAGAATTATGAACAGATTCTTTACATCAGATCGAATTAAAGCAAATTAAAGGAGAAATCTAGCAGATAAAAATCCCAGATTTTTCTATCAGCAAAGAATGAAAACTGATCTGAGTCGTTATGAAATCAGTTTAAAAAATGAATATGAGCTTATTATAGCTCTTTCTCAGAATGTATTCCCTGATCAGTGTAGAGCAATAACAGTATTACCTCAGGAAGTGAATAAGTGGATTACGTACCTGACGCAGGTTCACTCAGTTAATGAATCCACACACAGACGACAGCCCAGCAGCCAGATGGCCCGCGGCTGCATTTTTCCCATCATGCTTCTCTGTGATCCAGCTGTTGGAGCCAACATGGCTTCACTGATCCTCCTCCACAGCTCCGGGTCTCTGCAGGGAGAAGAGGCCCGCGGGTTCAGCACACAGCAGGAACAAACTCCACAAGTAAATGTTTCTGAACTTGGACTCAAAATGTCAGTCGCACGAACACAGCGTGAACCTCCCAGAGGCATCTGGACGCCACTTTGTTTCTCTGCTTTATTTTTAGCACACAGCCGCTGAACGGAGGACGCCATCTTTATCCTTTTTTAACAATTGTTGTTTTTGAAACTGATCTTTTCCTCCTTTAACTGCTTCGTTCATAAAGCTGATCTTAAACAGCCTCCATCAAACTGCATTCAGGTGTCTCATATTTCAGTTTATCGTCGTCCCTTTTTAAGTTTTGTCACGTCTTTGCTCTGGTTTCCTCTGTGCGCTGATGTTTTACAACAGTTTGGCATCGTTCACCTGCATCAACACCTGCGTCCACCTGTCTCTCAGTCCCTGAACACCACACCTGCTCCTGACCACAGTGTAAATAATGCTTTGTACGTTTTGCTCTCCAGCGCCCTCTATCTTAATCTGAACCTGATTTTCAAAATTGGGAAAACCAACACAACGTGTTGAGCTTGGATCCACTGTTCATATAAAAATATTGATTGCACCTTTTTATTTTGAAGTTTTTGACACTTTTTGCAGCTGAACGTCTGTTTAGGTTGAATTTTCTATTGCTTGCTCGTCACCACGCTGTGATTGTGCTCAGGTCAGGGTTAGAAAACATGATGGAAGTCACAGATGGAGACTTATCCAGTGGCCGTTTTGCAGCCTTGTTGGCTGTAATGACTCTCCCATCAGGAGGTGTTGGTGAAGTCAGCTAATGAGCTTTTAATGTGAACGTGATATGTCACATTTGGTGCAAATGTCACCCCTGGATGGATCTGTGGTTTGCAGAAATGTAAACTGCAAGTATTATATCCTGCTGCTCATTAGACCTCAGCTGGTGTTCAGAATTAGAAGCAGACGTGTTGATGGACAGCGCCGACACGCCAGTTGTTATAAAAACGAGCACCCAGAGCACCCTGTGACTCACACGGCAGAACACAACATTTAATTTCGGAAATGTATTCACTTTGCATATGAAAATTTTGCCCATGAATCAGCTTGGCCTCAGATCAGGAATGTGTGTCCATGGAAATGCAGATCATCAGATGAATCCTTTGTCGGATGATCCTCGGCCGTCTGCCTGCAGAGCTCTCGTTAAATCAGCCCCAAGAAGGTTGAGTTAATGATGCATCGTTACGTTTCTTAGTTTCTTAATGTTTCATGGTTTAAAACATAAAACCGGCTGTCCAGAGTGAACGCAGCCCGACTGCACAGATTACTCATCGGTGGAAGAGTTCAGTGATCCATGTCTTACTGTTGTGTATAAATATTATATATATTGGGATATTTTAATTTGCAGGAATATTTCTGTTGCCAAGAGTCAAACTCATGTAGTTTCCCGACTTGAAGCAGCCATCTGACACTTTGATCTCCATCCAGATGTCTTAAAAACGACTGACCGACTGCTTGAAGTTTGTTGTGGACGGTCATGATTCCTCTCATGTAGATGCTTCACCTCCAGAGTCGACCTCCAGACACAAACAACATATCTCAGGCGTCAGAGCAGATCCAGGTCGCACGTGATGTCAGAGTGCACTGTTTTACACTTATTACCAAATAATACATTAGAGACACCACACTTAATCTCATGGACCTCATTTTGACAACACAGTCTGATAAAAGTAATGACATATTCATGACGGCAGGTAAACACAGAGTTCAGAGGACGACGGATTTATTGGATCATACGCTGAATATTTAGCCTATAAAGTGACAGAGAGGTGTGAGGTGTGTCTCGTTTTGTTGCACCAGAAGATATTCAGTTTTCTCGGCTTTGAGAGAAGCAGCAGAGTTTCTCCAGCAACTTAAATAAATCCATCGATCTTGGGAGCTTTTAAAAGACGGCGGGAAACAAAAAGAATAATCAAAATGTGAGTTAGAGTCCGTCAGCACCGAGGACCGATAGCTTTATTACAACTAGTCTGTACGTGAGGCTCCTCTCAGTGCACCGTGTGAGCGAACATGTTCACAAAGTGCAGTAAAAATCAACAAACCCAGGTTTCCTATTACACTGCGTGAAAACATCTCTAATTTCAGGCTTGTGAAACGTTTCAGTCACGAACAACATGTGGAGGCCGACAACTGTGACAACAGACGTGATAACAAACTGAAATCTTGTTTCACAAACAGTTTGATTGGAGGAAGCTGCAGGCTCATCAGGAAAAGTGGATCTGATTCTGTGAATTGCTCGATTTGTTTTGATAACTTCAAGAAAAGAAACGGCAAACTTTAAAAAAAAAAGCCAGAATGATGAAAAAACACGACTTATTTTGTTAGAAACCAAGAAAGACCTGATGTCAGGTCCTTGCAGCGGATTCACAGGACTGAAGCCAACATAAAAAGCTCTTCACGGGACATTTGCATCATCTGTCGGTCGATTCTTTGATCCCGTCGAGAAAAAGCTCACCAGCCTCATTTATACATCCAACATTTATATAAACTACAGAACAAACTGTTTTACATCACGAGCATCACTCACATCGTCTTGTGGCCCAACTAACTTCTCATCATTCTCACTTCTCATCGCTCCAAAGGGAAAACTGTCAGGATGAGACTCCTTGTGTTTCGTGGTGTTTCCCCTCCCTCTTGTTCCTGATTGGCTCGCTGTCTTCCTGTGTCTCCTCCCTCAGTGTT
Source organism: Pagrus pagrus (assembly GCF_965226575.1). Classification (NCBI taxonomy): domain Eukaryota; kingdom Metazoa; phylum Chordata; class Actinopteri; order Spariformes; family Sparidae; genus Pagrus; species Pagrus pagrus. Next base: position 1,214,409 of record NC_140194.1, read on the forward strand.
GTGTGTCCAGCACACCTGCAGCTCTTCCGCCAATCAAGACTCAACAGTACGCCGGCTCCTCACTCCAGTCTTCACCTCGCCTATGCGGTAACGTTCGGACCGGCCTGTGCTCCAGATCACTCGCTCTCCTGTGTCTCAGATCCACTTCTCATCGTCGGCCTCCTTCATCCTGCCTGCTCAGCATCAAGCTCTCTACTTCAGAACCGCTCGACAGTAAAATCAAACCTTAACCGTCAACTGTATTCGTGTTCTGCTGTTCGGGTCCACAACACAACAACAATGAACAGTTTGAGAAGTTTGCTACGTCTTTGCTGCTGCCAAAGAATCAATTCACACAAAAATAAAAATTCAGTCGTTATCAGAACAACCTGATCGAACACTGAGGGACGTTTTTCTGAGGGAAATGTTTCTGAGGGAAATGTTTCTGAGCCATCCTGCAGCTGATCGTCAGATGAGGCCACGTATCAGTGGAGAGTGTTTATGAGGTGTAAAATATTTGGCTCCATTAACTTCATCAGGGTCTGAAAGGCCCAAGATTTAACGACCGGGGCTGATTAGATGCATGTTTGAAGGTGCAACAGCCTGTAGTAATAATAATAATTTCTGTGTGACGGGTTTTGTTTCTCACTGCCTCTGGGACGTAACTACATCTCAGTCGGCGTCTGGAGCTCTCAGTTGCAGTTTGGGCTGTGGAAATGACTTCCCAGCGGGGGTCGTCCTCTGTCACCCTCTGTCTCCGCTGCAGGAGTGAACTGTCCAGATGGTAAAACTTTTTTTACTTTCCTCTGTCTACAATTTGGACCCAGATGGATCTTACAAATGATAGATATTCAGCCAGAGAGACGTCTCAGATAGCAGGTGAGTCAGCGTCCTGCTCTGCAGCGGTGAACCGTCATCCACAGGTCCTGCCCCCCCCCCCCCCCCCCCCCCCCCGGGAGCTTCACCTGCTGCAGAGTGAAAACAGCTAAACAGAGGAAACTTTTACTTCTTTTTTATTTTGAACGACAATAAAAGGTGAAATTTGTAAGAAATGGCCAGAGAGCTCCAAACTATAGGGGGCAGCATAACCATTAACTGCTGCTCACTGCCGCTGTAGCTGCTGTTACTGTAGCAAGTAGCTCAGTTAGCATGGAGCTATTATTAGCTAATGAAATGTCTGGATCACACTCGGGCTCAGCAGGAAAACGTTTCCTGTCTGGACATTTTGTGAGTTTATTTTGTTGACTCATGACAAAAGGTCAGAGTGGGAGGCCAGTGAGGGATCACGTCATTCTCACTGCTTCCTGCTGGTTGGTGGGACTCAAACCATGACTTTGTCCCGCAGGACACTGGTGGTACTGGGATTAGAGTCTGTTTACTCCACTGCTGCCTTCAGTGAGCTCATTAAATGAGTTTGTCCTCTTTCTTTCTGGGTCAGCTCTGAGTTCACTCTGGGGAAATCGTCTCTTCTGAGAAGTCTATAAAATGACTTTTAGAAGGTAATAAAGTGGTAAAACAATAAAGCAGCAGACGCTCACATGACGTACGAAAATAAAGAAGAGATTGGATCAAGGGTCACTGAAAGAGTGAAGCTGCAGGCTCATCATCCACATTTATCTCCTAACAAAACTGCTTCTGCTCTGGTTGGATTGGCACAAACGCCGCTCGGTGAAAACATCATGTTTTGTTCACCACGAACGCAGCTGGAGACGTCCTGAGGTCTCCTTCAGATCAGAGTGCGTCCAGCGGCTCGGCTGCTTTCCCGCCTGTAGCTCCACCGCCGTCACCTCCACCTCTGACCTGAGAGTCAGGTGATAAACGGGATGTGAAGCATGTCAGTACGTGCACATGGCCTATGACACGTGCACGTGTGATCGTGTCGAAGTTTGCAGAAACGTCAACTGCCAACATTTTCTCTTCCCGACTGAACTCTTCTCTTTTGGTCTTGGTCCCGACTTGTGCAGCAGAAAACTGAATTAATTGCTGACTTAATGTTTTCTCTGGCGGACCACTGAGGAGGGAGTTACAGCGCTGTAGCCTGCTGGTTAAAGACAGACATGGCCTCATTCTTCAGATGATAAAATGCTGTTTTGTGCAAGAATTCAAAGTAGGTTTTTTTGTGGGGAGTGTAAACTGACCCAGAGGGACGTTTGTTTTAATATCTGTCTGAAAGAAGAATTCAAGTTTCATCCTCTCCGTATGAAATGAGTCATATGATTATGATTAATAACATACGTCAGGAGATAGGTGTGCTGTTGGTACTGTTGTGCTTCTGTCAGAACTGTTTGGTTCTGTTGAGGGAGACAGTCCTGTCCGTCTACTACAGAACCATCTTATAGACATGAGAGCCAGAAGTCTGCGTGGCGTCTCTGCAGGGCCTCTTCCAGAGGGAATCTCAAACAAGGTCTCTGATGTGTTCGCAGGTCAACTGGCTCGAACCCTCTTTATTTCAAATCATAAATGAATCTCTCCGGAGACACGGCGTTATTGTGCAGCGGTGCTGAGAGAAGCTGCCTCTGATTCCTCCGGGACGATGAAACGCTCCAGCAGTCCGTCACGGCGGGAGAAAACACATTAGTGGCTGCTGCTGTGAACCACAGTGGCCTTCATGCTCAGACTCAAGTGGCTGCAGCGCTAAGTGCTTCCCTCCGCAGAGTCCGAAGGCTGTTTTGCTGATCAGAACACTTAACCTGCAACAACAGACGACCTGCTGCACACAGCCGAGCTCTAAGACGAGGAAGATGCGACATGTGCACGACTTCAAAAGAAAAAAGCTCCAACAAATTCTCCTTTAGTGAGAATATTCCCTTTTACTCACGTCTGCATAATTTATCTTTTTAACATCTATTTTTATTGTTCCCACCTGACTCGTTCAACCTGTTCGTCATATATCAGAACTGAATACAGTTTTTCTGCACTGATTTGGTGCTTTGAGGCCAAAATATGACAATAAACAAATGTCAAACAAAACTGATAACAAATATTACGGTCACACATTTTTTTACTTTTGGGTTGAAAAACTAAATCCACCTTTAGTGAAGCTTACAGCTGATACACGGTGAAGCAATCTGCACACGCGATCCATCAGTTCAGTCTTGTCTTCGTCTTGAAACGCATCGTTACCTCGAGTAAACTTGTGGGTTTCTCTGCGCAGCACAACAATCCTCTCTTCACTCTGATTATTATGCCGTCTACATGTCTGGGTTTTTCTGTGGCTGATGTGTGAGCGCTCAGCCGGGCTCAGGGGACATTTTTCAGGGACATTTTCTGCATCTGAAAGTGTCGAATGAAGCATAATCAGGGTTCATACTTTTTTTTTTGTCCATTTAATTGACATTTCTCCTCTGGAGCAGCTCCAAGTTCTTGCTTTCCTATTACTCTAATTTAATGACGTTATCAGACGCGTCGCAGCCGAAGCGGCAGCGATGTCCCGTAGTGTCTTTGGGCTCCGGAGCTCGATGAGCTGGAAGAAATAAATATCAAGCAAAATATGTTTCTGTAAAAAGAAACGCCAGAGGGATCAGATGTGAGTGCGAGCAGCCAGTTATGTCATAAGATGAATGCATTTAATAAGACTCTTGAGATCCAGAGACCCTCAGGAGCAGAACAAACCCAAATGATTCGACTAAATAACAAATTGCAGACACAGAGGTTGTGATAACAGCAATGACCTCGCACTCATTTCCAAATTGTTTCTCATAAATGAAGATTGAGGACGGCGGTCATCTAACCCCTCGCCCTCCATCGCCGCAGACCAGACTCCACTGTGAGATTTGAGTTTAACAAAGTGAGCTCAGTGTGTAATTCATCCACAGCGTCACCGGACCTGGACCGAGAAACAGGACATCTGTAGGATGGATGTTACCAGCTTCTCCCACCTCTCTCCTGCCTCTGACCATGTGACTGAAGTTACAAACGAAGGTCACACGATGAGCAGAACAAGTTGAGGAAGAACTTCACTAAATCAACGTTCTGATCAACGGTCGGGCGGCTCTGCTCCAGAGGGTCACGGCAGGTCGCTAACAACCGGCGTCTCAGGCTAAACAATCAGGAAAAGGAAAGCAAGTAGAAAGGCCTGAACCACAGAGCAGGTTGAACACGCCCAGGGTAGAAGACACGCCACTCAGGAGAAGGAGACGGAGGAGACTGCTGTTTGTGTCCAACTGTGAATTACAGAAGGACGACAGACTGATGGTACGCACAAGTCCTCACATAGCCGTCCTTTACAAAAATGTACGTCACACGGACCCTGGCAAGTCATGACCGAGACCAGAACAGTCAAGACCGAGACAAGTCCAGGACTTTGAGGGAGTCCCACACTGCACGACACAGTAAAATATGGAAGCTGCAGACCATGGGCACTCCTAAAACTGATCCACATTCTCATGAAAACGCCCCCAGAAGACGAATGAAACTTCAGATCGATCAGAGCCCAGCCGATATATTGTTTGGTCGATATTATCTGCTGATATCGGACCTCACAGATGTATCGGTATTTGTGTTAATGTTTCCGATGTTGGCCGATATGAGTTACAGTTCTTACATTTCCAGTTTCAGTGCACTGATGTGGTTCAGACAATAAAGTTTATTGTACAGAAGGTATCTATCAGATAACACAGTGACATCCCTGCAGTCGTGAATCCAGTCTTCTTTGTCTGAGACAGAGACAAGACAGTTAAAAACGTGGTCGAGTCCGAGACGAGAACTTGAGTCGTGAGTCCTGAAACACTTCTCCTCAGCTTCAGAGCTGAAGCATTGTGGTGACCCTGAAGTTACCTGGATAACTACAAGTCCTGCTCTGTGGTGCAGGCGAACACTGTGGTCGTGTTTGTTAAAGGGACAGAGCGAGTGAGCAGGTGGATGTGGGAGCTGGGCGATGGGGACCGGTGGGGAAGTCAGAGGGCGTGTGGTGGACAGGTGGAGGAGAGGTGGAGGACAGGTGGTGGACAGGTGGAGGACAGGTGGAGGACAGGTGGAGGACAGGTGTGTGAAGTTGTTCCTGTGAGAAGTGAGAAAAAAAACAAGATGGATCTTTTGTTTCCAGCAGGAACAGTTGGTCGTCGCTGCAGCAAAAGTGAATGTAATCAACGCAGATATAAAGAAGAATTTAACCTCACAGCAGCGATTATTTATTTATATAAAATCCACACAAATAAAACATTTATCAGAAACACTGAAAGCTTTAAACAGGAAGTAAAGACGACCCAGCAGTCCTGTTTTTACAACGTTAAACAGCCAGCAGAGAATTACAGAATAATAATAAACATGAATATGGAGCATTCAGACTGTTCAACCACACATGTTGTCACCTTGCGCTGTTTAATTTCACTATCAACTGTTTGACTTGTTTTTGCACAGTGACCTCGCTGATTTCTGTGAAAGTGTCTGTGCTCCCCGGACACGTCGGGTGTTGTGGGTACGTCCAAGGCCGTCTGGCCAGCTGGATGCTGTTTTAGGGAAATCTCCCTGTGCTCAGTGTATCGCTCACAGAGTGAGCTGTGACTGTGTGTGAGTCTTTGTCGGGCTCTGCCAGGGTTTTGCTTGTTGGATGAGTTAAATGAGATAAATAACACAAAGACAACCTCGTGTGAATCATCTATTATTTGTTCTCTTCTGTTTTTCCACCACGAGCAGAGGAGGACTGCGGTGTGAAGCGAATTAAAACCAGAGAAGATGGAGTTTGATGGTCTGTTAGTGAAATGATTCAGCCCCATATTTACTGCGCTGATATTCATCTTTGTTTCAGAGTCCTGATCAGTGTGAGTCGCAGTGGGAAGACGATCTGAGCCTCCCTCGTCTCACTGACTCTATATAAAGCCCGTTCATCACGTCGCCGAGGCTGCTGAGACACAATATGGCTCCCCGAGGCCTCTGAACCAATCACTGTCAAGAACACGCTCAAAGACTTTCAGCGCAATTAATATGCAACAATCACTTTCACTCATTACTGATAAGAAGTCTCTCCCTGCTGCTTCACAATTAAAGGCCACTCATTATCCGATGGGTTACATCTGACGGGGGTTGGCTCTGATTGGCTGAAGTGGAGGGAGGTTTTGTTCCTAGAGCATGAAGAACATGATCTTTCCTCTGCTGCCATTATCAAAACTTATTATTTCTGCCCCAGGAGTGGTTAAAAAAGAAAACGGTAAAGAGCTGAATTGTCTCCCAGACTGAAAGAAACATCGGGAGATAAAGAGAAGCTGTCCGAAGCTTCCTGCCACAGACTGACGCTGGTTAATAAGGAAACATGTCGCTGCTGTTTGTTCGATACGACACCAGCGGTTCCTTTAATCGTCGGGGAGGTTTAAATGTGGAGTGAAATTAAAGTTGAGTCAGCCTTTTCCCCCAGAAGACGTTTTGACTCGTCTCACGCAGCTTTTACTGATCACATCATCAACATCTGCATCCAAGTCAAAGCTTCTGCTGTGAGAAAAGACTTTTAATCTGATTTATCAAGACATGAAACGTTGGGGATATCAGGATTTATTGTTTTATTCAGGAAGCAAGATGACATTTAAAAAGCGTCTGATGGACCGATGTTTGACAACTGATCGCTCACATCCAAAATAAGAAGCTTCTCTCGAGCTCATCCGTCCGTCGGTGTGGATTTAATTTCACTTGCATTTCAGTCCTCACCAGAACGCAACACAAAGTATATGAAAAGAATCGCGCAGCTCATGTTCTCGTTTGCTTTTTTAATTCAGATTTCCAGACAAAGAAGTGTCAGACCTGAAATGTTCGTCTTAAATGTGATGTTTTTCCCTGTTCACCATCTTTTGTTTGATTCGGGTCCTTTTTCAACCTGCGAGCTGAAGGTAGTTCCTGTCTAACCCACACAGATGTTCCCGTTTGGTGTTTAAAATATCCGCTTTTCATTTTATTTTGTTCAAATGAGGAAGTCTGAGCCACAATGAAGTCACAGTGTTCAATAAACCCTCAGATTGTAGCTCCAGACTTATTATCATTCCTCCTTCAACTCTCAGCAATTTAATCTTAGATGTTTTGTTAATGGAGGCCCAGTGGAGGACACCGAGCAGCTTCTCTCAGGGCACAAAGCAGCATCAGAAGCTGTGATTTCACCTTTCAACAAGCACATTCACCGTGTTGTTAGGATCGTGTCCGTCGATGGAGGCAAAGCTGAATGACAAAGTGAAGCTGCAGGTTAACGGTTTCCTGCCCCGACTGTAACAACGCTGGAAGAGAGAATCAGTAATTAACTGTTTGTGAAACCCTGTTAATTATATATCAGCATCCACAACCAGGAGCTGCAGGTCTGTCGAGCCGGGCATCGATTAAAACGCTGAAGAGTACTCTGCTTCTCCAGAGTTTAAAAGGTCTCTTTCAAAACCGAAAACACAGAAGCAAAAGTGCAGGAAATCGATTTAACAACAACAACAGATAAAAAAAATGCCGTTATCGATCACACTCGAATGTCCAACGAAGCTCCATCAATAAAATGTATCACTGTTGATATTAAAAGGTATGAAGGTGGGAAAAATCAATTCACAACTTCTACAATCCACATCAGTTCATAGTCTCTAAAAATCTGAATCCAAATGGAATAAAACAAATATATCAGTGAGGGAACAAAGCAAGTATTTGTGAATAATTCATTTGCGCCCACACAGTTAAAGTTAGATAGATAAAGTTAGCAAAGTGGAGCGCTGAACTTTAAGAAGTGGCCTCAAACTAAATCTAAATTCTTAGAAAACACTTTCTGAGCATCGGTCCAGATCTCAGTGGGTCCCAGTTAAATGAAGCTGGAACACAGCACGATTAAAATATTTAATTTCATTTGTTTAACACGACTGTCTCCTCGGAGTGAAGCAGCTGCAGCCCAAAACCTCTCGGAGACACAGCACATCTCCAAATGTGCCACCGTAGAGTTACAGCCAGTAATCTTATTTACATGTTCTTACATTTCACTAAAGTTATTCATCACATCGAAATAAAACTGCTTGGACTTTAATCTGTAGTCTCAGCTGTTACATGGCATAGTGTTTGTATTGTTAGCATGAGATGCTATGGTCACCAGCTTTGTGGGCGTGCACTGTTGCTTTAGTTGCTTGGTGTTGGAGTTGTGTTGATGTGCCTTTAGCTGAGCATCGTCGGTGCTACATGATTATTACATAAAACCGTAGCATCCTGCTCTTACATCGGTCAAAATCTTTCTTTCATGTTCAGAAGTGTGAAAACAGTCACAGGTGACATTTTACAGCATGGAGTACTTTCAGTTCAGCTCAGTCAGATGGACTCACCCAGATGTGTTTATCACCAGAGCGAGACAAAGAAACAATGCTGATGTCCGACATCTTCTCCCCGCTGTGTCAACAGGCCTGAATACTGAAGTTATCTGTATTTACATCACGTTTACATTTAGTTTCCATCAGCCCTGAATAAATATAACAGGCTGGAACTGACACCGTCTGCTGAAAGCAAATGAAAAGACACAACCGGTTTTCTGATGCTCTTTTCCAGTTGTACTGAACTCGTTTCACCCAGAATAGACATTTTTGTTTTGACCAGCGACAACGTGGACTTGAAGCTAGCCAGCAGTCTCACCGATGTTTGCTGAACTGGCTCAGCTGTTTCCTGGCCAGCCATTGTTGCTCCAGCTTAATTTTAGGTCTCAGATTGACTGCACTGTGCTATATATTAGTTCACACGTGTCCTTAACGCCTCTGTGAGGACACTCCCACACAGGGTTTAAAAGCCTGCGACTCCCCTCCAGTTAGCTAGAACTGAAGAAGCCTCTTGGACTTAATTACCACGACCTGGATGACTCAGAACCTTCATATAGTTTTGGTTTTGTCCTGGACTGCAGCTTAAATATAGAACATTTGACAAAGTCCTGCTGAGCCTGCTAGCTAGCTCGGTCTTGATAGCCTAGCTTGGCTAAATGCTGAAGTTGCCAGACGATCAAACCTCCAAAGAAAACAGTTTTTGGACTCTTTTCTGAACTATTTCCTCGTGAAGGAGTTAAAGAAAGCAGCAGCAGTGAAGATTTGCAGCAGACGTCCTCGACCGTCTCTGGAGCGTTTCATTTATCGAGGCTTTTTCTCTCCATAGCTTCCTCGTACAACAACACACTCCGGGAGCTTCTCCTGTGCAGCTTCCCCTCTTTTCTCGCGAGCTGGCAGTGTTCATCAGTAAGCAGTTGGTAATTGGTGCTGTAAGGCTGAGAAACCACCGAGCTGCTGTGTGATATATTTTTTGGACGCAGCTAAACAGGAGCAGCGCCGCAGGAGGATGAATGGAAGTACAGTGTTTTCTGCTGAGGGCTTAGAGGCAGCTGCCGGCTTCAGCACGAGAGTCTCACTTTGACGAGTTTACTTTAATTACTGCTCTGCTTTTACGCTCTTCTGCCTTCGGCCTCATCTTTTTTGTAACGCTTGTTAATATTTGAAATTCATGAACTCCCCAAAGCTCCAAGACAAACTTGTTCATCAGCGATGTCCAAAAAAAAAAAATGCCCAGAATTCAGTCTGAGAAATGACTCCTCGCTGCTTCTTCTGATGTATCGCCACAACAGTCGAGGCAGGAGATCAGCCCACCTGACCACCTGACCACCTGATCACCTGACCACCTGATCACCTGACCACCTGACGTGGTGCCGCTGAGTGACAGCGATCATTAAACACATGACTAGTACAAATATACAGAAAACTTCATTAAACGTAAAAGTTCTGCATTCAAAATTACACTCAAACCCACAATATATCATTTCTGCCACAAAACTGTTTGCTGGTTTAGAGCGTCGCTGCAGATCCGGACCTTCAGGAGGAATAAACACCTGGAGCCTCATCAGATTCATTCTGATCCAGAGGAGAGCTCAGAGAAGATGTTTTAACTTTTGGGATTAAACAGTGGATTTATCTTCACTCCTGTTTATCCTGACTGCAGCAGTGATCTGCGGAGGTGACCCCCCCAGGTGTTTTTCATCTGCTTTTGATGAGTCCAATATGAGGTGGATTATGTTGTGGAACAGAAAACAGTCCAGTATTCTGTTCTGAGTGGACCCGTCCTCAGCTAACCCAGAGCCCGACTCTGCCTCCGCTATGCTGACTGATGCAACAGACACAAGAACAGAAGGCACTGAATGAAAAGGGCTTTATTCAAGTCAAAATGGGCATTATTAAAAGGAATCGGAGTTTGAAGCGGCGGCTGTTGATGAGCTGCTGGAGCTTCTTTCAGTCCGAAGCTGCAGCGACAGAACAGAGCCGACTGCTTTCTGCCAGACTCTTTTCTTCTCGGAGCTCAGAAGCAGGAACAGTCTTTCTCCAGGGCGCTGCAGGTTCATCACGGTCAGCGTGACGGCGTCTGTGATTCAACAATGTAAATGAAAGTGCGCTTCATCGTTGGGCCTCAGACAGACGGCTCATTTCAGACACACTGAACAAACAACTTCTCGGCTCGGCTGTATTCAACACACGGAGCCTATATTAATATGGCCACGTTGGTGTCGATGGGTTCTCATTTTGAATATAATTCACTCAGAGCAGCGTTTGCGGAGCAGCAGGAGCAGAGCGGCTCGTCCTCTGCAGAGTTCACAGATCTTCCTCTCAGGCTGCTTTATCTTGTAGACCTTTCTCACAGCAGCCACTCTGACATACAACAACAGGGTGAACACAAAATCTTAATTAGTATCAGTGTTAACACCTGTTTCATTCAGGTCAAACCGAGTCAAGGTGCTGCTATTGTGCACGTCGGCCCACTGGAGAGTCTCAACAGAACAGATCCGTCATTAATTAAACCTGTTAACCTTCTGTTTCATGTCAACACGGCGGAAAAAGGTCTGTTGTTGTTGGTGAAGGTTGTTTTTGTCCCTGCAAACGTTACGCAGGCCTGAAAAAAGGCGAACCCATCAGCAGAACACATTTCCTCAAACCACAGAGATGTTCACGGTCGGGTTTAGGCACAAAAAACACCTGGTTAGTTTTCAGAAAACATCACGTTTTGGCATAAAATATGAGGATCTGTCGTCACAAACATCTGGAAATGAATGAATGGAAGAATGAAACTTCATCTGACCGTCTGCTCACTTTACCCGCTAACAAAATTACATTCTCAGCTGTCCTCCTGCTCAGGTGCTGTGCACTGGCTGTGTCAGGTGTTCACCTCCTCTCTGTTCACATACAACCATCACATTTTAACTCTGTGACCTCGACGGCCTCCATCTTTACTGACAAACAGAAGAGACGACGTGTGATGAAATCGCCTTCCAGCTGCTCTCCGCTGCCCGGAGGTTACTGCCGAGGCTCTTTATTTTGAGATGAGAAAAAGGAGAATAATTTAGACGTGACATTCACGAGGACTGATGTTATTCACCCAGTGCATACTCAAACTGTCTGCGTGGAGGAGCGAAGGGTTTAAAAATCTATTAAGTGCAGTTGTTTGGTTCGGGCCTGTTGTCCCTATTGAATTGAAATCTCTTCAAACCCTCCGGCAGAAAGCCGCCTCCGCACCGAGGATTCAGCTCTGACATTTGTGTCATTATGGTGCATTAGGTCTGAGGATAATGATCTGGAATGGATGCTTCAGCCCCGGGAGGGAAATAATGACACGGTGCAGTGGGACTGTGATTACGGGGGTTAAAACACCGGGCGACCTGGATGGACCTCAGCATTGTTACAGCTTCACCTGGAAAAACAGCACAAAATAGAGATAAAAGTCTCACCTGATGGTGCACAGACTGAACATTCACACCACAGACATGTTTGTCAAAGGGTCGTTCTAAGCACGATATCCACAGGAAGTTTCAAACCTCCTGATTGTGATTCACTGACAGGGGAAGTAAGAAAAGATCACACCACAGGAGCGGTGAGATATGCCGGCCTCGCGCTCATTGTTTCACGTCAAAGTGTTTCTTCTGTCCAGCTGCCAAAATCCAGATGAGAGAAGATCTGAGTTAATTAAAATGTCGGTGAGCTCTTCAGAGTCATGTTTCATTGTAAGTGGCTCGAGTTTCACTCTCAGGCTGCTTTATCTTGTTGATGAAGGTTGTTTTTGTCCCTGCAAACGTTAAAAGCAAACCAATCAGCAGAATAAATGTTGTTATATCCAGATTTCTTCAAACCACAGATATGTTGCAGGTTTCTGTATGTTCTGGTCAGGCTCAGGCAGAAAAAACACCTGGTTACAGTTCAGAAAACATCATGTTTTGGCATCAAATGTCTGGTTATGTCGCCACAGACGCGGCTGCAAACGTGCTTTTAATCTACATTTTAATTTTGTCTTTAAGAGACACCAGAACCGAAGAGCAGCAGACGACATCATCTCATCTGAGGCGTGTCACAAGTTTCCTGCTCACATTATTCATCATTAATCATTTCTACTAAAATAACCAGTTCTTCCACTGCTGCTGTCTCACTTTGTCTCTCCTCAGGATTTTAATATTCGGAGAGAAAAAGTTCTCTTCACCTTCTGCCTCTTCTAACAAAGAGTTGAAAGTTTCACAGGTGTTTTTGAAGCGCTGCCAAGAAAGCAGCGAGGTGCAGAGCTTCATAAAGAGTGGACGTGTTTTTTGTGTTTTTCTCTTCCTGCTGACGGTTCGGATGAATTTTTAAAAAGTGAATGCTCGTCTGCTGAAAGTTTCTCAACCGCTCTGTCCTCTGATCATCGAACACCAACATCTTCCTCAATGATTTTATACTATTTCTCATGAACTATAGCTGTAACATACTGGACGATATGGCCTTAAAATAATATTGCGATGTTTTTCGGCTGTATCGCGATATATTATATATATCTTGATATTTTGACATCTCATCTAAAGCACTTCATAAATACTCAACAAATCAAATATCTCATAATATCTCTAATACTGTAGAGATGACTGTTGGTACATGAGATGAGATTATTGATCAGTAATCATCAGTAATGTGGATATAAAGACAGATGACATCACTTTACTGTCACGCAGCCTTTAAAACCACTTAAAGAAACTTCTGCGTTTCTGTCCCACAATATAATTTCTCTCAGGGTGGAAAAGCTTTAACTGCTTTTGGACCAACAGGACACTACGACACTCCACTGATGCAGGAAATGAAGCTGCTTCAAGGGAGAAAAAAAGTCATCAAGAACTTTTCCACAACAGAAAACCAGACTTTTCTGAATAATGGTGTTTGGCTTTAGACACTTCTTGTACTATAATGGTCTTTTTGTGATTCAGTGCACCTTCACAGATCTAATCTCAGTCATGGAGGGTAATTGTTGGAACCTGAAATGTCACCAAGTATTTGATAAAATGTGATTTGAGTGGCAAAGATCTTTTATTCATGCGGAGCAGCTTTGAAGTCACGAACGTTCGGGCCGGCAGCAGAACATGAGCGCTTGAATCTGACATACTTTCTGCTTCCGCTGCTTAATTCCTCAGCTTCTTAGTTAAAAAAAAAAACCTTTCATCCTGTCTGCAAAAGCAAAGATACAAGAAATATCAGAAAGAAACGTTCACATGTTCGATAATGAGCAGAAATCAGTTCAGATATGTGAGCAGAGACTGAGGGAATCAAAGTGGATTACAACAAGATCCGCCTCTTCAGACGAGGCGAGAGCTTTTAGGTTTCTTACTTTACGACCTGCGCTGACATCAGGCCTTTGATGCAGGGTTAAAAGGACCGAGCAGAGGTTTCATCTGTTTTTCTCTCCACATCCTCAAAGTGACAGAAGAAAACCTTTAATTCCTACATCCTCAAAGTTAAACACTAACGTCTCTTTGGTGCCATCTCCCTAAAGTTCTGCTGCCAAATAAATCCTCCTGACAACCGCGACAGAAAGACACTTAATATTGTGTGATTTGCTCCTTTTTAAAACACAAAAGTGAAGAGCAGACGGCTTCTCTCCACTTAACTTCACGTGTTCAACTACTAAGTTCAAGGTTTTTATTTCCAAGGGTGTAGAGAGCAGGGCCGGCTGTCCGCAGAGTGACGGACCACAGCTGGTGGAGTTGATCTGCTCTGGTTAATAATCACCACACGTGTTGACGCCCAAATATCTCAACATCAGCTGTCACATCCATGTGGCGTCACCTTCTCCTCTCACAGCGAGTGAAAATCAATCATTGATTTCCCCTAAAATAAAACGTGATATGTAATCTGCACATGAACTGTCTCCAGACGGAGCAGAGTGGACATTCAGATACCGAGAACTTGTTGAGGGGACAAACGTGAGCAGAAAATCCTGCAGCAGCGAGATGAGAGTTCAGACAAACACAAGACTGTCACAGAGGCCCTGAGTGTTGCTGCAGAGACGACACCAAAGAAAGAGAAGAAGCGACAGAGCGGAGAGCAGCGACACAAACCGTCCGTGTCCCCGGAGACGTTCTGCTGTCTTCTTTCACCAAACAGGATTTATTTATGCAAAACTACGTCCGGGCGCATTCGAGGGAAGACCACGAGTCCTGAGCTGTCCAAACTCACAGTTCATCCAGTTCACAAGGGCTCACACACTTCAGGACAGTCTGCCTGGGGAGACCGATTTCATTACCCACAAGTCATTGCAACATGGACATGACGACGTAGAATTTATCATGAATGTGTGAAACAATTACTTTATTATAATGTTACTTGACTCGTGTAGGCCAGAAATAATATTCAACCACATCATGATACTGTAACATTTATAGTAAATGTTATATAGGGACTCGGATGCATGTTGTTACTGTCGTCTTCAGTCGGTAGATCATGTCTGCTCTGCAGTCTCACGCACTCGCAGACTTGACGTGATGACAGTGAAGACATCAGTCCAGAACTGAGAGTTTCAGCCTCGTCACATACTTCTTCTTTTTCCTTTTAGCACATACTGCAGTACTGCTGTATGTGTGCAACTGGGACTTACCACTTCATCATGACAATGTGCCTTGAACTTTGACCCTCTTGCTCCTATATATCCGTCCTGACCTCAACTGGTTGCATGTACGTTGCAGAACGGCTCCGTCGTCCGTCAACCCCCACCGGCAGCGTTTTGAGTGCAGCACCGACAGACAGCTGGACTTGCGAGACCGAGGAGTTCCCGCGATAATTACAGAACAACTCACAACCGCAGTTCTACGTATGTGTAACAACAAACAGACAAAAGGTTAGTGATCCCAAAGCGAAGGATTAGAAGAAGAGCTTGGATTTGTCTCTTTTTTTGATACGCGACGCAGCTGGCGTGGCGGATCAGACACGGACCAAACACGGACCTGGTGGAATTTAGTGGTTAGCATAAAATTCAGAAACGTAGCACTGAAACATTTACATGTGTCTTTATCTGTCACTGTAGCATCTGTTAGATGCTCTTGACGCGCTGTGACGTATCTTCCGTTGCACAGAGGATTGTGGGTCAGAAAAGCCTGATCAGCTGACTTCATACTGGAAAATGAGACCAGATGTAGTCGGACATATTTCGGATCGGGCATACTGAATCTTTTTCTCGTTTGTCCAGGTGAGAAGCCATCTGAACCTCTGAGGTTGTTTCATCAACATGAAGTAAAGATTAGAAGATTAAAGTCCTTCTTCCTTTAATTCTATTAATCATTTCTATATAAATGTTTCATTTTCTCTCGAGTCTCTCAATACTGAGTACGAGTTATTGATTAACCCTCCTCTCCATTCTGACCAACACTACGAGACGACTCTGTGATTTCTATTTGTTTCTTTGCACAGTAAATATAAAAACAGGAGTCTCACCTCAGCCTGTATGAAACAGCAAAAACAGGAAATAATGAGAGAGTCCCTCTGCCGGCCCAACACTCCCACTTAACTCAATCAGTCCTTCATCTGGATTCACGCTCCATCTAAGCTGGAAATCAGTTTAGTGTTTTTGTGCAGTCCTGACAGTCCCAACAGAAAACTCCTTATTTGCAATGTGCCATTTTAGTTTGTTCCTGGATGGTTTATCGAGCTGAGGCGACACTTCTTCGATGTCCGCTGCCGAGTTTCTCCGTCCCTGGCAGCAGAACAGAGAATCACATCAGATGAAATAAAAAGCATGAACGACTTCCCCCTCTCCACACCGATCGGTATCGACTCGTCGTGCCGCTCTCTGCCTCCCTGCCCATTATCTGCTCTGGGCTCCACCGTTTCCCAGAATACGAAATGTCTGCAGAATAATAATGGCGGCATTTGGTTGGAGGTTGAGGACGACGGCCGAGCGTCTGCGTCGTGGAGTTCTTTGATGAGGAGGACGACCGAGAGATCGATCGAGTGTCCTGATAAGATCGGACGTCCCTCAGGAGGGCGCGGCTGTCTGTCCAGGTCTTAATGAGTGTAATGAAGAGACGACTTGACAACTCTCACCTGCTGCTCCACAAACACACAGCGCTCATCAACGTGCGGCTCCATTTTGTTTTGCATCGAGTAATTGATTACACTCACCCTCTTTAATATGAAAGTAACTCAGTAGATTTAAGTTTTGAGCTCCTTCTGCTTTACTTCAGTATTTCTTTTCAATCCCACTTCATGCTTCGACTGCACAACATTATCTCACTGCATTCATCTAATACCTTTAGTGAGTTTACAGATTAATAACGAGTGAGAAGTGAAAGTGAATTTTCTGGGCCTCCTCTTCATGTGATTGTTGGTGCTGTGCAGCAGATTTGTGAGTCTCACCTGCAGCAGACGGACGATTCTTCTCGTGTCTGAGTAACTCAGGAGTCCTCTGAACCTCTGACCTCTGACCTCTCTCAGCCTGAAGGAGCTGCTCTCACTGCGGAAAGACTTAAAACTGAGGAGTCTTAAAGTTTGAAACAAAGACGTCTGGTGAGTGTGTGTGTGTGTGTGTGTGTGTGTTAAACTGAAAGTGTTTCTCAGACAGAGAACAGAAGTGAGTCAAAGTGGATGCGACCTCTCTCTCCTCTTCCCGTCTGTCCTCCATCTTCGGTCCGGCCGAGCAGCCGCCTCTCTCTGTAATTATGTGCTGTATTGAACATACAGCCGGCTGCCGGCCGGCACAGCGGGGCCTCCCGCGGCTCTGATGACAGCAATCAGACTAATGATGAGTGCTGTACATTATGTATGAGCCTGAAAGAGGGAACAAAAGAAAAGGATCTGGCCTCTCTGCACGAGCCGCTGCCTTTTCTTCTCTCCTTCACTCGTCCTCACTTGTTGCTTCACATCAGAGTTACGCTGAAACGGCGGCAGTAGCTGAGGACGCTGCAGCGGCAGCAGCACGAGCTGCATGATCAAGTGAGCAGACCATCTCATTACTGCTGGTTTGTGTGGGACTGGAGACTCGTGTCCATCTGTTCGGTCCGGAGTCACTAACCAAAGTAAAATCTCAGCAGTTGTTCAGAGGATTAGCACCACATGAAACACATCAATGAAAGAGAAGAAAGAGAAGTTTAGAAGCAGCTGGATGTTTTGGTGAGAAATATTATATATAAATATTAACATAAACTGTAAACTGACAGCCACACCTCATCCAACAGTCTCATATTGTTTCTCCATGTACGTCTCCCTCGTTTGTTGCAACAATGGAAATTCAAGTAGCATCAACTGAAGGAAACACCGGCTCTGATTCTGGTTCGCTCCGTCCCCGTGTGTGTTTCCCTCCTTCCAGCTTTTTCCAACCTACCAACCTCTTCCTTCCCTCACCTGTTTCTCCACCTGCACCTCATACACTCATTTCATTAGTTTGTATTAAAAGTCCAGTCATTTGTGTCTGTGTCTCTGAGATCCTGCTGGTCCTGTTTCCCCGGCTCACCTGAGTTAACTGTGAACACCTGGCCTTTTATTCCCGGCTGCTGAAGCCCCCGTGCTCAGACACCAGTGTTCAGCTTGTGTTTCTGTCACTGAGCCAACAGGTCCAGTTTCTTTCACTTGACTTCGGCCACACATCAACGGCTGTTTCTTCCTTTGTTTTGTACGCAGATAAACACAGTTTTACGTCACTGAAAACTGAGACTTATGTTTGACGTTATATTAAGAAGATTCTGTGAGGAGCTGTCGTGTTTCCCCGCGTCGGACGTTCATCATATTTTCTGTAACTAAGCAACCGACTGGAGTTTACAGTCTGCTTCCTGTTTTCACCGACACATGCATGGACGGACATGTTTTTCTAAAACCCCAATTACAGTAACACCCATGTGCATATGGACGACACCTGACTTATCTTGTGTACTGCACCTGCTGATCACTGAGTCAGCGGTGTGTGCAGGTGAATGCGTGCACAGTCACACCTCTTCTTAACTGTAAAATCTTCAGTTTAACATGGCTTCTCCTCGTGCATCTCCCTCATGTGCAACACACAAAGTGTTTCTGTTTGTATTCATGTCACGCAGAAGAAGCTGAGCAGACTCTAAATGCAGAAAACACCGTCAGGGCGGAGGAACAGATGTGCTCTTGTTAACACCGTGCATGCACCGGTTCAGGAAAACTAATGAAGTGAAATTGAAGCCGACTCAATCGAGCCCGAGGACATGAAGAGAAATTAAACTCTGACGCGGGTCTGAACCTCTGCTGCCATGTTCAGACTGAGAGCCGGGGCTCTGACAGCGAAGTGTAACACTGAACAGTGTCACCAAACATAAATCTTATTAGAGAGACACAGGAGCAGTTTTATGCTCCAGACAACACACACAGATTTGGATAATGTGACCCAGTTTGTGAGCGAGGGGTTGAAGAGGGAGACGGCATGTAGATGACGATGATGATGGCGGCCTGCAGCCTCATCATCATACTGGAGGAGACTGTTTGTTCATGCAGCATTATGAGAAAGAGACAAACAGCGTTAGCGTCGACCTCATCGGCAGTTCAGAGTCCAGAGGCGGATGGTACAGTAGACCTCCACTGACACTGAGCCGGGCGGCCGCCTCAGAGTCTCATCACTTTGTCACATTGTTGGTATTATCTTTCGTGTTTTTGCTCCACGGGTCGTCTGGAGGTTCAGCTCTTTATCAGCGCTGTTAAGCCGTTTCAGCTGAGCGACGAGATAGTTGAAGTTGAGCACATGAGTCTCCACGTGCAGCGCCCACTCCTCGTCTCAGGACCACGATTATTCAGACTCAGTGTAAACGATGTTATTTTTGGTCGAGAGGACTCTTGAATGGACGAGTGTGACAATATGAACACATCCACGTTCAACGAGAGGGGGGACAGAAAACATACATCAGGATAACAGAACCAGAACCAGAGTCTCTGGTGAGTGCTGACTCTGGTCAGAGGCAGAACTGAACGCAGACACACACCTCGACGCAGGCTGTCTCATGTCACCTGAGTCCTGTGAGGCGACCTTCACTTCACTCCAGACTCAGTCGGCTTCACACCGGCTCCTCTGGAGGACGTGACGGTGACTCTGTCAGCTGTTTATTACAGTCACTGGTGAACAGCCAGTCCAAACGCAGGGCAAATGAAATCACATCTGCGTCCGTAAAGTGGCTGTAAAAAAAGCTAATGACGACACTGCGAGCTGCGGACGGATTGAAGCCACCGAGCAGAGCAGGTAGAGTTTACCTCCCCTGCAGACAGACGTCCAGGCAGAATGAGAGTCTTGTTCTCTTCTGTTGCATTGCAGCAGTGCAAGTAGCCAATCACAGCCTGACCTGCAGCGACACAGGCTGTGAAGGACTTTAAGAGACCTGCAGTGTCACAGCGGTTCTGGTCCGTCGTGTTTCAGCTGTGAATGTGCAGACAGACTCACAGAAATCAAAAGTATTGTTGCTCGAGACGATAAAATCTGAGTTGTTCATCCTGCAGCAGCTTCATCACCACGACACGTGATCAATGCACCGACCGGCCGAGGGACGGACTCCAACAACGTGAGGACCCGGTTGAAATGGTGCTGTCAGAATAATCTTGCTAATGTCTGAGATTTTCGAGGATTCAGCCTCGAGGACAGATTAGAATTAAATTAATTCCTAATCAGACCATCAGTGATTTAAAGAGCTGGTGAATGAGCGCTGTGTGTCCTCCGTCAGTTCAGTTCTCCGGTGTTGCATCAGCTCCGTCTCTTCTGGGTTTTTTCAGTCAATTATGCTCCGTTCATTATGAAACGTTGAAGCTCCGGCCCGTGTTTTCATCCCTCAGCCTCATAAGTCATTCTCCTTACAACCGCTAATGGACTGCACACAGTAGTTTGAAATGATGGTGCTGCTCGTCTCTCCTGTTTCTGGCTGACGTGTCCATTGTTCTGGACCAACAAAGGATTATATTTTCAATTCAGTCTCATCTGCTCACTCTCTCTTTCACTAAGTCTCCATAAATGTGACTTCACTAGTCTCTGAAAACTTTCCTCTTCTTATGATCTTCTTCTCAGATGAACAATCCTCTGACTTTTGCTCTGGTGCCACGACGACGGGGAAATATTGTTATTAAAATAACTGTTGGATGGATCGCTGAGGACTGATGTGACAAGCAGGTTTTGATGATGTGTGTATTCTGTGTGAAGAAAACATGTAAACATTAAAAGACTATTATTAATCATATGTACTTCTGTGAGAAATCAACATTTAGAGAAAATACTCTGAAGAAAGACCTGTACATAATCGGAGTGGAGGTTGATGAGATCACCTGACACCATCAGGAAAGCCTCTAAAGTCCCCAGCTAGAAAATACGCTGATAAAAAACCAACACAGATCGTTTTAAAACAGTCGATGGAGACTCGTGGAGACTATAAAGCTAAAGCCCTGAGGGCTCCGGTTCATCCTGGTCCCGACGGGCTCTGCACATCGCCAGTGAAATCCTCGAGCCGTTCCTCTGACTCTGACTGTCACAGTCAGGTCATTTCAGCTTCTCTTATTTACGTGAGTTTCCTGTTTTTTTGCGGTGTGTTTTTTCCCTCCACATCTGTCTTGTATCTGTTGAATTATCTCGGCCTGTTACCTGATTTCCCTTCACACTCCCGTCTCCCTCATTAGCCGGAGCCTCCTATCAGCTCCTTCCCCGTTTCTGGTGTTTTTCCCTTCATTACCCTCAATTGTGTTTCTCCACCTGCACCTCGTTCCCTCGTTTGTATTTAGGTCCAGTCTGTTCAGTAATTTGCTTAGTTTCTGTTATCCTGCTGAGCCCGTCTTTGTGTTCCCCAGGCGTTTCTTCGTGTGACCAGGAAATAAACTGTCCCTGTCAGCGTCTCTTGCTCGGCTGCTTCACGACCCTGAAGGAGCAATTTTTCTGGTGAAGCGTTGGAGCAGGGTGCAGGTTCTTCTGTGACCCAACAGGATTAATTGTTGCAACTTTCATCATCACAACGTTGATTTGTAAATGCATTCCAGTTGCAGGTCAACATGGCAGCGATGCTAAATGAGTTTATATTATTGTGGCTAAATAAATGAAATGTCAGCCATCAGGTGAAGTTTTGGCTGAAAGTTACACAAAATGAAGAAGCGTCTCTGTTATCAGACTCACAGCGAACATCAGCAGGAAACATGATACAGCTGTCGGCTCTGTGTGGAGGCTCCAGGACGGACCGTGACATTTGCTCCACGCTGGAGGAGAAATGAGATGTTTTTTCTTTTTTTGAAGTTCCAGTGCTGATATTGAATACCTGGCTTCTGCTCACAGCTTCTTATCTGCTGATTAGAAAGCCTTCGGCCCGAACCCTCCTGCAGAAAGGTCACGTCGACGACCTTTCCCACCTCTGTGGAGGAGGAGATTCCCCTTCGGTCGTGACCTTTCTGCCCGTCACATTGACGAACTATCTGCTGCTGTTAAGATCTGCAGCTGAGGGAGGAATACATTATTCAGTTATCTCTGTTCCAACTGTAACTCTGCAGCGCTTCATTATCCTTCCTCCTGTGAGCCACTCAAAACTCACCTGCTCACACGATCCTTTGAAACCTGTTTTCACATTCAAAATAACTCAGTATTTATGATTATATGATATTTTGTCTTGTGCTCTTTCACCTTCTTCAGTTAGTCTCCTGTGTTATTCATTAAACTGAGCAGCAGCTCTGCCCACATACGTTTAAGAGTGAAGCTTTGCAACAACAATTAGTGTCCAGAATAAAAAATACAATATAAAATATAAAGCATCACTCTTAATGTTCAGTATGAAGCATTAAGAGGCTCAGCTGCACAGAACCGGCCGGCTCTGCAGATCCAGACCTTCTGCAGGAATAAACACCCAGAGTCACATCAGGACCAATACAGCAGAGACTACGACCAGAATCTAGTCTAAATGATGTGCAGCTGACAGGAACTACTTTTCCTTCTGTCTGTCATAGACTTATGTGAACTTTGACTCTAACGATGTGTAAAAGGTCTCAGACAAACAGGGACAGCGGCAGTCAGAGGAGGAGAAGGTGCTGCTGGGGTGAGACGGACTTCATCCAGAGGTGTTTGTTACAAATACAAGAGATCTGCCAGGTTCAGGTTATCAGGGAATCAGATTAGTCACAGGGAGCGCAGACGTCGAGCAGTGACAGGAAGTGCAGACACAACCCAATTTGCAACAATAAAAGCATGAAATACAACAAAACACACTCATGCAAACAAAACACAGCAAGCAACAATATGAAACACTTAAAACAGTCGGACGTCGGGAGGATCCAGCTTCTCACAGACACTGTATTGTGTTGGACCTGCAGCTCAGCTCTCAGCTGTTTTCTATCCGACACCAGGTTTAACCTCTTCACTAGTGCTGAGCAGCTTTAACTCTCAGAGTTAGATCGTGACTCATGAGTCCTCATGCTGACGTCTTGTTTTTGTGCACTTTGCTGAAGGGAGAATTTCTCCTCGTTGAGGTGATTTCAGATAAATTGTGCCTCCATGATTCTTACAGTAGTAAACAACTCATTGTTCGCCCTTAGAAATGCACAGCCTCGCTCACGTGCGTCACTGTAATCCATTAAAAAGCACAAAACTGGTGCATCACTAAACGCACTTTGGAGAGCCGCCGCTGCCGCTGCTGCATTAATTTGTTTGGAATCAAATCCAGGGATTTCAGATGTGAGGCTCGACTGTCTGCAGTGATTACTTAGAAGAGCAGCCGGCGCCTGTGATCCTCTGAAAGGTGATTTTTATCTGCAGATAAAGCTGCTCTGAAGAGTCGAGTCTCGACTGAACAACTTCAGCTGTGAAGCCTGTGAATCACTTCATCGGTGTGACAAAGGAAACAAGCTTTTAGATAAAAAAAGTTTTTGTGCCTAAACCAAACTGCAAAGTTTCACAACGTGACGACTGAGTACTGGTCCTGTTCGCCTCTGCTGGTGCTGTCCAGCGGTCGTGTGTCGTAGTTCTGTTGTTTTGAATCGTTGTCCGTCACTGAGGAATGAGGACGTGTTGATAAAAGAGGTGAGGTCTTCGCGTTACATCACGATCGGCTCTGGACGATCGTAGCGTTCAAGACACCGCTCACATCTCGGCATGCGGTGCGACAGCATGTTTCAGCAGCGTCCCAGAAAGTGGCTCTCCGCTTTGTTCTGGAGAATACGGGCCGAGTCAGACAGCGAGCGACATTGTGCATCCAGTAGAAGAAGGAACATAACAGCAGCACACAGCAGCTAACAGACGTATCCACCCAAACATGACCCACTTTAAAAAACTGTTAATTAAGAGGCAAGTGACAGGTGAGATTTTAGATGTAAGAGATCGTCCTGCTCACTCCGTCTCTCTGCCTTTTTATAACATCACTGTGGGCTCTTCTGAAACCTTGACAAAGTAAGTAATAATTGAAAATACTCTGGTCGTGACGTGTCAGTCCGACACACAGCGCTGTATTCTTGGCAGACCCGGTTTAAGAGGCGCTGATAGAGGAACACAGAGACAAAGAGCTTAGCAGGTTGATTCAAGTTAAATTTATGCTGAAGGTTCCTTCAAAAGAGAGAACAGAGGACGCAAACGTAGAAGATGTAAAGGCGAGAAAGATCCAGACGAGCAGCAGACGAGGACTCAGAACCGGGTCAATTAAATTTAACAAGTCAATCATCAAGAAGGAATTTTCCATGAGAGGGAAAATCTGAATAAATGTTCGTTTCTGCGCATCACAGAAGTTAAAACGTTCCTGACTTCATGCTGTAGAGTACTTTTATGTTGTGACAACAGTGTTTATGGTTTGTTAGGTTCAGGCACCAAATCCACTCGGTTCAGGAGAGGAAAAGATCAAGTCTCGGCTGAAAGATATCCAGTGGTTCTGACCACAGACATGTTGGTCTCTGACGCCCGGCGGCAGGGTCTCAGTCCTCCGTCCACACAGCCAGCGCCTGCTGCTGGAGGTGCGACGCAGCTGTTTCATTTGTTTTGTTCGACTGTTTTTACTAAGTGCACTTTTTGCAAACTGGCCAACTCGTACTGCAGAAACAATAGAGCCCGACCCAGCTGGCAGCTGACGTGAATAAAAACAGACTGCAGTATCTGTCCTTCATGAAGAGAAACGGCACCTCGGCCTTCAGATGGAGAGAGTGGGAGTCTGTCTGAGCTGCAGAGAGCTGATTAGACCCCGACAGGCAGCAGAGCGAGAGATCTGAATTCAGCTCCACTTATTGTCGTCACTCTGCTCCTGTGGAGGACCGGCTCGGGTGACCGGGGTACAACACCGAGAGTCTGTGAGTGTGATTGGATCCGACTCGTGTCCTCGCCCTCGTTTTGATGCCTCCATTAACAAACGATGGCCTCCTTCGACTTCTCTCACCCTGAAATGAAAACCTCATTTGGCTGTCAGACCTGGAGAAAGCAGGAGCTGTCATTCAACTTCTCTACCTGCACGTGCACACACACACACACACACACACACACACACACACACACAGGCGTCAGGTACAGTGAGGCTGAAGGCGATGCTGTTGATGATCCCTCAGTGACGGCTGTTTTTTCAGATTCTCCTCTCATTACACAGATGTGGGATGAATGCAGCACCGCCGGCAGCTCATTTGTTTCTATCTCTGCTGCACCGTTGTTTCTAATTACTGAGAATTAACTTGAGTAATGATAATTACACATGTGCCTGCTTGTTTCTAACGGGAACATCGCGGCTGGCTGGAGGTGCAGATCAGGTCGGGTCACCAGCCGCTGCCGTCACAAATTCAGTGATGTGTCACGGACAAACAGTTTCAATTACTTTATCTGTCTGCTGAGGTCCCAGCAGCCTCGGAGGAAGTTCACCTCACTTTCTGAGAAATAACCATTTACCCTGTGTCTGGTTTTCAGATTTTTATCTTCGCAGGAGGAGGTGAACGCTGGTCACGATGAATTCAGAACAAGTGGCACCTCTTCTGTCAACGCCCACGGCTCGTCTTCACGGCGCAACAGAAGCAGAACGTCAGCAGCAGCTGGAGTCGACCGTCAGTCACAGTGAGAGTCGGATCGGATCAGTTCCACTGCCGTGCACGCCGTCCACGCACGTCAAGAGTGATGTCCTCTGTGCAGACGCACAACTGTTTCAAAGTTTCTAATGTTTTCTGATGGATTGTCATGAAATTTAGCGCAGACATTCACGGTCCGCTGCCAGTTTCTCTGCTGCTCTCCACACTTTTCCTCCAACACCATCAGGTTTGTGACTGTGAGACACATTACAGCGACTCATCTCAGTGAAATCAGAATGAAACTGGAAATTTTCACCGATTCACTGTGATATCCTTTAAAATGCTCCGTGAGCCGACAGAAGACACAAACATTAAATACAATCGGATGCACTCAGTGTGTCACTAACGCTTTATGTGCACAAACAACAGAATGAAACAAACTGTCAGAGACGAGTGTCGATTTTAGTTCAAGTTCACACTTGTTACATTTCAATGTCGTTGTTAAAAATAACACGTCTGCAGAGCTCGTATGGTGCAGAATTATCTCTTTTCCTTAAAAACAAAAACAACCAACATTAATAATATTCAGATGTTTTCACTCTGTTTCTCCATCTGTCTCAAATCAAACCTGCGGCGCCCTCCAAGACTCAGAAACTCTGACTTGACAGCTTCACAAGAGGATTATGCAATCACACACTTTGTGTTACCGATGATTTGTAATCAAACGAGCTTTGACAACGTCTGAAGAAAACGCAGCCAGTGTGTACGAACAGCACAGCAGCTGCAGGATGAAGCCTTTTGGGAAATATTGAGGCTTTTCAAAAAATAGAATAAGTCCTTTCACCTCCCAGAGGGAGAGGCCGTACGTCTGGAGGACGATCGGATCTGCAGACAGCAGCATTTCAGAATAACAGAAATTCGGAGATGAAGACTTTGCTCAAGTTTTTCTTTCAGAGCATCAGATCAGAAACAGCCTGGACGTTCAGCCTGTTCACAGGAGAGATCACATGATGATGCCACTTCTGCAACAACCGAGCTGTTAACCTCTGCTTGACTGCAAATTTCAGTCGTTTAATATTATCACATCTCCGAGCACATGAAGACACAGATCTGATCCACGGTGATGCGTTCAGTGACATCGAGCCGCAGTCGGGCCAAGACATTTGGGATACCTGCGATGATTTGGTGTTGAAGTCACATCTTTAGGGTCAGTGTTCGTTCAGATGAGGGTGAGCCCACATTAATGAATAACATGTATCAATCTTAATTCATATTTAATACAAATTTAGTCTATTTCCATCTGAGCCAAGAATACCTCTGTCAGGACAGGAAGACAAGCGTGGAGATAATGAAGTCATTACTCTTCTTCTCCTTCTCGGTCAGATGTCGCCTTGTTCTCTGTGGAGAGAAGATAAGTGAGTCACTGTTAGCAAATGTTTAGTCTTTTAGTCTCACATCTGTCTGACCTCTCCTCGTCTCCTGCACAAATACAATCACCAAACTTCCTCAGCTCATCTCCATCTCCATCACCTCGTGGAGTCCAGGACCTTAAAGTGGCTGTTAGCCAGCGAGATGAGAGAGCTGAACTGAATGCAGATCAGAGCCTTCTGGTCAGGACACAGAGACAAGGACGCTGGTGTTGTTGTAGTTTTATCCATGTGCCTCGCGTACTATCAAGGCGATTTGCATCTCGCCTCGCCCCCAGAGAAGGCAACAAAACAGCCGGCCTGCCTTTAACTTAAATCAGCGTTAATCAGCGATGAATCTCAAGTAGTCAGTAGTCAGTAGTCCGAGGAGATCGATGTCCTCCCTGCTGAAACTTAATGAAGTTTCCCTTTTTTCTACTGCGACCAACAAGTTCAGCGAGTCAGGACTTTGAACAAACCTTTTTTATGACAGTCTCTGACGGACGACTCCAGTTTGACACGTCTGACTCTGTTGTCAGGACGATGTCATGCTCAAATGAAGAAAAGCTGTTTGTCTACATCTGATATGGACGATGTTAACAGCCACACATCACACAGCTGAAGCCCGGTTCAACTGCTCAGCGAAATCCAGTCTGCAGTTTCAAAACTCAGCGTCTATATTCTCTGAGTTTCCAGCGCAGGAACAATTAACAGAGGAAGCTCTCTGGGGAAAAAACAATTAAGTGAGGAGATGAAATATAAATGAAGTTCAAGCTGCTGAGGTCTGATCCTGTTTGGATTTTGGGAACAAATGCAGGCTGAGATTTCACCATCTTTTATGCAGCATGTTCACATATTTGAGCACAACTCTTTTGTAAGCGTGTCCACTGACGGCACCCACAGAATATTAAATATGATGCAACACATTTCAGAGCATACGTACATTACAAAGTGTCACTGTGAGCTCAGAGATAGCTAACTGCTAGCTTGTGGCATGCAACCTAAAATGGATCTTCAAAGGCATATTGATACAGTACGCTCAGAGCTCATATTAATATAACTCAAAGACTATTAAAGTTAAAGGTAGAGTCAGTAGGATTTGTCCCAGCTGTTCCTGAACGCACCACAAAGATAGTTGATAGTTGAGTCTCATTCCCAGGACGTCAAATAGCCACATGTTGGGTTGGTAAAGCGTCCCGAGCAGCAACAAAGAGAGAAAATAAGAAACTCTCTGCAGATACGAGACACTAACACGCCTTTTCTCCCCATTCAGCCTCCCTCTCTGTCTGTTCACGTCTTTGTGTCGTCTCGCTGCGTCTGCCGTGCGTGATGTGCTCTGATAGGTCGACATCAGTCTGCTGATGTTGGGAAGGCGGCGTGCGATGACGCCAAATAACAATAATCCATAATTCACCTCAAATGCATCAAACTAAAGTAACGAGGCTGTTTGAAGCTGCGAGGAGGAGAAAGTTCAGATGTAGAGAGGGAAAGTCAGGTTGTCAGAAAAATAAATACTTAAAGTACAGATACATGCAAAATCTACTTAAAGTACAGTAATGCAGTATTTGTACTTTGCTGCAGGCCGACTTGACGGCGCTGCGTCCTGCCGCCTCGCTGACAGCAGGGCTGCCGGTGACTCGGCTGTGTTTTCTGTGTGCTCTCGCTGATACGAGCTTTTAAGTGCCCCTTCTCTAAATATTGGCACTTGTAGTTTACCTGAGAGTCATAATGAAATAAAAACACAGACGGGAGATAAGGGAGCTGATGGTGGGAGGTCATTATGACGAGCTCGTGAACACACCTGCTGGTTTACTGCTGCCTTCTAATTATAAAACCATTTGATCAGAATGTAACTGGGGAGACGCCACAGCAGGAGCAAATACTGGGGTTTGATTATAAAATGTGAGTCTGTGGCGATTATAATGTCATGTCTAACTACACCAGAAGACAGAGGACTAACGAGAGGACAAAACCAGCTCGTGCTGTCGTTATCTGGTCAGTCCACTAAGAATAATGGGGACTGTTACATCATGTGATCGTCTCGTCCCCTCAGAATAACGTAACTGCTGCTGTAAGAAACCCTCCTCCGTCTCTGTGCTGACGAACACACTGATATCTGTGCTGAATGTGAATGAGCGCTGGCTCCGGCTCAGTTTGTCCTCGGGCGGGAACACGGCGGTGAAGCATGTCCTCAACATGATTTAAGGAGTCAGCAGAGGTGACTGTCGAGAGGTTTTAACAGCTCTGTGATAATCAGCTTTTACAACTCAGGATGAAATAACCACATTTGCTTTGTTCAATTTCATTTCATTTAATTCATCTTCTCCGTTCCCGGCCAATAATATAGTTTCAGTCCTCTTCAGTGTTGGCTGGCTCTTCTGCTGCCCGCGAGCCGACGCTCTCAGCCAATCAAAAGTAATTGGTCGGCCACAGACCGACTGTGGGCCTTTAACGCCGGAGGATTCCTGCAGATCAACCTCACAGCCAATCGTCAGCCTTCACACACAAACAGGCTTTCGCACTAGAAAGGCCAAGCTGTGCTTTTTTTTTTAACTTCTGAGTCGCTCCAGATCACAACCCGGGATCAGTGCACAGAGCGGCAGAGAAAAACAGCCTGGAAGTCATCTGCAGATCCTCTGCTGAGTTACACCACTCTCGTCTGCAGGGCTTCACACCGACACAGTGACCTCAGTCTGCTTCTTCTCCTCAATATTCACGGTGCCCAGACGATGAATCTTACTGACTTAAAGCTGCAACAAAGTACTGGAATATTTGACAATTCTGTGTCACACAAGAATAAAAATTCATATAAAGTCAGGCTCAGTCATCATCTCCTCCTGATGATATAAAGTCAGGCTCAGCCATCGTCTCCTCCTGATGATATAAAGTCAGGCTCAGCCATCGTCTCCTCCTGATGATATAAAGTCAGGCTCAGTCATCGTCTCCTCCTGATGATATAAAGTCAGGCTCAGCCATCGTCTCCTCCTGATGATATAAAGTCAGGCTCAGTCATCGTCTCCTCCTGATGATATAAAGTCAGGCTCAGCCATCGTCTCCTCCTGATGATATAAAGTCAGGCTCAGCCATCGTCTCCTCCTGATGATATAGTCAGGCTCAGCCATCGTCTCCTCCTGATGATATAGTCAGGCTCAGCCATCGTCTCCTCCTGATGATATAAAGTCAGGCTCAGCCATCGTCTCCTCCTGATGATATAAAGTCAGGCTCAGCCATCGTCTCCTCCTGACGATATAAAGTCAGGCTCAGTCATCGTCTCCTCCTGACGATATAAAGTCAGGCTCAGCCATCGTCTCCTCCTGACG
This sequence comes from Pagrus pagrus, assembly GCF_965226575.1. Classification (NCBI taxonomy): domain Eukaryota; kingdom Metazoa; phylum Chordata; class Actinopteri; order Spariformes; family Sparidae; genus Pagrus; species Pagrus pagrus. The sequence goes on from NC_140194.1 coordinate 1,244,268, forward strand.
ATATAAAGTCAGGCTCAGCCATCGTCTCCTCCTGACGATATAAAGTCAGGCTCAGCCATCATCTCCTCCTGACGATATAAAGTCAGGCTCAGCCATCATCTCCTCCTGATGATATAAAGTCAGGTGAAGTCTCGTAGTCCACAGAACATCTCTGGAGCTTGCTGAACAGCTGAAGCAGCTGGAGATGATTTAAACATCAGATGTCTCCATCAGTCTGATCCCAGTCTGAAGACTTCAGACGGGCTGACATTTGTAGCTCAGCAGTAGAAGATTTCATCTTAAAAAAAACGTGTAAATGACGTCTTTCCAAATCAATCTGAGAGGACGAAGGTGTGGACGTGACAGCGTTTCAACATTTGTGTGCAAAACCACTTGATATATTTCTGACGAGATGCTGAGACAGAAGCAGTTTGTTTAGGAAAAGACTGCGTTGCGTTGCAGCGTTCTCCTGAACGACCGGAGCAGCTGGAGACTTTAAAACAACAGCTGCCGAGCTTAAAGTGTTAGCATGCACCCCGTCTGAAGGTGCAAATTATATCTTTTCAAATCAATTTATGATCTCGAGGCTTCTGGAGAGTTGGATTACAGCAGACGAGTGACATCAGTGAGCAGAATCAAAAATACATGTGATGCTGTGGGTTTTCTGACAGCTCGAGCTCTCCTGCTCAAAGTTAAAAGATGCACCTGAAAGGACATAAAAGCCTCTCAGACACCTGCAGGGCCTGTGTGTGTGTGTGTGTGTGTGTGTGTGTGTGTGTGTGTGTGTGTGTGTGTGTGTGTGTGTGTGTGTGTGTGTGTGTGTGTGTGTGTGTGTGTGTGTGTGTGTGTGTGTGTGTGTGTGTGTGGGCTGCAGACGCTGGTTCACAGTTTATAGAAACCTCTCACACTTTTAGCAGCTGCTGCTTTGAGTCTGATGTCAAGAAACAAAACACCTTTTTTTCACGGCGGGTGTTTTCTCACGTGTTCACGTATCACGTGATGCTCAAACATTAGCAGACACGTGCAACATCATAATGTGATCAACCATTTCCTGCTTTCAGTCTGTGTGTGTGTGTGTGTGTGTGTGTGTGTGTAGGATTTGTTGTAAGTCTGAAGCCCGTTCACTGAGGCCCGACTTCAAGTATCTGTCTGCCCGTTGCCAGGTTGGAGCCGGGCTCGGGGCTGCTGCACTGGATCGATGGCCAGTTCTTGTTGTTGGGGTGCCAGGTTGGATCGGCGCCCAGGGCTGCCAGACCTGAGGGAGCTTTCATGCATCATCCCTCTAGCGGCTGTTTGTATTTCATCAAATCACGACAACTCGAGGTGACGTGTTGTGAATCATCAGTCACAGCGTCGGTCTGCAGGACGGATGGACCGGCAGGGTCTCATATGTCTGGGTCACTTTAAACAAATACGGCACCGACTTTTACGTCATTCGCTCATAAATCTGCCTATAAACCCGACGGTGTGACACAATGTGGACTCACACATGTATGATGAGATTGTGTTTTTGGCACATCTCAGACATACAGGAAGAAAAGTCTATAAACCAGAAGAAACTGAAAGTATCAACTCGTGTTCACTGGGTTGCAATTAATTCTGTTTTAAATGAGACTTTTCCCGTTTCTGTCTCATAATGAGTTTAACTTCACTAACATGCGCCGCCACTTCAATACGCTCCTTTTTCTAAGAGCGACTCTGCTTTCACGATTGGCAGAACTTGGAGGATGTGACTGAAGCAGATGGATTAATGGAAAATGACTTTACTGAAAAGTCACTCAGGGAAGACGGACTCGAGCTAAACAGGAAAAGGTCGGCTGAATGAAGAGAAAATGGATTGGAGACATTAACGAGCTGCCGAATGACGAACAGAGGAGACGGACTGACGGCTGACTGATGAGCACAAACAGAAGAAACTGTTGGTCAGTGTCGTGTCTCATCCAGCCCGTCCTCATCAGGAAAACGACCATGAAGGTCCGAGAAACGACTCATTTCGTCCCATATTTATGATTCTTGTTAGACGGCGACATCTTGTGGTCGTAGTAGATATTAGCAAAGGAGGAAGTCAGGAGTAGCAGTGAAGAAGGCAGTCTACGGAGGATGTTGGATGGTGTTTGGCTCAAAAAAGAACAGGACCTTCATCCAGGAGACGGCAGCTTGAGTCCAGTGTGAGACCAAAAGTCAAGCTGCTTCAGGTGTTCAGCAGAACGCTGCAACTCTGTTTTACTGTGAAGCTCCAGAAATGTTCTGTGGACTACGAGACTTCACCTGACTTTATATCATCGGGAGGAGACGATGGCTGAGCCTGACTTTATATCATCGGGAGGAGACGATGGCTGAGCCTGACTTTATATCATCAGGAGGAGACGATGGCTGAGCCTGACTTTATATCATCAGGAGGAGACGATGGCTGAGCCTGACTTTATATCATCAGGAGGAGACGATGACTGAGCCTGACTTTATATCATCAGGAGGAGATGATGGCTGAGCCTGACTTTATATCATCAGGAGGAGACGATGGCTGAGCCTGACTTTATATCATCAGGAGGAGATGATGACTGAGCTGTTGAACTGTTCCTTTAGCTTCAGCTCCCTTGAATATTGCGCGACTGAACCTGTATTTTGAGCGAATCATTGACAGGATATTGCCGCCGTGACATTTTCCCAGCTGCTTTTAGCCCCAGGAGAGGAGTTCCCCCGGCAGAGACCAGCATGCTTTGCTTTGCTGGGCCAAACCTCCTTCTTTACTGCTCTTTATTACACTTCGGCTGGACGGGTTAATTTGCTCTTGATCCTCAGCCTGCTGGCCGTGTTTATGGACTGACCTGTGTTAACTCCTCTTATCTCTGATACACTCTCCATGACTCACCCAACCACACGGCTGATAGCAGCATTTTCCGATAGCGGGTGTTAACTCGCCTGCTGCTTCCTTATCGGTGTTTGTTAATTAACCCTCTGAGGGACGCTCGGGAGGTAAATAAATATATTGAATGAATGTGCAGCCGGAGTTCCCAGATACTCGGAGCTAACTGGAGGACTTCTTTAAATTGCTTTGCTTATCACCGTCTGTTGACTCCCATCATGCCTGTGGTGTGTTTATACTCTGCTGTTATGACCGACTCTGGACAGGAAGCTATCATGCGTCCCCTGCCAAACAGGAAATTAATTACAGCCCACATTATCGTCCCTGTTCAGATTTAATTTGAAACATGTCACTTTTGGAGGAACCTCCACTCGCGGCTCTCGTTTGCCATTCGTTTTCTCTCCTTGACTCGACCTGTTTCATCACCTCTGTGTTTTCTCTCCCGTCAGCAGAGTGTCAGGTTTGTTTGTCTCACCGGCACAGTTGGGTTTTCTTATCTTTTTCCAGTTGTTATCATTTTTTGGGCGTCCCTGCAAGAGGTTGTGACAGGCGGGAGCAAACAGACACACAGCAGAGGAAACTTTCTATTTCCTTCGTGTCACAGCCTCTAATGAGCGCGTCTGTAGTAAAGCAGACATACAGACATGTTTTACCTGGTTTCCTTCCACACTCACTGGTTTCATAAACTAATATATAATAATATAAATATAATATAATATAAATAAACTAGATACTGGATCCAAAGAAGATGTTCAGTCCAATGAGAAGTGCTCGCCTGGCTCACAGGACACAAACCGTTTTCTAGCTTCCAGGTTTACTTCCTGGTTCGTGTCCACTGAGCGTGTGCAGTACAGTTTACATTGTGATGACATCACAGATCTTAAAATCGCTTTCATCAAAGACCTCCAGAGATCATCAGTCATCATGGATCATCATGGATCATCATGGATCATCGTGCAGTTTACACACTTTGTTATGGAGCTCAAAGCTCTTTGTGCTGAAGGGAATGTTTTTTTGCTGCAACACCGTGAGTGGCCACTGGGTAAAGCTGGAGCCCAGTATCCAGGTCTGGTTCTGGTGCTCATTCATTTTCCTGGGAAGTGATCACATTCATGTTGGACAGAATCAGTGTTGTCGAGCTCGTCTGACACTCACCTCGAGCCCACACACTCCTCACAGATGATTACAGCGTCTGTGATGCTGCTGTCGCACTGCCATTATGATCAGTCTTTACACTGTGTGTGTGTGTGTGTGTGTGTGTGTGTGTGTGTGTGCGTGTGTGTGTGTGTGTGCGTGCCGGGCTCATGGCTCTGCCTGGCACTCGTGTTATTTGCAGCCTGAGTGGTGCTTTAGTCAGTCACAAGCTATTTGTGTGCCTTTTTCTTTTGCAGGTCTATAAAACTCAACACGTGGCCATTTATCCTTCCAGAACCAGAACCAGAACCAGAACCGCTCAGTAAGCTCCAGTTTAGCTTCACTCTGTCTTGACTGCTGAAGCTTCTGCCGAGTGGTATGAAGTTCCTCAGCGCTCAGAACGGCATTAAAACGGGTTATAAATGAATTTATAGGAGAGACTTCTTTATTTAATGATGGCCTCCCCCCAAAAAACCCTTCAACTCCTCAGAAGCTCAGGAGAACGTTCCAGTAAGCTCCTCGTCTGTGGTTTGTTTTCCCACACAGAGGGGACGACGCACCATCTGGTGCACCGGGACAAATCTCGGTGGGCCGCCATGTTGTTGGGTCGGTCAGCTGCTTTCATTTACACCAGCCCGGCTTTCCTCTTCACCGACCATCGTTCTACCGATTATTAGCATCAGTCAGCCGGGTTAAGAGTACAACACGTACCAGCCGATATGGAAAATGTGGAGCTAGCAGCTTTATATGACACTTTCCCTGGATGTACTTCACTATTACAGTTTATTTTTCCTTCAGCTATGGGAATGTTTAGGAAATAAAAATGGCTGTAGAGGCTATCCACCATTCACTCAGTGCGGTTGTTTTCTTTCCCTGCTGGGGGATCTGTTTGTTGGACTGCCTCGCTCGCCCCCGATGCATCAACCACCTCCTCATCATCATCATCATCATCATCAGCAGCAGCAGCAGCAGCAGCAGCCAGGTCACATGGACACGTGACGAAGTACAGGAGGAGCTGTAGAGGAAGCAGGCGTCAGAGGCCCGGGGTTATAAATACTTAGAAATAACTACAACAACAACTACAACAGCTACTACAACAATAATGACAATAATAATAAACTGGTTCTGCATTAAATGCTGTGTTGTAGATCTGTATTGAACCTCTGTAGTCTTGTTTAGTAAATGTTAGGACGACATCATTGTATTTATTTTAGGACATTTTGAAGGAAAGATAATAAAAGTAACGAGTCTGCCGTACATTCATCATATTTCAGTGACTGTAAACAGACTAAACTTTCATTGAGGGGAAACACTAATTTTATTTAGCATGGATATTTATTTTTAAGTTCATCCTGACATATTTAGTATGTTTGCATACTGACTCCAATTTGAAGTAAACGTCTGCAGGCTTTAAACCCTGCAGTGTTTATACTGATGGTTAGAGGATAACCAGCCGCGTCTGCTTTCCTTTTCAGTGGAGTGGAGGTCATTACTGCAGTGTGTGTGTGTGTGTGTGTGTGTGTGTGTGTGTGTGTGTGTGTCTGCAGCAAAGGAAGAAGTTTGAGGCTTTGACATTATAAAGCCTGAGAAAATAACCGAGGCGTTAAAAGAGAATATATTTAAATGGTGCGATGTGGCCTCTGATTTGGGTTTTATCTGCAGTTCTGTTCCGACTCGGCTGTGTGTATTTTTTTCTTCGTGTAACTCTGGTGAAGGAAACGTGTTTCATACTGAATATTCAAAACAGTAATGGTCAGTTTCCAGGGAAACATGATCCCTCTGCAATTTGTGTGTGCAGCATTAATCCTGTCAGTCTATTTTAAGTTTATTCAGATCCGGTTTTTCAGCGTCAAACTGGATTTGTGTGTGTTATTATGTATGAATGTCACAACAGGGAACGTCTATAGAAAGTGTTATAGCAGATTTATTACTTGTCACAAATAGAATAAAAACAACATAAAATCTGGCTCAGGTTTTAATCGGGTGAATGAAACGAGGAGCTGTTCCTCAGATGTTTGCATGGACGACAGCAGGTGGATGAAACGTGTGATCAGAGACGTTAAAATGATTGATGATGTTCAGCGTAGACGCTGCAGACGAGCCGTTTAGATTTTCATGATCAGTTATTAAATTTGACAGTCGGTGGGAGCAGATCTGTGAGTTGTATCCAGCAGTAGTGGTCTTTCAGTATCAGTATGTATTTTGTTTTTGGAGGTTTCTGTCCTGTTTCCTCACTTTGCTTTTCCAAACCACAGTTGGGATCAGTTTGCAAACTAACTGAGCCGAGCTCGTTGCTGAAAAAACTGCTTTTTCTGGTAGTGGTGCTTCACATTTTCACCAAACCAACCACTGAACATTCGCCTCCCTCCCTCTGGTTGTTTAGCAGACTACCAGAGCACCCAGCGGGGAGTGGCAGGACAGGACAGCTGAGAACAGGCACTCAGCCGTGGGCACAGGCCCAACCGATCTCCCCCCCTCTGGTTGTCCTAACGTCAGCAGGGCTGTGACGATCTCTGTCAGAGTGAGGAGCACGTTATTATTTCCTAACTGTATGTTCAGTGGTTGTCTGTGTTTAATGGTTGTGCTTGTGTTTCTTTGCAGTCGGTTTAAAGACAAAGAGCCGTAGTTTCCCTGCCAGTAAACACACCGTCTCTTGTGGCTGTCAGCTGCAGTGTCTCTGGGCTTTTTAGGCGGCAGCCCGGATATTGTGAGTGGTGGGATCAATGATAACGCCTCAGAGGGATGGAGCGGGATGGCAGGTTAACGAGGGGGATGCATTTTGGTCCTTTTGCTAATCAAAGATTTTTGCTAGTTTGAAACTGTGGAGCTGCTACGAGCATAACTCATCAGAGCTCCCCTCCGTCACACACTCCTGCAGAGCCCACAGGTTGTTTTTGTTTTTATTATTACAATAAATTTCGCAAATTTCCAGTCAGACAGACAGTCACTCAGACAGACAGACAGACAGTCAGACAGACAGACAGTCAGTCAGTCAGACAGACAGTCAGACAGTCAGACAGACAGACAGTCAGTCAGTCAGTCAGTCAGTCAGTCAGACAGACAGACAGACAGTCAGTCAGTCAGTCAGACAGACAGACAGACAGACAGACAGACAGTCAGACAGACAGTCAGTCAGACAGACAGTCAGACAGACAGACAGACAGACAGACAGACAGTCAGTCAGTCAGTCAGTCAGTCAGACAGACAGACAGACAGACAGTCAGTCAGTCAGACAGACAGACAGACAGACAGACAGTCAGACAGTCAGTCAGTCAGTCAGTCAGACAGACAGTCAATCAGTCAGTCAGTCAGACAGACAGACAGACAGACAGACAGCGAGCCTCCTGCCTGCCAGCAGCACAGAAACACAATCATCCTAAACTCATGTTGAGGTGACGGGAACATTAACACCCCGATGAGCATCGTCAGCGTACCTGCGCTGTGCTTCTGCCGCTGCACCGCCGTCAGCTTGACATGCTCATGAAATCCTCGCCCTGAGACTTGTACTGTTGAGAGACTGCAGACTATCCACTCAGCTAATTGCATCAGTTAATTATACGTCTGTTGTGCTCAGCAATGCATGTTTATTTATGAAGCTCCAGACGTTCTGGGTGATTACAGACCACCGAGTGAAAAAACAAACTGCTTGTTTGTTTTTTCACTTCTACAGTTGAATCTCTCAGCTCAGGCTGAGACTCTCCACAGCGGCTGGATCACCAGTGTGACCGCGGAGGTCGAAGGTTTCAAAACAAGAGGCGTTCAAGTGAACATTTACAATAGACTTGACCCGGTGGTGTTCCCCTCCTCGTGCCAATGCATGCTGGGATGGATCATCTTGTTCTGGTGAGTGGAGGATATAGTTTACGGGACTTTAGTCGACACCAACAAGCAGCAAAACTCTTTACATAATATCATCATTATATTAAGACACGTAGGTGAAAAGGTACAAAGTGAAATTCTGACCTGTTCTGCTTTAAAACAATTTACATATGTGATTTATTGACTGATGCCATTATTTTAATTTGAAATATCATTTTTATGCCAAAGAACTAATTCCAATCAGAAGCGAGACCTTCATGTTGGGAAATAAAAGCAGGACTCTGCTCTGAGTTTAATCTGCAGCAGTCTGTAATGTGTTCCCTGCAGCGACACAGAGGCCGGTTAAGTTTCTGTTTCATTTGCTTAATTTGTCTCAAACACTGTCGTCTGGCTCCATCTCTGACTTTGAACTCTTCTCTTTAAAAGTTTCTTCTTCTTCTCTTTCTCTTCGTCCGTTGCCGAGCCGTCTCTGTGCTCTGCTGTCTGCACCGAGACCAAGACAGTCGGTGAGCTGGACAAATACTGACTGTATCTAAAACTGGAAATAGACCGGATTTTTGCTTTAATGCATCACTTAAGTAGATGTTGACTGAACAATATAATAGAAGCACAGAACAACAATCTGCTTTAAATTGGCTCCCTGTAAACCTCGCTGGACTGGTGATTGGGTCGGAGTGGCAGTCTGGCACCGTTCCTACATGCTGTCATGTCTCCATTAGAGACAACATGAATGAAAAAACCCTTTTCGTCCTGTTTTGTGAAAAAAGATGTTCAGGATGAACAGAACATGGACGCAGCAGGGGGACGGACAGGCTGAGAGACATGAGCGCTGCGTGAAGTGAAAGAGACGCTGCTGATTAAAAAACAACAATAACTAGTAGTTATGATGTTTGTGTCGCTCAGCTGCAGCAGCAGTGACACAGTGCATGGAGGACATGATGCGTTAACGTGCTATAAAAGTGATATAATGTGTTTCTGGTAGGATTCGCTGTCATACTGTTACAGATACTAAGTCCAGCAGCTCATCACAATATTAATGTTTTAATTTTTGTTAATATAGACACATCAGTTACAATAATTCAGTTAAATTCATTTAATAGAATAATTAATTCAGATCTGCCGCAAAAGACACACAAAAGTCCTCCGACCTGTGAATCGCTCATAAACTTCTAATTTGCATCTGTTCTGTGGTCATTGAGATATTTGGACAGGAGTCATGTCTTCTCTTCTTCCTGCTGTTTGTTTTCTTTTATGTTCTGCCTTCAGCGTGAACATGTCTCCACCTTCTCCGGTGTAGCCTTCACCCCAGGACAGCCCTCGGGGTACAGCCTGTTCAGAAGGCCTGTCGGTTCTGGTCAGACAGTTTTTGCTGTGAGTTTCTTGCTTCAGTTGTCTTAAATGGTTCAGGTGTTTTGATGTGAAGAACTTATCCCCAGTCAGTGTGTACCTGCAGTACATGTCCGTCATCTCGCCGCTGGCGTGGAGCAGCAGTGCCGACAGGCATCAGAGCTTTGTGCTGCTGAAACCAATTTTACCCACCTAAAATACATATATCAGTTTAAGTGTAGGCTATTTTTCAAAACAGTTTTGTGCTTTATGTTGCCATTAAACAGCCTTTTCCTCTGGCACTACATGCTGCCTGTGCATAGCAATACGGACACTGTGCGGTTGAGGGTATGTCGTTCGGTTTCCACTTCCTGCCGGCGCTGCTTCTCCACGCCGGCATCGAGATGACGGTCATCTACTGCAGGTAGAACACTGGCTGGGATAAGTATCTCCTACAACCTCCTACAACCTCACATCAAAAGACCCAAACTATCACTTCAAGAAACTTTACTGTCCATCACATAGTGACAGAAGATTACCTTCAGTCGGGGATCGAACAACATGATCGAACATTCACCGACCGACTGACTCACACAACAGTTAAAGGCAGGTGAGCAAAGCTACATTAAAAGAGTAGCGTCGATTCTGTCTTGTTTAAAGTGCAGCGGGAACATAACCCCCGCTGTCCCCCTGCAGTTATTGATAGATAGTAATATTGTAAAGAAAGTAATAATATGTAATAAATTACATTTAAGCTGTAACTCAGCACCCAGCTACAGTTTGCAGTTTGTTTCATAACGTCGATCTTATTACGAAGTCAAACTCATTAAAGGAGCAGTCTGTAGTTTAGCTGAAGAGCTGTTAATGAGCAGAGATGGACAGCAGCGCATCGTTTATCCATATATTCATCTCCCTCCTTCCTTCTCCTCCAGCTCCTGAAGCGCTCCCAGCACGTCCGGGCTCCGCGCTGTGATCTCCTCCATGTTGGACACATATAATTCAACATATTAAAATATATCAGCTCCACATAGTGTTTTAATAAAGTGAAGACATGGTGTTCAAATATTACTGAACCAGCAACTCTTAAAGAGTCTCAAAGTGTCTGATATTAAATGTAGTTTGGTATCAAAAGTACAAATAAATCATACGTATATTTACATGTATGAACACACTGTATGAGCAGAGAAAGATCTTTATTGGCTGATTTTAAATAGTTAAACTCTCTTTGTTTTCATGACTGAATAAACTGAATAAACAAACACAATTTATACTGTTTTACTTTGTTTATATGTGGCGGACCCTGCCACCTCTCTAGCTTCAAACAGTGTTCTGGGACCTTATTCTCCTCTGAGAACAGCTGGTTTATTCACTTATGGAGAAAGGTGTATTATGACCCCATTAATATTGTAAATATTAAAATTCTGAGTTTGAATTTCTTCTACAAAACTACGTAGTGCCCCTTTTAAAATGTGAGTGTCAGAAGATGGTTGTTGCCCTGACAGATCTTGGTTTGTCCAGGTCAGAGGTTTTTTTGTTAACGATGTGTCTCCGTGCGTCATCACCACCTCACACGATGAACCACCGACGCCGCGGCGGGAGGGAAGCCAGGTCGGAGAATAAGCGCGGCGGTGAGGATAGTAGAGAAACAGATCAAAGCTCCGCAGCAGCTGGAGAAAATCAGACATTTGGGGCGAATTTCTTTACAATGCTGGAGGATCAAAGGCAGCGGCCAGAGTCTGTTCCAGCACATCAGTGTGAGAGGCTTCATCATCCTGTGACTCATCACCACAGAGGTGACTGGAGACTGAAGCTCCGCATTCAACCTGCAAACAAGACGACATCATGCCCGCTTTAAGACATTTTCAGTGCATTCGTCAAGGACTGAAGCTGCAGCATAGTTCAGCAAATACTTCTACAGTCTGACGTGTCTGAGGCTGGACTGTACCCAGACACAACACTGAACTACCGTAGAGCAGACGTGTCCTCCGATCGTTAAAGCTCCTGATCAGAGCGACGATCCAGTCCAAAAATAAAAAAGAGGAGGATATATAAAAATAATTTATGTGAATGACTGTTGATGTTTTCTTCATTCTCTATTCAGTCGTGTTGTCCACAGAGTGCAGCTTTTGTACACCTGAAGATCGACAGGTGTGTAGGAGGAGACCGGAGGCCGACAAAATCAGGAAAAGACTCCCGCACACTGTCCACTTCACTTGCAATGAAGTTTAAATGACAACAATGTTCAGTCTCCGTCAGTCTCCGTCAGTCTCCTTCAGTCTCCGTCAGTCTCCTTCATCGTGCCTTCAGTTGTTCACTGTGTACGCTGGTAAAAATGGACATTAAGGTGAGACATCTTGTGTCTGAGGGCGCAGACACAACGACAAACTAGCGCCAACGAAGGCCGACTGCTGCGTCGCCTCACGTCACCTGTGTCTTGGCCAGAAAAGCTGCACTTGAACGCACCGCAGAGACTCCAGCTGACGACCAACTAGCTCGTACATTCTGCACCTGCGTGAGAAGAAGTGCCTCTCCACACCAGCAGGTGGCGGTAGTTTGTGTTTGTCATTAAAATAAGAGAAACTGAAGACTGCAGATGTACAAACTGCTGTTGATAAAGCAGCGTTCGCCTTTGCTTGCTAGCTTGTTAGCTTCTGGTTGTTGAAATCATGGATAGTACAGCGACAGGCTCCGGGGCTTTCCTTTACTTTTTTCATTTCCCTTCTTGTGCACTGATCACGTAGCAGCCAGCCTCTTTGTCACGACAGCTCCACCGCCGGCTCAACATGCCCAGTTGTCCGACAGGGACAGACTGGTACCAACGGTACTGGACACGACACAGCAACTAACGCCACAAACGCACAACGATGGCCCCGACAGTGCGTGTCAGGGCACCTCAGAGGCCTGGTGGTGCAGCTAAAGGTCCAGGAGTCACCACGATCAGTGAGGTTCATCCTCTGGGTGCAGTGACTGTTCACGCCAAAGTTCATGTTATTTTGATCCAAAGTGTTTGATTGGCTGAGTGACTCACATCATTATGGTGAAAACAGAACCAGCCGTCTGTTCAGCTTTAAATGACACCAGATCTTCAGATCTGAAAATGAAAATGTCTTTCTGCTGTCGCTGGTGTGAAATGTTCTCCAGCAGAGAGTGTCCATCAGAACAGGGTGCTGTTCCTTCAAAAAGCCTCATCTCATCTCTTCCTGTTGAAAACATACAAGACAGTATTTCCGAGTGTGATTTCAGACCAGCAGGGTGTCGGTGCTGTTTCATCACCTCGGCCGGCCGCTGGGCTGTAACACGTCACATCTGTTCTCTGCAGCATCTCCTCTGATCGTCGGCTGCTGTCACGTCTCTCATGGTTAAAGCAGCCCACCAGTTATTCTTCTGACATCTGTAATTTACTTTCTTGTTGAACTAACTTGACCTCCTCCTGACTCATCGCCTTCACCCTCAGTAATCGCTCCTCTGTGTGGTTTAACAGAACGACTTATGAACAAGCCCTCAGGAACAGGACTCTGGAGAGTGATGCGTAGGTGGAGACAGTGAAGTTGTTGTGGGAGTTTTTCGGCCATAAACTCTGATTCATATTGTTCTGAAGCTGCCTCACAGCCTGGTTTATGTCCTGTTGGTGCAGCAGAGGAATCTACGATACCGCTTTTCCACCAATATTAAAGGATCTGCACAGATTTTTAAACGCTGGTATCAGTGTTTTCATACTTCCGTCTTAGCCTCAACGCAGTCTCTGAAGGTCCTGTCTCGCTCTCAGACAAAGAGGACCCTGGATTTTATTTCAAGACCACAGCTGCAGGGTGTATAACTGTTATGAAAGAGTTTGATACCTTCTGCACTTAATGATGAGTCAACCTGATGCTTGCACAACAACTTGTGCTGTGTTTGGTGGATGGTTGAGTTCTTCAGCTCCTCGGGGATAGTTTGTATTTAGTAAGTGAAATTCTCCTCTACAATGATTTCTGATTATTATTTTATCAAGACACACCTGAAGTTCATTCATGTAGACATACGTATATAAAAACACAACCGAGCCACCATGTTTGATATAAAGGCCGATATACACACACATTTTTATGCAACAACGCCTCAAATGTGTTTATGAAACACTCGTGGCAGACATGTGTGTTGGGGAACAAAGGTTAGGCAGGTGTGGTTATTAGTTGTTATTATTTCTTATAGTAATTATTTAAATGAATCATTAAGGACATTAAAAGGTGTTTTCATGGATGCATGCATGTGTTTGTGTGTATAAAATATAAATGTTATAAAATATAAATTTGAGGTTAAAATATTAAATTGAAATGTACTCAATGTATATACAGTATATATTATATACAGTGTTTATTATATGATAAGCTGTGTAGTAGATGTGTGTGCATGTGTGTTCAGCACATGTGTTTATATGCATATATATATTTATATATAATATGTTATATCAACTGTAACTAGTTAAAATAGGAGCTTATGAAGGAACGCAGGTTCAGGAATGGAAATACATTGATTATGATTGCTGAGTTGTGGAGAAGACGCAGGGTTAAATAAGGGACGTCAGCGCTTGTTGATGGAAGATACTTTAACTTTATTGTGCTTATTTGTCGAACTAATTTAACTTTTTGTTTTGTCCGCAACATATTTGCAGTCATTCATGTTTTGGTTTTGGTCGGGATCTAAAAACATCTGCTTCTCCGGGCACATTAAAAGGTTCAGTCACGTCTCGGTGTGAATGTGACGTCTTCATGTCTACATTTGTCCGACTGCATTAACAGAAGTGAGCAGCGGACGTCCTCAGAGGCTGTTGTAGTGTTTCAGTATTTAAGCCTGACATTTAGGATGGATTTAGGGGACTTGGATCAGGAGTCTCAGGGAAAACTGTGCTGACAGCTGTGAGAGTAAATCGCGTTAATGCCGTCTGCTGAACAGGAAGAAGCAGGAGATGAATCCTGAGGATGAACGAGGCGCAGACTGCTTACATGAGCCAGTTTTTCCTTTCCAAATGAAATCAATCCACTGGACAATTCCCATGAAAGTATTTATACGACAGTAAATCAGATGAAGAGATAATGTGTCCTGTTTACATGCTGCACAGTCAGTAATCAGACAGAATCACTGTGACTGAATCCAGCTCTGCAACACGTCAGACCCTGAAAAAGATCGATGAGCTCCTGGCACCGAGACTCGTTCACTGCTCTGCTTCTTACTGAAGAAAGAAGTGTCTAATGACCGAAAAGGATTTAATGAGAATAAATTATTTCTGCAATTCAATACTCTTATTTAGTTGTTTTCTAAGAACACTATTTATGGAGGAGGCACTTTCAATTATTACTTCAGGTACAAAAACATTTATTTCAGAGCTGAAACTGCAGATTAATTTAGTGCAGCATAAAACAAGTTGTCAGGGACTTGAAATAGAAAGTGCCATAAAATAAAGATATATAAAATATATAAATAAACTGGAGCCCAGAAGTGCTGCTAATAACAACAAGGTGACCAGGTTCCTCAGTGACACTTGATTTAATTCACGATCACATTAAATACAGTTAACCGAAGTGATACAGAGTTTTTCTCGGCCTTTCCGCTCTGAAAGTGCCGTTAAAGATACATTAAAATGTTCTCGATCTCCATTTATCTGGCAGCTTCTCAGTCACTAAATAAGATGTGGAGGAGGGCGGAGGAGAAGCGATGCTCATCTGAAGCTGGAAAACGCCAACACGTAGAAATGTAACTGTATTTGTGGTTTGCAGAAGCGTTGCCTGCTCACATTTGACCCCGGAGACTTGAGCCTCCTGCTTGTTTGGTATGAATGTCTCTCTCAGGACTTCATTTTTCATCCTGACATGGTGTTTCTGTTTTCAGTTCACAGGAGGGGGATGTTTACTCAGACACTGGTAGCAGTCACTGAGGGCAGGTATTTGTCAAGCCGCTGAAAAAAATATGTTGAGTGAAGAGCTGCAGCTGCAAACATCTCGTCCACGTGAGTCATCTTTCCTGTGTCCGACTGTCACTGAGCACAACACAACACAACACAACACAACACGTCGGAGTGATTCAGAGATCTGGAAACAGAAAACACGACTGCACCAACGATCCGAGACACATCGGTTTGAAAGCAGTCAGAAGAGAGAGGGGGACGACTGATTTAATCAAGTGGACAATCATGAACTGAAGCATGTGGAGTCATTAATGTTCTCTGACATTTCATTTAAATCAGGAATTCAATTAAACTCTGTTGAAATTAGGAATTTATTATCTGACTGAGTTGTTATTCTAATTATTAGTCCAATAAATGGTTTCGTCATTGAGGAGGAGGCAGGAGGGGAAGTCGATGGAGCTTCTCCTCAGTCGACCGTGAACAGTCGTGCTCCCGTCAACAGTGAAACATTTTGGGGGAAGTGTTTCCATAAAAAGACGCCGTTTGAATCTGTGCCGGGTTAAATTTTAATCAGTGATCAAAAGTTCCTGTGAAGTCACCTCCTGCTCCGTCCTGCTCAGGGTGGAAACCGACAGCAGCTTCGCTCCTCGCTCTGGACCGTTCATTAAAAAGAGCTCCACCTGCAATCTCATTAATATAAAGCAGTTTGTTTTTAAAATATTCATTATTATCGATGCTCGCTGGTTTTCTGTGTGAAGACCTTGATTTGATTCATGAGACATGAGATCAGGTCTCACATTATCATTTTAACATGTTTTTTCTTGACAGGAAGAAATATCTGGGGAATTTCTTTGAGCGTGAAAATCCCGGGTGTGACCGTGGTTCAGTCATTAGAGGG
This sequence comes from Pagrus pagrus, assembly GCF_965226575.1. Classification (NCBI taxonomy): domain Eukaryota; kingdom Metazoa; phylum Chordata; class Actinopteri; order Spariformes; family Sparidae; genus Pagrus; species Pagrus pagrus. The sequence goes on from NC_140194.1 coordinate 1,260,168, forward strand.
GTCCAACGAGCCCTCAGGCATTTTTCCACAATACTATAATATTCATGTATGTAAATTTGTTATGGGTTGTCAGCGTTTCAGTTTAGATTGGGGTGAGATGCAGGGTATGCTGCTTTTTATGAGATTGCCTTCAGTGGCATTATCCCTCTGCAGAGGTCAGGCGCATCAGGAATTTTGTTTAAAATGTGAACTAAATCTACAAACATTGCATGAATTTTAAATAAAGGAGAAACACTGGGATTATCTGTGTTATCTAACTTAACTATGACAGCTAAGTGTGTTTCTGCAAAACCACAGAGAGGGTTTGGTGCAGGAAAACATCATGCAGTCAAACTTCTCGTAAAAAAAATCAAAAAAACACCAGGAAACGTCCCCAGAGACTCAAAACTGCGGTCGCCTGTAGCAGCCTTGTGGCTTACGACACCACCTTTCCTCCGCCGCCTCATGTGAGAGTCCTTATTATGTCAAAGTTGCTTTCACACATATTTACTGTTAAGACTAAATCAGTAAACTAACCAATGGTGCTGTCTGACACATAAGAGCTAAATACCAATGGATGATCTGCAGTTTATCATTTATAATCATATTTTTTACAAAGGAAAGATGATATTTCCTCTTATTTGCCGTCACATTTGAGCGAGAGAGCTGAGAGCGTGTTGGCTCTGTACAGACCTGAAAAACACAAAAGTTTGAAGGCGACAGAGACACAGCATCCCGTAACCATGGTAACTGATTCACCTGCCTGCATGTACACAATAGGAGAGCGAGAAGAGAGAGGGAGGCTGTCTGAAGAGGCGCTGACTGCAGCATGAATGGGAATAAATTACAGTAAAAAATAAACGATGTGGCTCACGACGACTCTCACTGAGGACCGGAGTGTTGACAGACCTGCAGAAATCCTCCTCGCTCGTTCGTGGGATAAAAATAAACAAATGAGTGAAATCACATCATGCACACACGGCACTGACAGCCAGGTAATGACCGTCGGCCTGCGGAGGAAATGAACACTTCCTGTCCGGAGTGATTGCTTCAGACCGCCGCGAGGAAAAAAAGCTCATTCACACGGGGCTGATATCAGAGCAGAGCCGACACAAACATCATGTTAACCTGCTCCTCCTCAGTAATCACATGCAGATGGGCTGATAAGAGCTGACAGCATCCACCTCTGCCTCCTTCAGCCTCCATCAGCTCGCTCTCCACCTCCTCAGCCTCCTCTGAAGGTACAGACTTTATTTTCCTCCCCACAAACACTCTGCTGCCACGTTATCTGACCCCATTATTACAGGGGCTGTTTGTGTTTGTTGTTCCTCAGCACATCTCCACCCGACACACAAACACAGGAACATGTTGAATAAAAGGAGAATGATGGCTTTTTTCTTTAGTCTATATTCATGGATGTGACATTTTATAATGACTCAGATAGAAACCGTGTTTCAGCTACATCTCACAACTAAACTGTGAGTTCATCGTCAACTGTCGTCAGAGAAAGTATCTCTTCACTTTGCTTCTTTATGTCTAGAATAGACTTTGGCACCGGCAGGAAGTGGGTCACCGTGGGGGAAAAGTCCGATGAGTCCCTGTGAACCTCGAACACTGGTGGTGCTGATGAGGAGGTGGTGCAAAGGAAACTTCTGATTGGAGGGTTGAGGCGGTGAAGGGTCACAAAGTCTTCACGGTGCTGAAATAACAGCAGTGAGAGAGGAACATTTTAAAGTTTGACAGCTAACAAATGATTGGCTGGACGAGAGCGTGACAGGTTGTGATTGGATGAAGAGGAGACGGGAGATTTGGGACAGCGGGAAGCTGCTTGTGACTTCAGTCCACACGTTCACGGCTATTTTTGGAAACAGAAAAGAAAAAAGATCTGATCTCAATAACTTTGTATTTTATATAACTGTCTGCAGAGCGTCCTGCATTCACACAGCTGTGGTTATTAATGAGCACTGAAATGAACCAACACGGTCTGAACCAAACCAGCAAGTCTTCTCAGGTCCCTCCTCTGTTTCAGCCGATGAGATTCTGGGAAACTTTCACCCTGAAACGATTCATGTGGCCTGCCTCTGCAGCTCGACCTCGTTACATCCCAGAATAGTTTCACAGGAAATCATCCCTCCAGCTGAATAACTGACAGGCACAATTACGGCTGGTTCACACACCAGCGCTCGGTGAATCAGCTCCTTAATTGTCAATCATTCTGATTTATTGGTGACTCAACGCTGACGATAACGTCGGAGTGAAAAAAACGTAACCTGTGATTCCAAGAAAAATAACAGTGTTTGATTTGGACGTGTCCTCAGGATGATGTAAGTGAGGGGGTGAATGTGTAATTTAAAGTTAAATCCCCGACTGCTCTCCAGGAGACGTCCTTCACTTTTACATTCAGCCTGTGATTAAAGATGCAGCACGATTGTTTTTTCAGCGTGTTGAGATGTAAAAGTCTGCAGAAACATCTCCGCATCCAACGTGGAACAGAAGCTCAGTGATCAGTGTGAAGTCTTCATGGAGAAGAAAGTCGCTGTGTGTCTGCAGAACAACGTGTTGCACCGACGAGCTCAGCGAAGAAATCTTATTTCCATGAATCTGCTCCTGAGCTCGGCATCGTCTGCTCGCAGCAATCAGTCGCTTCGAGCTGCAGTGAGCGCCCACAGGACTGATTTGACCCGGTTCTGACTCTCAGGCTGCAGCGACCGGTCTTTATTCTGCTCTTCTGTTTTATTCTGTTCAATTCAATCCACCTGCTGCTGTTCACTCACATTCATTAAGAGATCACACGGTGATTTTAACATTTAAAGCACATTTAGTACAGTTTTGAGGTGCTCGTACTTTATACTCTTCTACATGTATTTGTTACTTTTGTTACTAGTTACTTTGCAGACTGCACACTTTTAAATTAAAGGTACACTACGTAGTTTTGTAGAAGAAATTCAAACTCAGTATTTTAATATTTACAATATTAATGAGGTCATAACACAAACTTTTCTCCATCAGTGAATAAACCAGCTGTTCTCAGAGGAAAATCAGGTCCCAGAACACTGCTTGAAGCTAGAAAGGTGGCAGGGTCCGCCACATATAACAAAGTAAAACAGTATTAATTGTGTTTGCTTATTCAGTTTATTCAGTCATGAAAACAGAGTTTGATTATTTAGTCTGTTTAAAATCAGCCAATGAAGATCTTCCTCTGCTCGTTAACATTTCTTCAACAAAACTACAGACTGCTCCTTTAAATCAATATTTTTAGCAATTGATCCTGATGATCAAGAACCCATAATATACAGTGTGTGTACATACGTAAATATATGTATGATTTATTTGTACTTTTGATACCAAACTACATTTAATATCAGACACTTTGAGACTTTAAGAGTTGCTGGTTCAGTAATATTTGAACACCATGTCTTCACTTTATTAAAACACTATGTGGAGCTGATATATTTTAATATGTTGAATTATATCTGTCCAACATGGAGGAGATCACAGCGCGGAGCCCGGACGTGCTGGGAGCGCTTCAGAAGCTGGAGGAGAAGGAAGGAGGGAGATGAATATATGGATAAACGATGCGCTGCTGTCTCCCCCAGGTGACCGTCTCCTCCGCTGGTCCTCGTCCTCCTGATTGTTTTTGGTGCACAGAGAGACTGAGGACTTAAGTCAGTTACTTTGGTTTCAGTTGTGCAATGTAAATATGATTTGCTACATTTTACTGTGTAAATGGAGGAGAAGTTACAGAAACATCTAACAGTGTCTGAGGAGATGCTGCAGGTGCGCAGGTGGTGACGACAGCATGCAGGTGTGTGATGTGAGTCCAGTCGCATTATTGAAACCAAAACTAACTAAATGAATAAGATGTAACAAAAATGTGAATCTTGTTTCATCATCAGGTGTTAAAGCTCCCTAAAATAATCAAATTATTTAAGGGAGGAAGAGAGGAGGAAGGGAGGAGGAAGAGGAAGGGAGGAGGAAGAGGAAGAGAGGAGGAAGAGGAAGGGAGGAGGAAGGGAGGAGGAAGAGGAAGGGAGGAGGAAGCAGCAGGATTTTATTCCAGCCCAACACCAGTCTGGACTGTTTCTCTGATTAATGGGTCGGAGCTGAAAAATGATCATCAGAGAAATCAGCTGCTGTCGTCTTCAGCCAGAATAAAAAAGGCTGAATACAATCAGTCGTCTCCAGCCGAGCAGCGAGGTGATGAACAGTAATGAGCCCACTTCTTCCACTTGCTGCTATTTAGGACACACTTTCTGCTTTCTGCTCCAGCTCGGTCACTTAACGAATGAAAAAGAGTTCAGAAGAGGAACGTGAGGCTGAATCCTGAAGTCCAGCTCCTGGAAGATAAACGTCGAGGGCCTCGTTCACATTATTAAATGTTATTTGGAGCTGCGATGTTTCTGCAGATATTTCTCAGGTTGTCTTGTTTCTCTGTGTTTATATCGCTGAGACCTGATTTAAATTCTCCACCAGCTCTGCAGAAAGGAACTGAAAGTCTCGTCTGTGAAAACATTTATACGTTTATAAAATGAGATTTCACACCAACGAGCTGTTTCAGAACATCGTCGATAGAAACATCGGTCCCGTGTTTGTCGGCAGCTGTTGAGCTCTCTGACCTCACTGTCAATACGTTTGCATCTGTTTCAGTGGATAAGATAAACAGGTTTTTTCAGACTGGCGACGTCACTTGTCCTGAATATTAACACACAACAGTGTCGACACTGAATCTCTGGAGGACATTTAATCTTCATCCGCCTGCTGGTTTCTTCAGATTTGTTCAGACCGGCTGAAAACTTTTCAGTGTTAAAAGCATTTTAGAAACAGTGATTTATTTGTTTATCACTGCATTTTGTTTCATTCCCTGTTAATTTATCATATTATTGAGTTACCATTGTGTTGACTAGTGCACAGGACGGAGATAAACTCTTTTAACCACACTTTTATGTTCACGAAGACGACCAGCTGCAGTGAATGTAGTTGTTCACGTTATATATATGACAGGTGTTAAAGCATGATACCACTAGATAGCATGTTAGCTTGTTGTTAGCCAAAGAAGAAAACAGAAGGTACTTTTACTATACTACTATACTCTTACTCTTTTAAGTTACATTTCCTGATACAAATACACTCCAAAAACAGTCAGAACAGTTCCACTCTACATAACTACACACTTACATCCTCATTCTGTATGAGATCATTAGATTAAAACATGTTTGTCAGGCTGATCGGATCAGAACTGCAGTAACTCACATGACCGTCCACGCAGACTGGAGCTGTGCGGGCCGGCTGCTCTGTGGTCGATCACTCTGTTACAGAAGATACAACACAGAATCCCTCATGACGACGCAGCTTTCATTAACACGCTGTCGATAACACTGTGTTTGTGTTTGTGAGCGTCATTGTTTCCAAAACAAATCTCGGTTTCAGCTCGTCCAGATAAAAACACTGAAAATGAAAAAGATGAAAAAAAAATGATAAGAGTTTTCAAATATCTGAAATGAGTTTTTCCAAAAGGTGTGATGTGTAGAGAGAGCAGAGAAGAGCTGGTGTGTGAGCAGCACGTCAGAGTCCCTCCGGACTGATTGGAGGAGATTCAGATCACCTGTTGTTCAGGTGCAGACCAACTCCCGGTTAATGAGCGAGAGCAGCTCACAGCCAATCAGGGTGTGACGACGCCCTTAAATGAAGACTGAAGAAGCTGGCAGTCACTCTGAATCCTTCGACTCGCTGCAGAGCAACGGCAGGAAGCATGAAATCAAACCGCTGTTGTGAGATCAATGCTCCAGATTTCAGGAGGACAAAAGATCATTGAACAGTAGTGTGAGTTTAGCTTACCTTGGAATAAACACTGCAGCTCAACATGCAGCTGAATGAAGGACAATGTTCACAGAGCTCTGGATGCAATGAAGAGAAAATCTTACAGTCTCTAAAACCTGAGAACATTTCATGCACCACCCTGCACGCTGCACCGTGTGGTAAAGACCGGGTCCACTCGGTCGTCACATCATCCAACACAATCTTTACATTCACGATCCTGCAGATACATTTTACACAAACACGAGACAAAACACCGACAAATGAACGAGGAAGGCAGAATCAGGCCGACACTCGCTGCTGATTATCATTCAGAGGAGCACATTCACATTTACTTAATGGGGACTCGATGTCTCAGCCCCATTTTGGGTTAGTTAATGTTCTTTCAGTCAAACTGGAACAAAGATCGATATTTTTACTCCGTGGAAAGTTTGAGATCCTCAGAGGACGAGCGGCTGTTCACTGTAAATTTATATCAAAATGAAATCCCTCCCCTCGGGGGAAAGATTTAGACTCTGCAGGTTGTGTGTGGACGAGACTGTTTTCTTACCGGCCGTCTCCGTGCTGCTGGAGTATGTTTCCAACCACGGATCAATAAGGACGATCTGACGTTATAAATAGCTGTGTGTGTGATGTGTGTGTGTGTGTGTGTGTGTGTGTGGGAGTTACTTTACTGTACATTGCATTTCCGCTCGTACGTATGGATTATATATGTTTTTGACACAGCGAGGCTGAGTTTGCTTGTGTAAGGCATTAAAATTCAAATGAGCTCATTTTGTGTGTGCGGCCGTGTGATTGGTTGGGAAGCGTTCCTGAAGCCGGCAGCTGCTGCTGCTCCAAATGTTCGCCTGGTAAACGTGACACTGGAGGATTTGTTGAGGAAACGGAGGAATATTAAGATGAAGCAGGTCGAGTCATTATCTGAGATTAGCAGCTGTTTAGAGAGTTGTCGCTTTTCTTCCAGTAAAGGTTTTAAAGGAGGATTTTCCTCCCTGTGCAGATGGTATCATTTACATAACACTCTGAGATGCTTCTGCCTGGCACAGACATAAAGCACTCTGGGCTCCCTGCTGTTGTATCTGCGGGGGAAGCCTCGCAGGACCAGACCCTATGCATCGAGAAGATGCAGGAAACTAGGTTGGCATCTTCGCAGATCGGGAGGAGAGGAAGGCAGGCGGTCCGTGGAGGCTGACCACGCTGAGTCTCATCTCACTCACTGCAGTGAAATGGTTTTGGCTGTCGGCTGCGTCCTGTCAGCAAACCTGATGCAGCCTCACAGGGGAGTGTGGAAACAACCTCAGTCCTCATCAGCAAAGAGATCTGATGTCAGCAGCACCGACAGCGAGTCGTATTGTAGCCACCTAAAAGAGGGCTCACCTACAAAACACATGTATAAGTGAACGCTGTGTTTTATTCACACTAACTTTGTGCACATAAAACAGTCAAACACAAGAGCTGAGGTTCTAGGATCTAGTGCACATTTGGGAATAAGAGAAGACACTCAGACACTCGTAAACGTTGTACACGCTTGTTTCTTTAGCTTGTCTGTTTGTTGGCGGTACCTGGCTGATGTGATCTCATCTTGAAATGCTTCACATAAATAGAATAAAGATGATCTGAGCTTTCTAACGACGTGTGTCATGACTGTACTCACAGTTTAACCACAGCTTGGTTTCTTTCCCAAGGAAGAGATTATCTGCTCGTGTGTTTCCATAAAAACCTCCACGAAAATCCGGTTTTACACAAACAGCCTTTTATAAATGAAACTCCTCCTCCTCCTCCTCCTCCTCAGTACAGACGTAGCCTCAAAGATGCAAAAGTAAACCAGCTTTGACTTTATGCAAATGTCCTCTGAAGTGTGGAGGTAAGCACCTGGTGAGGCGGATTATGTTGCAGCCTGTTGCAGCCCGAGTCTTTCCAACGCTTTTAATTATGATATAATCTAATGAGCTCGCAGGATCTGAGGAACAAAAACTACACGTACGAACAGATGGCTCGACAAACGAACTACATTGTTGTCGGGTGGCCAGATGAGAGCTGACAAACTGCTGCAGGCTGACGAGAAACGCCTCGCCTCATCGTATCCGGGTGAATCCAGTGTTACTCTGTCAACAGCAGAGGAAGGTTAAACAGACGACGCTGCTCTTCAGGTGCTCTGACTCCCCCGAGGTCTCTGCACAGACCAACAGACGCAGCAAACAGCCAAAAATACTGTAGGAGCGCCGAGCTGCTGGGTAAATGTGAGGCGTGCATGTGAAGGATGGGGGCTCTGAAAGTCTGCAGTTTGCTCTTCACAGAAGCCTCCAGCTGAAGTCTGCTCAGATTTACAACTGTGACCTAGTTTTATTCACTCAGCCACAGAGGCTTCTTGAAGCACTTCTGCAGTATAATCCACTTCTCCACCGACCGTGTTCAGGATATTACAACATTTTTCTTCCATTGTTCCCCTCTTACGTTCAGATCTTCTGCTCACTTCATCCTCTTCCCTGCCAGACCTTTTCTTTCCTCTGCAGCGCATCACCGGCTCTTGTTTTTCGTCTTGGGAAGCCTCTCGTCTTTTCTGAAGGTGTTGTAATTTCTCCCCCTCTGTTTCTTTTGGGGCGGCAGATGTTTGACTGTGAAACACTGAGAAAGTCGAAAAGGTTTCCTTCAGATAAAGATCACATTAAAACATCCTGAACATCATTTGAAAAAGTTGCCGGCTGATGTGGAGACGACACATTCCTGCTCACCTCGTCCTCCGCGGGGATGAAACCAGAAGACAGAAGGACTTTCATCACCAGGTCCAACAAAAGCAGTCGTACGCTGCTGCTCGAAAGAGGATTCATCAAAACAAATTCCTCAAGAGTCCAGAAAGAGATGAGTTTAAAGGAGCAGTCTGTAGTTTGGGGGATGAAACGTTAATGAGAAGAGAAAGATCTTCACCGGCTGAATTAATTAAGGACACCACACTGTTTTACTTTGTTTATACGTGGCGGACCCTGCCACCTCTCTAGCTTCAAACAGTGTTCTGGGACCTTATTTTCCTCTGAGAACAGCTGGTTTATTCACTGATGAACAAAAAAGCAGATGTTTGGTGTGTTCAGTGTTATTTTCCAACAAACTGTCTCATTGTTCCTGTTGTCTCTGGACACTCATGCAGTCATTTGGACTTAATCTTTGTCCTCGGAGACATTTGGAGACGTCTGACAGGAGAGCTGTCCGTCCTGCAGCAGGACCCTGATGGAGACGCCTCACTGAGCACGAGCGCTCGGCTTTTGTTTCCTCAATTTCATGAAGTCAGAGTCTGAACAGAAATGAGGCGTCTTGTGATAAAAGCGTATAAAGACAGAATGAGTTGTCAACCTCGGGCCACTGTGTGATGGATTCAACAGACTTGAGCTGAATAATGGGAAAGAAATACTTTCTGGCATGTAACCATGTTTTTTCATGTTCTTAATTTCACGGTGAAATTATTTCTATTTCCAGCCGCTCTGATCAGAAGAAGATGATGAACGAGTCAAATTAGTTACATTTCTAGTATCAACAGTGAAAAACCAGCATGATGTGACTCCATCCACTCCTGCTGTGGATACGAGTTTACTGGGTGATGGAGACAAACAGCAGGTGGAGCTAATCCTCCAGTCAGTACAAGAAGAAAAGGAGATGACACAACAAGATGACACTGGGTGCAGTGAGTCACCTCCGAGTCCTTTCACAACCACGTTTCCTGAGCCCTGACGGACTTCATGAGTCAGGACTGCACTGACACTCGGCTACGTAACGGCGGTGGATGTTGTGGTGACGGTGGGTCTGCCTGAGTGTCCAGCGACCGTCTCTTCATCTTCATCCCGCTGCTTTTCATGCATTAGTTCTGTGTTGTTGACTTGTTGCGGCACGCAGTTTTGCTGTCATATAAAAAGTCCTTGAATTATGATAATTATATGAAAATAGCAAGATAGGCACAACGTGTTCAGAATCTATTACTATATGTTTCCTACGTTCTAGCCATGCTCAGGCAAGTCAAGTACAAATCAGACACCAGGAAACTCAAAGTGCTCTGCAGGGGCAGACACATACATACAAATACACTGAACACAAGCAGGAACACATCAAGACACAAAACATTCAAACAAGTTCAGAAATAAGAAAGTAAGCTGCAGTAGAAAAGGTTTAAAAGAGACAAGACTAGAAAATAAAAGTCAGAGTGCTTCAGTTAAAGGCAGCAGCAAACACAAAGGTCTTGATCTGAAGAGGTGAGTCGGAGCAGACCTGCAGGTTGTTCCAGATGTTTGGTTCATAATAACTGAACGCTGCTTCTCCAGGTTTAGTTTTGACTCTTGGGACTGAAAGCAGACCTGAACCTGCTGACCTCAGAGGTCTGGACGGGTCAGAACGTAGCAGCAGATCAGAAAACATCCAGGTCTTTAATAACCAACAGCAGGATTTTTAGATGACGGACAGGAGGCCCGTGTAAAGATCTGTGGTTTGGACTCGAGCTTAATCAAAAACCCTGGATAAAAACTTCTCGCCTCGCTTTTTCTTTCTGATTACTACCACACAACCAAACACCTCCATGTTGAATCGATTGTGCTTTGAAGCTGTCGGGCCCGGTACCGGCTGGATCCATGATGTGAAACGCTGATCGTTGTTTGGTACATGATGGTCCAGTGTTTCCGACGCTGAAGGAGATACGACAGGAAGCACTGAAGCACCTTTCTGTAGACCTTGGACGGCTCTTTGTGGCTGCCACTTAAATACTTCTGGATCATTTCACTCAGTTCTGAACCTTCCTGAGAAAATCAGACGATTCAGCTGCAATTTAGTGATGAAAGCTGCAGTCAGAGGTGAAAAAGATGAACACATCGACATTCTGCTAGTTTGATGTGTTGATGTGAGGAAGATTAAAGTCTCCTCATCGCTCCACGCTCATCTGATGTTTTCACTCCTCACTGGAGGAGACAGCTAACACATTTTTATTGATGAGCCCACTCGTCCACCCTTTGCAGTCTCAAATAGGCCGATTTGTTGAACAGTCAGACAGCAGTTCATCCGGACTCGACTGGGACCAGATCCAGCTCGGACCTGGTCTTTATCAGCTTAACCTATGAGCCCTGAGTTGTTACACAGAGTTGCGTTCACCAGAATAAAATATTGGAGTTTTTTTTAGTCATCAGAGATAAATCCTGTAGAGACAACACAAATACTCATGTGGAAGCGCAGGCGACATGTCAGACTGGGTCGTGGTTGTGTGATGACATGAGGTTTGTAATTCTCGGTTGATATGAGTGAGTTTCTCCCACAGTCACTGAGTTTGTTCACACTCCTTCAGGTCCTATGAAATATGAAAGTTTGCTCATTATACCCTGAACGATAAATTTCATGTGGAGGTGAAGTCGGCTCCTCTCTCCTGATTCACTTTGTGATGTTTGCCCGGAGATATTAAATCTTTTTACAGTTGTTTTTGTGTTTTGTTTGCTGATTGATGCAGCTGCAGTCTGGACTCAGTGATGGTTTCACAGCTGAGGAAACACCGATTCAGTAGCATTCAAGCACCGTGTCTGTAACTGTTATATGGATCATATCAGCCATTTTGCATGTTCCAGTCCATTTATTACAAATGATAGATTTATTCAATGCTCACAAGACTGAAAGTAATGACTGACTGACACTACTGGCCTCTATAAACTGGCTTAAACCTGTGATAACGAGATCTTTTAGATACATTTCCTGTTAAACACGTCTATATAACTGTTCCTACAACTCTTCACTGCAGCAGTGTAAGATGGTTAAAGGATGAGTCGGGTGATATATTTATTATTTTATAAAAATCCTGAAAAGACTCAAACCAACAGTGAAGTAATGCAGTGACGAGTATCGCAGCCCGCCCTGTATAGTTTTACTGTGAAAGCATCTTACTATGACTCATATGTACGTTTCTTGTCAGGTGGCGACCTCTAGAGGCGGTAGTAATTATTGTGGCAGCAAAGGAGGAAGTCAGGTTGGGGAGGAGGACGGGGACGGATGGTCTGGTCAAACAAACACAGGACTTTCCCCCAGCAGACGGTCGTTCATGACCTCTTGTCCTGTGATCGTGTCTCACTTTAACTACTGGCTTCACTGCCACACTGCCCCTCATGACAACTGGAGGAACTGCGCTGTCGGTCCGTATCCGTAAGCTTTCAGGAAACGTGCAGGAAAATGGACAAAAGGAACAGCGAGCACAGACAGAGGGCTCCGAATGCATCTAATGTTGAGCATGAATGAGTCATAATGCTGCAGCCTGGTCGAGTTGGTTAATTTGAACAAGCTTATACTGTTTGGTAGTTTAATCTAGAATTATGCATCATATTCAATATGACTCAGGCCCGGCTGGTGGTGCCTCCCCTGCTCAGGCCTCCTGGATCCACACTCTTCACATATATTTTATATAATTTCCTTGTATCAGATATTCTGTCAGTGAAATGTGTAAACTGTGATTTTGTTGTTCTGTTGACATCTTCATGTCTGTCCGTCCTGCAGGGATCCTTCCTCTGAGGCTCCTCCTGAGGTTTCGTCCATCTTTTGTTTCTCCTGTTAAAAGGCTGTTCAGATCGAGGATGTCTCTCGCTGTACAGAGTGTAAAGCCCACTGAGGCAATGTGATTATGATTTTGGGCTGTGTGAATAAAACTGATTTGAATTTACAAGCTAAATATAATGTAATGTATGTAAAATCCTAATCTTCAACTAATAACTACAGCTGTGAAATAATGTACAAATGCCGTGTTTGCCTCAGAATCACATGTAACCAACATCAAACACCATGAGGTATTTTTTATTGTGGTAAGTGTTGTTGCTCAAGCCGCCAGTATCTCTCCCACCCAGATGTTGATCCGTCTCTCAGAGCAGGAAACGACCCAAATATCTGAGCTGCGTCTGAGGTCAGTCTTTCCGCTGCTCGCTCTCACAGTTTATGTGGTTACCTGTTCCTTCACACCCTTTAATGTTGTTGTAACACATTTCTTCTTTGGTTGCCAGCTTTCCTTCACTTAACATCTCTGTACTTCTGCTATGCAACGATTGTAAAACTGTCCCGTGCAGACATTTGTGTCTGTTGCAAATGTACATTTGACTTGGTGTGTTTTAAAGTTGCTCTAAAACATCTTCATGCATTTTTTTGTTTGTATGTTTCTTTTGTTAGCAGAAAAGAAATCCATCTAAATTTTCTTTCCTGCTACTGAAACATTTTTTCATTGATCTTGTTTTCTGTCTGAGATATAACCTCATACATTAGGCTGAGAAAGGCACAGATATTCAGCAGTGGCCTCCCCATATAACACAGAGAATAACAAGGAGGTGAAAGTAAAATGTCTTTGCATTGGTCCTGAGCTCATAACTCTTACAAAGCATTCAAAATGTACAAAAGTGACCGAAAGTCATCACAAAAAATAGAGCCAGCGAGGTGTAACAGTGTTGGAAGGTATCGCACTCTGTGGAAGCGTATTTCTTCTTTCTTCTCTTTAGCTAACAACCTGAGTGCAGAGCGAGTGTCATTTATGCACATTCACCTGTATGTTCTGGTTGGGTTGCCAGGTAGGAGGACACATATCCCACACAGGTACTGAGAAACACCAACACTATGAAATCAGGTAATACACAGGAGTGTGTTGTATGTAACTGTATCAGAAACTGACACCACCTCACTTTGTTTTATAAGAGAGAGCATTTTATTCACACAGGCACAGAGGCAACACTTTATCTGCAGGATTTCAGCTTATAACCTGAATATCAGAATTTTTTTTTATGATATCCCAACAATTTCATCCTTTTACATAAGTGATTCAAATGCATCATCAAGTGCAGTGTGATTAGATTCATTTATAGATAATGTATATCAGAATCTTATTGGCCAAGTGTGTGTGTGTGTGTGTGTGTACACAAACAAGAAATATGAATTTAACATTGCTTTTAAGCTTATTTACACTGAACCAGAACATATAGATAGAAACAATGACAACAAAAGCAAAACAAATAATCCACATGTATATTAGATGTGTAAAATCCAGCGTATGATGCAGCTGAACACACCGACAGGAATCTGATCACAGGTATTTCTACATGCCTCTAAGGAGAAATCATAAAGGCCCCCATTATGTTTTCAGTTGTTCCAGGACGGATCTTCTGTACATCATCCAGTGTGACAAAAATTTGATCTCCGCTCTGCAGTTGGAAGATTCCTGCCAGGAAACTGTTCCACAGATCCTCCCCGACTTCAGATCGCATTTCACTTGAATTGCTCGGGCAGTGGAAGCTAGATGGAAAACGCCAAAGATGTCACACAGCAAAAGTTACCACAACATGATGAAGACGGCGGCTGACTTACCTTTTTGACTTCATAAGTTCTATAGGGCGACCATATGATTGCGCATTTTTCAAGACCTTGTGCTGGATAAGCAAACAGTCCTGTGCAGCGTTCACTGTCACTTTGCTGTAGACGTAGTAGAAACCGTCCTTGTTGACCAACAGCCGGCCGTTATTGTAGCCCATGTTGTAGGTGACGGCTTCTCCACCTCGATGTATCCACTGCACCACATTGTTCTCCCCCACAGGGTTCTTGGAGCCTGAGATTAAGAAGAGGGAGAAGAGTGGAAAAGTTGTTGTGAACAAAGACAATAAAGATCAGTTCAAATTTAGCATGAGGGTGTTTTACATTATTTAGGTTATTGTACTGAGAGGAATCTAACCGATGAGTTGAGCAAACGGCCTCTGTTGGACCTGTTCTGGCTGCGCTGTGTGGAACAAAAAAAGAGAAAGCTTCATCAGATCAGTCGGTGAAGCAATCAATCAATGTAAAAACCTCAAATTCACATTTGAGATTTTACATGAGTTTTGTGCTCTTAAGTTCTTTAAAAACACGTTTTGGTGCTTTAACTTTAGTTATAACTTTGGGTCTTGAACAGTTGCTAAAACTGCAGGATCGGCTCATAAATCATGACGACATTACCTTCAGGTCCCGCTGGACTTATTGCAGTGACACCCTGAAACAGAAAAGAAGAGTTAAAGCTCAGAACTCCAACGAACATCCAGCGTAACACGTGACCCAACGTTTACCTGCTGGCCAGACTCTTGGGGATTGGACAGGTTCTGGCAGACGCAATGAGACATGCAGAGGGAAAACACCTGCAGGCAGAGGGAGGAAAAAAAGCAAGTGAGAAATAAAGACTGAACACACAAACACACGGGCGAGGTGTTGTTTGTGAGCAAGGTGTCAAAAAAGTCAGAGTGGGTGTAGGAACAGGAAGTGATCGTAGGGACAGGAAGTGTCCTGGCTTGTGAAAACCACTCTGAAGTCTAGAAGAAGTGGAAATGTGAAAATATCCACACATCCAGCACAGATAAAAGCACATTTTAATTTTTATGCAGCAAGTGAAGAAAGGCACACTGTGATCTGACCAGGATCTGAACTGTGAGTTTACCAGAAAATACATTTTAAATGAGCTTTTCAATCAAAATGATTTATTGATTTCACCCAATCACTGTTTTTTGTTTTCAATGTGGTGTTTGATTTGCTGTAATAAAGGTATTTTATCGCCTCAGTGTTCATTGATAAATGCTGGTTTTAAACAGGCTAAATGATTAAATATAGTATTGATGAGCTCTGATGTTAATGGTTTCTTTATCAGTACTATTTAATATGTTGGTGTAATTCATCATCATGTTGTTGCAGCCTCTCCTCTGCTGAGCTCCTCCTCATACACACATCAGCCGAGCAGAGAAGTTTTTTATTATTTAAACTGGTTTTCTCATTGAGATCAGCATCTCTTTTTCAAGAGACGTGTGTTAATATAGACAGCAAAGACGGACAGAAATGAATTCACAGGCACATTAACATTTTCAAAATTAAGAAAATCATGACAATGAAGTGTGGTCAGTAAACTTTCTGGTAAACTACAAAGTATTTATACCATTTAGCGATCCAAACCTCTCAGAACCCTGAGAGGTCTGGATCGTGGTTATAGGCTGGAAACTTCTGGTGATCTAGAGAACAGCCAACATTTAGTTTTTCCAGAATTTAAAACAAGCTTATGTTGGACAAGATAAGTGAAATGCATTAAAAGCAGACTGTAGATTAGCGATAGCCGGATTAGAAGAGGAGCTGGTAGCGTATAAAATGGTGTCATCTGCATAAAAATGTACATTACCAGTTTGGGGTGGCAGAGGTGATGTTGTTAATGTGAATAAAAAATGAGCCTTACCTCCATTTTCTCATGCAGGTTGTAGATTAACCATCTCTCGACAACAAGTCCTAACATGTTGAGTCCCACCAGCAGGAAAAGTACTTTTTGGGCCGGTGTTGCCCAACTCCGTTTCTTCCCGCTGGCCACGTTGACATAGTCGGCCTGGCTGTCCTCTGCCATTCTACCGGATCACGCTCCACCTGGACGTTAGGGCTACAGGTGGCGAGGAAGGGATCCTGACAGAGACGAGGTCAGGGTTCGGTAAAGCAAAAAGACAGGCAGGTAGTGGAGAGACGAGAGAAAAAGAAGATGGCAGAAACAGAAGTGAGACAGGATGTAGAGGCCGGTGAGCAGAGCCACACAGCGCAGACTAGAGAGCCAAACTTGTCGTCTCTGGCGTCTTTGACCTTTTCAGAGGACGACAACACGATTATCATTTCTCCCACAAAGGTTCAGAGAGGAAGTAAAAGTCTATGGGTTTTAACAACAAGTCTTGTTACAGCTGTGAGATATTAAATCATCTTTGCTCACTATATGATCAGATGTGCATAACTACAGGATAGGAACTCGTTTTTAATGTATAAAAATGTCAAATTATCTGTTATCTAATCGGTTATGACAATGAGAAGCAGGTAATTATCTTTTATTGTTAATGGTTGAAAAATAATCCACATCATGCATTCCTTATTTCAGCATACTCTGACTAATGCAAGCACGTCAGGAGTCACAGCATCAGCAGGTCTTTACATTTTATTTAAGGTAGTTCAGATGGAGATTACCTTGAATTTAAATGTGCACCAGATGTTCCTGCCACAGCTCACTGTGTCTGTCGAAGGAAGCGCCTTTGGGACATTGAACGGCAAAAAGAACAACAAAAACAGTCATTAAAATACTGAATGTAACGTTAATAACATTCTTGGAGACACCACTGTGTATTATGACTTCTTTAGATGTCTGTCAATTACAGATGTGTCCTCCCTCACCTCTGGTGTCTGCTCGCCTGCCGTCAGCTACATCTAATACTGCTTATAGAGAAAGATCATGTAAGGAGGAAATGACGAAGACGGGGCAAGAGGCAGAGTTTGAGTGAGTAGTGAGCGTGTTGGTGGGTGTTTTTATCTCAGACGCTCTCTACGACGACTGAATATAGTTCTCATCCCCCAACTGCACAGCCACTTGCACAGCCACTCTGTATAGCTGAGACAAGCGTTTAGCCAGTTATGAAAAGGAACAGTAAAGCCAAAAATGAAAATTTGATCTCCTCCCTCCATGCTGATGAATGTCAGGTGAAGTCTCGTAGTCCACAGAACATTTCTGGAGCTTCACAGTAAAACAGCGTTGCAGCGTTCTGCTGAACAACTGAAGCAGCTGGAGATGATTCAAAACGTAAAAAACAGCTGGTTCCTACAGCTCGTCTGGTGTGATCCAAGTCTTCAACCCAATCGCCAGAATTAATGTTAGCTAAGGATGTTTCTGCAAAACCACAGATTCTTTATGTTGCAACTTCACGTCTGTGTAGGTTGAATTTTCTGTTTAGGTTTAGGCACAAATTCACTTGTCACCATGATCACAGACGAAGATAGTCGGACTTCCTGTGAGAAATCAAGCGTAGCGTTAGTTCTGGCAGGCCACGACGTCAAGCTCTAAATCGGCATCAACAGCGTAGCTGTCAACGCGGAGCAGATCAGCTGATGGCTCAGCTGACTCCCCGTGCCCGCTTCCTATTGGGAAATTGCATTCAGAGCACGCTATTTAAACTGCTCTAGCCCGACCTCACTTGCTGCTTCCTCTGCTGGCTTTTTTGCAACCCACCTCCAGCCCAGCGCCTCCCGTCATCTGTTATGAATCTTACATTGTAGCTTGTTGGTTGCTCTGCTCTGTCTGGGTTGTTCTTTGCTGCTGGGCTCCCTGCTTATGCCGTTCATGATGGCTCGTGAAGGGCAGGAAGGTGTGCTCTTCCTGCCTCAGGCTTTCCACGCAAGCGCGTGGAAGAGCAGGGGGTCCCAGAGCAGTACCATACTACGCAGCTACATTGAATACTGCAGCTTAAAAAAGGGTATAAGTAACGTCTTTCCAAATCAATTTGGGATCTCGGGGCTTCTGGAGACCTGGATTATGCACAAACGTTATGTTATGTTTTTCTTATTAAACCAGTTCAGTCGATTACATTGGTGGAAGCTGTGTTTCTTGGCTTAGCTTCCTGGGTATAACGAGCCGGCTAACTTTGTTTCAAGCTTCTGAGGCTGAACACAGCTAAGTTACAGAGGTGGTGTGAAAAGGAAAACCCTTTTAGACCAGGCAGGAGGATGTATGTGGCCGCTCGCCAGGCAGAGAGGTCAGAGTGGCTCTGGCTCGCCTTGTTGGTGATGGTGACACAGTGGAGGCAACTCTGAGGGGACGCACCACCTTAAATCCAGTCATATCCAGGTGGTTTCTGCCAGTGAGGAAGCTGCAGCATCAGTCAGGTTTACTGGTAGTGACAGTCAGCAGGGTCAGACGAGGTTCAAGGCTCTGACTTCTTACCAAAGTGCAGATGCTTCGCGGTGTGACAAATGGAGGACATCTGCCTGGAGGCTGAGATTAAATCAGAGGACACATTAAAGTCTCTGTACTCGTCTCTGTAAGTGGTTTCAGCTCTGTCTTCAACGTACTGATGCTATCGAAGCAGCAGGGAGGTGAGAAGCTAAATTCCAGTGAACAGATAAGAGAAGTGAGAGCTCTCGCTATCTGATCAGCTGTGTCGGTTCTGGCGCTGGTCCTGTGGTGACGGAGGATTTGAACGCTGTAAAGAACAGACAGTGTGATGGATGGACGGCTGCAGGGACTCACACACTTGGGAAATGGTGTTTGGAAAGATGGATTCCTTCTAATAACTTGGCTGGCCAGGCTGTCGAAACACTGAGTCGGTCCTGGAGCGTTTCATTTGGTTAATATCGGACTTGTCGACCCATAATGCAATTGTCAGGCTTCAGAACACTTGGGACTGTGAGGCCTCGTCGGCAGTTTGTGAGGCTCGCTTTCATTTAGAAGTGAATGTTTGTGTGTTTCTGGTGTTTAGTTTTATGTTTATAACACGTTTCTTATGAAATGGGACAAAATAGTCAAGAAAGAAAAGCTTGACAACCTCTGGATGATGAAACACACGCTGGGTCACACTGACCCGCCGACATATTTGCAGTTCCTGACAAATGAACCTGACACGAGGCTTTAAAGATGCCACAGAACCAGCTGGCTGCACACACACACACACACACACACACACACACACACACACACACACACACACACAGAGCCCGGCTCTTCATGCGGGTCACTTTGCTGGTGTCGACCTTTTTAATTGACACTTTGACCTTTACGTGTCAGCTTCCTGTCCGTCTCCTCGTTAGTGAGTAAACAAAGAGGAGTGTCACACTGTGTGAAACCTCTGTGACAGAGGAGTCACCAGCTGAATACTGCACCGTGGACCTCATTACACTCCACAGTATGTCGCTGTGTGTGTGTGTGCGGTGGACAGTTTGACGCTGACAGCTGAAGACGATGTCAGGCTGTAGCTGTGGGTGCAGGATCAGTGGCTGCATGTACGAAACCTTCCAGCAGCAGCGGATCAGCGTCAGCTCAGCGTCCGTCTGACCGGAGAGGAAAGTCTCAGCAGACAAACTGCAGAAACTCTGAACAACGTTTGAAGTGGTTTGGTAGTGGAGCAGCACCCAGAGGTACCACTGGACTGTGACCAGGTATGATCTGATTCAACTTCTTTACTCCAGTAAAAGTAATCGAGTACAGGCTCTGACATGTACTCAGAGTATCAGAGTAAAAAGTCTCCCTCTGAAGGACATTTGTGGTCAAAGCTAACTGAAGCTCACGTCATATTAATATAATTCAAAGACTATTAAAGTTAAAGGTAGAGTCAGTAGGATTTGTCCCAGCTGTTCCTGAACACACCACAAAGATAGTTGATTGTTGAGTCTCATTCCCAGGACGTCAAATAGCCACATGTTGGGTTGGTAAAGCGTCCCGAGCAGCAACAAAGAGAGAAAATAAGAAACTCTCTGCAGATACGAGACACTAACACGCCTTTTCTCCCCATTCCAGCCTCCCTCTCTGTCTGTTCACGTCTTACACTTGGATCATTTCGTAAAATCTGTCCAGAGTCTGAGCTCCATCACAGAAGAAGAAGTGTGGATGTACTCAGTGCTGTTTGGCTGATGAAAAATGAGTTTCATTCTGTTTTCTACTGCCCTTTTTATCCTTAAATTTGTGATATGAAAACAGGTTTTGATTGTGAAAAATATGGACGATGGACAAATAATAAGTTGGCTTTTAATATGTGAAACATGAAGACTAGCCTGTTAGCTGAAGGAAGCATGAGAGGTGAAGAGTGAAATAAAGGTTTACATCACAATTACATGGATCCAGAAACCTGGAGGGAGACCCGTGACTGCTGTATATCTGAGATCTCTTTGGTCCATCATACATCACACATGGATTTCCATTTCAAATAAACGGACTGATGCTGCAATCCACTGCAAGTCAGAAGACGACGTTTTCCGAGTCTGTATTTCCCTCCTTCCAATCTGAAAAGTGTCCCCAGTGCGTTTGCTCGGGGGAAACCTGGACGCCCACAGCAAACGTTTGTGTTTATGACGAGTCTGTGAACTTCACAAGCGACGACAGCGGCTGATTTAACGGGTGAGCGGGCTTCCTCCTCATGCTCACGAAGACTTCTATCACGCACAGATCAACTGAATGCAAATGAAAGTTGTTGCAGCTCGTTTCACAGCACAAACACCCGAGAAGTGAAAAGTGATGAAAAGTCGGTGGCTCTTGCTCGAGTTTCCGACGTGGACGCACTTTCTGTGCTGGAGGTTGTTTGGTGTTCAACAACAGTACGGAATAAAACACAGCAGAAGTTTTTATATTTATTTCAGTGCTGAGCAGAATAAATAATCAAAAGTGATGTATTTGGAACGTATTTCGTCATGTCAGCAGTATTTCAGAATATAAACGGAGCCTTAAACCTCAGAGTGCAGCATGAGCTGAAGTCGCAGCTTTAACGTTGATAGACGTGCCCTACTTTGTTCCCACACATCAAATTTAAATGACACCTCTCCTCCTCTCGCTCTGCGTTTTTGGCTCCTCAGTTGGCCCAAATTTGTCACCCTGTCAGCTGTAACCTCGGCTCTGACGGAGGCCCGATGTTCAGTCCAAGAAAACTTCTGCGACCCCGCGACTGTGACGGAGGCGGTGACGCTTCAGAGGCGACACGTCTCCCCAACCCGATGATGCAAACTGAGGAAAAATCTGATGCTTCCACTTTTAGCCACTTTCTCTTTTTGACTGAAGTGTACAAGTTAATAACTGATAAAGATAAATGATATTATTTTATTTGGTATTTAAAACAGTCAAAGGTACTGAAACATACATAATGTTACTAAAATGTAAAGTTTTGCTTTAGCAGCCAAATGAACTTGAAGAGGATATATAATATATATATACAATCATCTGTCTTTCCTCACATGAAAACTGTTAACATTTAATTATAGTCTTTATTTGTGTTACAAGCTGTTCAAACCTGATATTAACATCTGTCCCAGATCATCCGATCACAAGTGGACAGCTTTAAATCCATCAGATTAACCTGCGTCTGAGTGACCACCTGTGATCTGATGTCACTTCCTGCTCGATATGAAATAAACCCAACAACAGACTCCGTGTTTCTGCACAAAGACAGAAAGAAGTTCATGTAGAACATTTGCTGAATTTACAAGAAGGAACAAATAAGTCAGAATCAGTCAGAGACAGAGTTTCACACAGTTTATAAAGTGTCTCCAACTCAACAACTCACTAAACTGACACATTTGTTAAGGGAGTCTGGGGACAAAGAAGTCGCCTATACTGGTTACTCCCAGTTGTAACTGTGTTGATCCTCTGACGTGTCATCTAGCGCCATCATCAGGTCAACATGTTAATGTGTCCTCTACTTTATTTATGACCAAACACCTGCAGAGCTAAACACATTCTTGTGTTTCTTTGTGTTTACAGCTGCAATTATAACTCTTTATAATGTGTGTCTTATCACACACACACACACATTGTTACCATGCAACACATCAGTGTTCACTGTGAATGTCTTCCATCTGACCTTTCGGGTATATCTTGTGTTATCCTGATCTGTTTGTTTGACGAACACAGTTTTGTTGTTGTAGAGTTTGTAGAAGCAGCAGGAGAGCAGGAAGCAGCGTGTGATGTCAGCTTTGAGGTTAGAGGAAGAGAGAAAGGGGTTGATGTTTCTTCACTCCCGGCGTGTGCCCTCAGGGAGGATTGTGGATTGTAGTGTGTGTGTGTGTGTGTGTGTGTGTGTGTGTGTGTGCTGTAGCAGTGTGATGGAGAGGAGCTTCTGGCAGCAGTCATATGCTTTTAGAAGAAAATCCTCGTTACAGTGGGTTTAGGTTTGTCAACTTGTCCTTCACAGCAGATCGATGGTGAAAGCATCGCTGGTACAAACCTTGTCAGTGCTCAGATGCACTGAATCACCCACAATGTTGTAATCTAACAAATCCATAGTAAGCAAGGTTTGGACACAAGTTATAAACAGTCGGGTCCAGAAGTCTGAGATCAAGCTGATTATTTCCATATTTACGTGACGTTCTGAGAGATTCTCAGAGAGTCTGAGGATTCAGAAAGTAAGTTTAAGTGTTGTAAGTGTTGATGGTGTTAAAGTCACATCTGAGCTGGAGTTGTTGGGTGACTTGAGTCCACACACCCTGTTGTAAAGTGTTGTAAAGTGTTGTAAAGTAGGAGGGAGTTTTCTAAATGCCTTCAGCAGAGAAACACAGCAGGAACAGGCTCAGATCATTTAATGATACTGAGGTTAAAGTTATGACCATCAGTCTATTAGTTTGGTCTTTAAATACTGTAAAACCCAAACAGCCTGAGCTGCAGTGGGTCCAAATCAGCTCTGTGGCAAATTCAGAATGAAACACAGCTGTTTTATTGTGTTTCTACAAGATGTGTTTGCTTGAGCCCGACGGCAGCGGTGTGCTCAGGGTTTGGATGGATCGTAGTCAGTTAGTGGTTTGCACACTTCTCTCCTGCAGTTTGTGTTTGTACCTTTTTTGATTTTGTATCAATGAACCACATATTTTGAAGTGATGATTCAAACGAGAGTTTCACGTCCATTTAAGACTTTCTGACTGTCAGTCACTAAAATACTCACCTCACCTTTTAAATCCTGATGTGCCTGGACAAAGATACCAGACTCTGTGCACAAAGGCCTCAAACATGGGTCTTATATCAGCTTCAAGTCATGATTTGAGACCATGAAGCCAATGTGGATGTGCCAAAAACTACGGTTGCTCTAATGGTTTTCTATAGCTCTATATCTAATGTATGCCTTCATGTGAGCTGTCTGCTGCTTCACCTCAGATAATGTGCTGCTGGTGCCTTCTGGAGGATTTTAATTCAGATATCAGACACATAATCTGTCTTTCTGTGTGGTTACTTGGACAAACAGACAAAAGTGAAGGGACAGAGGCCGGTGTTTTGGTTTAACGAGTAAGCGTTAACCGGCAGACAGCTGGAGGAGACAACTGAAGAAGACACTGGAGGAGACAGCTGAAGGAGACACTAGAGGACACAACTAAAGGAGAAACTGGAGGAGACACTGGAGGAGACAGCTGAAGGAGACACTGGAGGAGACAGCCGGAGCTTCTGGAGAAATAAACACCTGGAGTCGAGGAGAACAGAGTGTTTTTAACCTTTTGAGAATAAAAACTGGATTTATCTTCACTCTCAGGTGCTGAAATCTGCTGTTCATGTACGTGAAAACAGACAGACAGGACGAGGCTTGTTTCCTCCTCCAGATGATCATAATCTTGTCTCAACACAGTGAAACTTTTAAACTTTGTGTTGCTTTTTAGGAGCCTGAAGTTTCATAGTGAAGCGCAGATTTCACCTTGACAGGATCGTGAGTTTGGGATTAGAGCCGTGCAGGAGTTTCCATACTTGTTTAAATAGATACTGACATCTTCAGAAGCTGCTATGAAATATTCATATCTCACACACACACATACACACACACTGAGGCGGACATCTTGAAATAAAGATTTATGAGGAGGGAAAACTCTGCGAGAGTCGGGCCCTCCTGCAGAGTGTTCTGTGTGATCGCTGCTGTGTCTGCACAGTTTGATCTACTGTTAGTGCTGTGATTCACTGACAGTCAACTTCCAGTCAGTCGATGTGTTCCTGTCAGTATTTCTTTGTTGGTATTTTCTCTGTGTCTCAGTACAGAGAGGAATTAATGATGAAGCATCGTCAGTCCCAGTCTCCGGGAGAAAAATGCCAGAGACGTCAGCTAGGTGAGAGGACTGCTAATGAGCTAATGATGTCCACTAGCAACGCCAAAGCAGCAGCTGTATCATGTGGCACAGCCATTATATGGTGCTGTTTGAACACCTGATGACAGGTCACAGCTGAAGGTATTGTTTAATGATGTGTTCAGAATAAAAATAACCGCCAACCACATCGGTATGAACGCAAAACAAAGAGATCTCTCTGTGAGCCGACTGTAATAGATGTATCAGAAGGACGCCGAAATAACAACCTCATAATGCTGCATGAATTCATGCTTCATCAGGTCTGTCAGCCAGACGACAAGCAAGCAACTTCTTGTTCCCTGAATGGAGTTCGGAACGATCAGAGCTATGCTGTGCTGAGACATATTTCCATGACTTACAAGGTAGCCTGACCTTCTCACTCACTTTCCTCCACGGCAGCTCGTTCTTTGTCCTGTCTCGGTACGAGTAGATGTGTTATCGTTAACGTCATGACATCAGTGTGAACGCCAACACAGTGCCACGCGAATATTTAGCTCGAGTTCAATATTTTCAACTCACAACTCTTCGTGTAATCCCTTCAATCGCATTGCGTCGTTCAGCCGGAGCGAACGGACGCAAATTCGAGTCTAATCAGGTTTTTTATCATTGACTTTGCTTGAAATCTGAAAACTTCACATCTTGTTTGGTCTGAAACTGCTATTAAAACAATCTTTATTTACATATATAAAGACAATGTAATTGTTTGTTTATTAACATAAAGATCATTCTAATTGTCATACTGACAAATCTATTTACAGAAAACAGTAAAACAAGATTAACAACTCACACACCACTCTCTAAAGATAGAGACTTTCTTTCTTAATTATTAAAAAAAAATTATCAATAATTTTTTGCCAACTTGCAACAAAACAGTAATGAGACTGAAACGACTGCTGCATGGTGTTAAAGATGAGAACAGTTTCAGACTGTGGGTTTTTATACATTCAGAAACCAACATGTGTGTACGCTTGGTTCATACACTTGGTTAATACGCTTGGTTCATATGTTTGGTTCATATGTTTGGTTCATACGCTTGGTTCATGTGTTTGGTTCATACACTTGGTTCATACACTTGGTTCATACACTTGGTTCATACGTTTGGTTCATACGCTTGGTTCATACACTTGGTTCATACGCTTGGTTCATGTGTTTGGTTCATACACTTGGTTCATACGCTTGGTTCATACACTTGGTTCATACGTTTGGTTCATACGCTTGGTTCATACACTTGGTTCATACACTTGGTCCATACGCTTGGTTCATGTGTTTGGTTCATACACTTGGTTAATACGCTTGGTTCATATGTTTGGTTCATATGTTTGGTTCATACGCTTGGTTCATGTGTTTGGTTCATACACTTGGTTCATACACTTGGTTCATACACTTGGTTCATACGTTTGGTTCATACGCTTGGTTCATACACTTGGTTCATACGCTTGGTTCATGTGTTTGGTTCATACACTTGGTTCATACGCTTGGTTCATACACTTGGTTCATACGTTTGGTTCATACGCTTGGTTCATACACTTGGTTCATACACTTGGTCCATACGCTTGGTTCATGTGTTTGGTTCATACACTTGGTTAATACGCTTGGTTCATATGTTTGGTTCATACGTTTGGTTCATACGCTTGGTTCATGTGTTTGGTTCATACACTTGGTTCATACGCTTGGTTCATGTGTTTGGTTCATACACTTGGTTCATACCCTTGGTTCATACGCTTGATTCATGTGTTTGGTTCATACACTTGGTTCATACGCTTGGTTCATACACTTGGTTCATACGCTTGGTTCATACACTTGGTTCATACGCTTGGTTCATACACTTGGTTCATACGTTTGGTTCATACGCTTGGTTCATACACTTGGTTCATACGCTTGGTTCATGTGTTTGGTTCATACCCTTGGTTCATACACTTGGTTCATATGCTTGGTTCATACGCTTGGTTCAAACACTTGGTTCATAAGCTTGGTTCATGCGTTTGGCCCCTGGAGTCCAGGCGCTGCTGCTGGTCTGCAGGGATGGACTCAAAGATCAAACCTCACACTTCACCTCAGGCCCTCAACCAGCAGCACCGCAGAGAGAACCTGACAAGCAAGCAGGAGCTTTCATCCGTATTAGCGCCATGAATCATGTTTTATTCCTGCGAGGCATGATTGTTAAAAAATGCAAATAGAAGAAGTGGAAAATGTCAGTGTGAGCAGAGAAGAGACCAAACAGGCGGAGAGGAAAAACAGAGTAGTCCACCCGCCCTCAGTGTTGTCACCTCAGTTCACCTTTGCTGAAAAGCTTCACCAGAGGCTGAGCTCAGACTTTCTGAGAATATTCTCCAAGGGGCCTTAACTTTAAAAATTCCTGGCGACTGGAGTAATTTACGTAACTTCTCCCAGCGACTCTGAGCTAAAATGGACTGAAACTTTGATCTTGGGGAAAGGTGTGGTTGTTGTGGTCAGAGTGGAGGACGGGCAGTGCTCTGGATTTGGACCGAGGAGGACAAAATGTTCTTGCTGTGACAGGTTATCAAAAGCAGACAGACAAATTGAGCCTCAAGCTTTGAGTTTGTCAGAGGACTTTAAAACGCCGGTGCACAGATGTGAGCATGAGGTCAGACTGCACCGCGGGAGCTACGATCATTTCTCATATTTCTATTCAGACTGGACTTTTCCTGTTTTTACAGTTTATCTTTTATGATCTACTACCTGGGGGAAAGTTGTCACTGGAAGAAGATTTTGGCTCTTTTTTTAATCACAAAATATGAAATTAATGAGAGAGATGAGAGATGAGATGAAATTTATCAGTCCAGTATTGAGCTTTGCTGTATAGAGCTGCAGTGGGAGGAGGGGTTCTGGTTCTGGACTTTTCTTTAAATTCTTTGTTGTGAAAAGTTCAAACGCACAATCTGTCAATTTTAAACAATCATAACTATCATTTGATCGTACATCCTGGCTGCATAATGATAAATGTATTAAATGTTAAGAATTAACCCTGTTACATTGACCACTGTGTTCAGTTTGAGCAGAAGTGCAGACGGGATGATTTGTAGTGATTTATGAAGTGGACAGGCTGACAGGCAGGCTTATTGTCTTCTTGATATGTGAGGTAAATATTTCAAAGCAGCGTTTGAAGTGATTGCGTATGAAACAGAGCATGGTAGACACCAGCAAACCCTCGTATATGTATAGATATCGACCACCGCTGCAGTCCAGGCTGCAGACGATGATGGACTCCTCCCTGCAGCAGAAAGATCAAACCTCACACCCCCAGCAGAAAATCTCCTGTTAAAGATCTGAAAGCCTTCGACCAGAGAGTCGCAAGTAAGAAGCGGTTTGGCCCTAATTATGATTTTATTCTGAAGGTTAAGCAGAAAATAGAAAAAAGAGCAGTTCCAAGGTTTCCTGTGTGTCTTCAGACATCTGCTGCGAAACCCGAGATGACCTTTTCTAAAACGAGCTGAATTTCCACCCGAGGCCCGGTCTGAAAACTCTCAAACTGCAAATTCTCTCAGGGAGCTTTTAGTTGAAAATCCAGGGTGGCGGTCCCAGTTTGATTTAGGAAGGTACTCAGAACAGCACAGAGTGATGAAGTGTGCTCCAACTTTAATGTCAGTGCAAGTGTGTGGTCGGTACAGAGAGAGAGGAGACGCTGACAGTGAAGGCCGATAAATGTGTGGGCAGACGAATAAATGCATTTCCTGACGGACACAAAGTTTACTCCTCCAGCATTAACACACAGAAAGCATCGTCTGCAGCTGTCACTGAGCAGCTATTTTAGTTCTGAGCGCGAGCGCTGCCGTGGACGAGGATGTTGTTGCAGACCAGACTGCACTGAGGTAAACTGTGGTGAGGCAGGTCCGTCTCTGCAGCCAATTAACTTGATGTCCACACAGCTGATCAGTGATTCAAAGGCGTCTGCAGGGAGGAAGCTGTGTGTAGACCTCGTCTGTGTTCTTCACCGACACTGCAACGAGCTGCTGTATGCATATAATAACTAAGGCAACAATAACAACAAAGACAACAATAATGATAACAATAATGACAACACTTTCGAAAATGATAATTATATCACAAATGACAAGAATTACAACAAAATCAAACATAGTAAC
Source organism: Pagrus pagrus (assembly GCF_965226575.1). NCBI lineage: Eukaryota > Metazoa > Chordata > Actinopteri > Spariformes > Sparidae > Pagrus > Pagrus pagrus. The sequence continues at coordinate 1,288,637 of NC_140194.1, forward strand.
AACAATTACAACGACAACAATATCGCAAAAGACAACAATAATTACGACAGTAATAAAGACAAAGACAACATTAACGTCAACAACAACAATAATTAGAATGATAACGACAACAACAACTTTATTAATATATCACCTTTTATGTGAAGATGCAGCCCAAAGGATTAAAAGAGTCCAGGATAAAACATGTTGCACTAACAGGCAACAACTGCAATACATCAGAAAAGACAGGCAGACAGAACAAATACAGATAATAATATAGTACATAATAATACAAACATAATATATAAAACATAATCCAGTAAAATAATAGAGTTGATGCAGTTACTCTTTAAACTGAGTTCTAGGATCCATTGTGAGGCTGCTCCACAGTTCAGAGCATCAACATACTTTAACTGAAGTGTGGTAACGTCATCTCTTTTCTCTGAGTCCTGGCAGTTATCAGTAATCTTCCTGTGGACTTTGTAGGAAGCACAGTGAAGAGAGCTACAGTAATCTCAACATCGTGTAGTCACAGCATGTGTTCGCACTTCAGCAGCATTGTGGATTCAAAGTGGTGCAGTTTTGTTGCAGTGCTCCTCAGATGATATAAATTATATACATTTTTGCAACCTTGTTAAAATGGCTGATGGCGATCAGGATGTAAAACCCTGTTCCCTCCTGCAGAGACGACTCTACAAGTGAACATGTGTGAGTTCAGCTGTGAGGAGCCTCGAACGCAGCGCAGCATGCAGCTCACATGCAGCTCACATGAACACACACATCAAAGGCTCGACTCGCTGCGCTCGCATCATAATTATTGTAACACATGGACGCAGCGTTATCTTTGACACAGTTTAACACAGAAACACAATTTAATTACTGATCGACACTGGAGCGCTGTGATGACAACCCCCCGCTGTGTCCCCACCCTCCTCGTGCACACACACCCATCACAACCTCCCACCAGCTCCTCCTTTATCTTTTTCTTTGTTATTTTGGGTCACACTCGCACATTAAGCTCAGCAGGAGTCGTGGTGCTCCCGTGAAGCGCTGCAGCGACCCACCCGGGGCGTCGGGGAGGTTTGGTGCTCGATGATTACGTGAACTGTGAAATCAGCCACATTCATTCAGCAGAAACCTCGAGGGGGTCTCATCAGCAGCTGGAAGAAAATCACTCCCAAACAAGCTGGAGAACTACATTTTCTCCACAGCAATTTTCCCCTCCTGAACACTCCACGTCACGTGGAAAGGTATCATCATTCACAGGAGGAGCGGTGTTCGATGAAGCACTTCAGAATAATACCTGCACAGGTCGGGCTGCAGGAACATGTTTGACAGCTTACTGTAGGTAATATGAAATGTGAACGTGAAGCTCTGGTCACTGCAGCGGACTTCTTCTGACGTTAATACTATGTGAAACAGGATTTATCTGGACGTGTGTGGGCAGAGAGACACGAAACAACAGCAGAGAGACACAAAACAACAAGCAGAGAGACACAAAAGGACCTGAATGAGACACAAAACAGCAAAGAGACACACAACAACCACAAATAGAGACCAAACAAAGAACCCAAACTGGTGCCAAACTCAAGCCGGACACACGAGCTGAATAAGGAGCTACTCTCAGCTTCCTGTATCATTTACTGACTGCTGCAGCAGGCTGCAGGTTTCACCTGTCGGGCTGCCGAACCCTTTCAACAGGCAGACAGCGTGTGAAGGAGGAAAGGACCACTAACAGCTGCGTGTCGCTGCTGATGTGTTTGTATTCCTGGTCGTTGTGGACCGGGACGGACCGCCTCGGATCAGGGTTCAGCATGTTGACTTCAGTAAGCTGGACCGGTGACGACTGGAGGTACACGTGCTGTTCAGCAGACGGACGCCTCCCTTCACATGCTTTTGTCACGTTTTCTCTCCGCTGACTCTGAAGCCTTCGCAGTGAAAGCCTCTCAGCGCTGCTCACGGTGCTGCTTCACTAACAGACAGTGAGAACAGACAGGAAACACTTCACTGATGACGTGTGTTAGATCAGGCTGTGTGAGCAGGATGGTGTGTACATGATGCTTTATTCTTCAAATGTATATGAACATTAATGCATCTCTGGTTAACAACTTCTTGTGTTCAATGAGAGTAAAAGATGCTGCAGATACACCCTGCAGAGCTGTTTCAGCCCTCAGCTCCACTCGTATTTGCTCATTAGCAAACATTAGCATGCTAACACACTAAAAAAGGCATTTTAAGTCTGCATGATCCTTCCTATTGCAGATGTAAGTGTGTAAAGGCCTGCAGCGGTGTTATGGACCGCAGCTTTAAGAACAACCTCAACCACAGTAACGTTCACTTCACACCAACGTGTTTGACCAGAAAACAACCACGATGTCGCTCTTACCAAATCCACCAGACTCCAGTCACAAAAACAGTTATTTTAACATCGTAAACACGATTACATACAAAACAAAGCTCACTGAAACAATCCTGACTCATCAACAATCAGCCGCTCCAGTCTGACTGAAATAAACCCTTAAATTTACACAGATGTGGAAAATGTCAGGAGAGGCGGCGAGGACAGACGGCGTGTGGAGCCAGAACACAATCATTAGAGGCGGGAGGCGAGCAGAAGAAGATAGAGCGGAGAGGAGAAAATGACAGAAAGGGAAACAGAGGAGAAGAAATGATAGATGAGGGGGAGAGAAGAAGAAGAAGAAGAAGAAGAAGAAGAGACAAGAAATTGATGGAAAGGGAAATGGAGGAGGAGAGATGAGGAGGAAGGAAAGAGCTGAAGAGTGTTTAGAAGAAAACAGAGGAGGAGAAAGAAGGAGGACAAGAGGATAAAAAAGGAAATGAGGACCGGAGAGAGGATATCAGATGTGTGAAGAGGAGGAGGAGGAGAAGAAGGGATGAAGGAGGAGAAGACAGAAGGATCTGTGGGCTCTTCACTGATCGACAGCGCTGATGAGTATTTTTAATCCTAATTTAACAGTTTCCTTCCAACTTTCCTCCCACGCTGATTACTGACATCAAAGTGTCGGTGTGCTCCTCAGGCCCTTCACCTCCACGCTCTGATCGTCTCGCTGCGCTTCATCCAAACTGAATCCAGTTCAATCGCAGATAAACTGCGTGTTTTTATAAATAGTGTCCGCTGGCTCTAATCTCTCTGCACACAGGTGATTACTGCGCAGCATCCGAACGTGAGCTCTTTACAGCTCTCTTCAATTTAACTTTCAGATGTTTTCATTGGATCTGTTATTTCTTTACTGTTTCTATGCTGCAGCAGATAAACTGGACCAGAATGCAGAAGACAAGATGGAGAAGCAGGACAGAGAAACACAACAAGACTCGACAAAGACTGAACTACTGACCGGACCTGAACACAAAGTACACCAACGAGGGGGTGAGGTGCAGCTGGAGGAACACAGGTGAGGGTACACTCGAGGACCTAGAGGAGCCTCCAGGAACCTTTTGTGGTTCCTCACCATTGCGGCTGTGGAGGAACCTTTTCAGTCCAAAAAGGTTCCTCGAACAACCTTCACAGAAGGGTTCCTCAAGTCTGGGCTTCAATTTTGACCTTGTTCAAATTATCATTATTATTATTGTTGTTGTTGTTGTTGTTGTCGTTGTCAGAGACATGTTACCACCACAATATGGTTGTTTATGATACTGAGTGGGTAAACACAAGGAACAGGGCGGGGCTGATGAGACAGATGTGAGACAGGTGAGGAGCGAACAGGAGGAAACACCACACGGACCCGGAAAACACATGAAGCCCAAATAAAGCGATGCTGAGCTCAGGTAGACGTCTCTGTGTCTGATGTTGATGAATGATAAAACATAACTTTTGGAATCAAATTGGCTTTAAATGAATCAAATCATCACTTAATAACATCTGATACTGATCCACCTCCGGGAGAGAATCAGCTGTTTTCAGTGCGAGCGCAGCCTCACCGTGTCACGTTCAGGTGACTTTCTAATGTCTCGTGAAATCTGAACATCTTATCAGTTCCTGCAGGCTGAAATATACGTGACGATCACAGGCTTCGCTCTCTGGTCTCTCAGCGAGGTCTCCAGCTCCTAACAACAGGACGTCTCTACGACCGACATCTCTACAACTCTGCAACACAGCAAAACAATCTAGATGGATACACAGCGTGACGGGTCAGAGGGAAGATATGAGGTTTAGATTTTGAGGTGAACTGTCCCTTTAAAACAGCCCATTCTCTTTTGTTTCCAGCTAATCAGCTGTTTTATTGGCCTGTGGTTGTTGTGAAGGCTGTGAGGTGGCTGCTGCACTGCCTCTGATGTTCCCTCACTGTTTTCTGCAGCACTTCGTGTCTCGTCGGTTTTAAAGCTCCGGCTGCGCTCTGATTATTTTTATCTTCGTTATGTGAAATTAAACCGAACAAGTGCAGAGTCAGCTGATGTGCAGACTCTGTAGACTTGATGACTGCGGGGGGAAATGTGGCGCTCGCCGTCCTCCACACCTCTGATCCTCTGAGGCGAGACTTAGCAGGGTCGGTTACCATGGCGATCTCATGATGTAGGATCAAGCATCAAACAGCCGACAGGTGTGCAAAACATGCTGTTCGTCACACAAACAGGCAGAGGTGCAGCTGGATGGAGCATTTAATATATCATGTCATGTTGTCAGAGGTGGAGTCCGACAGCTCGGTCCTCGTTTGATTGGTTCTGCACGTGACGGCTTGAGCGAGGAGGATGACTTCACAGGAAGTGACGAGAAACCAGACGCAGATCTCAGACTGACGGGACGGTCGGTATTCACGTGAAGAGGAAGTCTGCCGCTTTCAGAATAAAGGTCAAGGGGTTTGAAGCAAGCAGCAATCATCGTGTGCCGGAGTGAAGAGAATAAATCCAGCTCGACATTTCAGCAGCTGTTATCACTCCACACATGATGATGACATCAGAAGTGAGTCAGTTGGCGTCTCGCAGCTAACGAAGTGAAATACTCCACATTAAATAAGAGTTATGAGTCCAGTCCGGAGGGAGGTGGGCTGTATTTTTAGGAGCTTCTGAAGACTGGAGAGGCTCTGATGTGCTCAGAGGATGTGTTCATCTTACATGAGGCTGACTGTGTAGACTTAATTATTTAGATACTAATAATATTTCTCTGAGTTCGTTAGCTCTTTGTTAAGACTGGTGGGCCGAGAGGGACCAACACGAGGCTCATTACCAGCCTGTGTTGTCGCTGCAACAGAGGAGCCGAACTGAATTTACAATTAGATTAGCAACAACAAAAAAAGACTCGGGTTACAAAAAGCGTTCGTTGCACATGAAGATCCGAGTGAGGACAGGACTCAGAGTCTGCCCATCCTGTCCTCCAGAAAATACATTCATATGATACTGATTCATTTTGTCAGGAGCATTTAGAAGACAATGTAATTGCTGTCTGAATTATGTTTGATGGGAATGTTTTTTTCTTTTACTGACAAAATGTGAAGAAAGGAAATATTTTGACACATTTTCCTTCTAAACAGAAAAATCCAACCGTCCACCGTCTGAGTTCAAGTTTCTCTCTGACTGAACGCAGACGAGCTTCATCTCCTCGTTAACTCATCGTCGAACACATTTCATTCAAACCGACACAAACTGAACCAGTCACCAGAACAGTGTTGGTTTGGTTCGGTCCAAATACATCCTCAGTTCACAGAGTAACGTGAAAACATTGCAGCTCTACACGTCGCTCACAGTCACGAAGCTAACGTGCTGAAGATTAGCAGCAGAATGTTAACCATGATCACCGTCTGTGTTCAGTTTAGTTCAGGAGTTAGTCGTGGACACACTGAAGTTTCATGTGAAAGGTAAAGTCAAGAGATCACCTGAGCGTTATCACTGTCTTCACCGAGAGCATGTTAGCATGCCAGCTAGCTGCTCGCACGGCTGCAGAGTCCTGGTCATGCACGAGTCTCCTCAGCTTGTTGATTGCACACAGCTGAGACACGGTGACATCATTCAAAAGAAGTCTAACACAATGTGAAAAGTCTCAGTGTGTTGTTATAACACACACACACACACACACACACACACCCACGTCCACGCAGCAGACTGCAGCTCGTCCTGTCAGCTGGTTAACAGACTATAAAAACATTATTAGCACTTTAACACCTCTGGTCCACCGTTGTGTCACCTCCCTGACAGAAGGAGATATTTTCATTTTGAACTCATTTCATCTGCAGCCCGCTCTGATGCCTTTTTATATTTTCCCCTCTCGACAGGATGACCTCCGTCGCGTGGTGGTTGGTTCTGATGGAGATGAAACCTCCTGACAGACGGAGATATTCCTCTTTAACGTCTGCAGAGCTCCTCCTGAGCGATCAGCAGCAGGAGCATCTGTCACAACGCTCCCACAAAACCTTTAAAGCATCTCGTTAAGGCTTCGTTAGCGAGGTCTGAAATGACTGAACATAATGGTTTTAATTAAAGGGAACATTTTAATCAGTGTCTCCTGTTGTAGGGAAGAACTGGGCAGTGTTTTAATTGTAGTGGCCGTTTGAAACACGTCCGCTGGAGCGAGGCTGATTGCTGACTGTGAGGAGAATCGAGCAGGTGAATAAAAATCAATTTGTTTTCCTCTCGGTTGATTTTGCTGTTTGCATGAATGAGGCGACGATCCGTCTCTGTGTCTTCGTGGTCATGCTATAAAATATTTCATGAAGACATTTTGATGTAAAGAAAGAGAAGAATAAAGTCGCTTTTTAAACGTCATGTCTCACTTTTTATTTTCACCTCAGTGTCATTTTAGAATTATAATTAGCAAACTGGCCCTTTAATTATCTGGTTTGGTGTCGTAGCTGTTCAACAAGTCAGACGTTCAGTCAGAGATCCAGACGGCCTCACGTTTATAGAGCTGCAGAGAGGATGTAACTGGAGGGAGCATCGCTCTGGTTCCTCTGTGGGGTTATTGAACTGGATTTTGGATTATTATAGAAAATAATCTCTGAGGCAAACACAAGTTTATGACACTGACACGTGTTTGAAGCGTAAATTAAACGTGTAGCAGTAAAAAGCTAATGCTAGGCTACAAACAGACGACATCACGGTCACATGACTTCAACGTCTCCACCACTGAGCGTCTCACTGCACAGTTACTATCCAGGTTTCTATAAACTGACGGACTAGTTTAATGTCCCCGACAACCTCTGTAGTCTCATTCAGACACTTGCTAGTGTAACCTAGATGAGTAAGACAATAAACTGATATAACTTAAGATCAAACCTAAAAATAAGCAAACACAATAATTATTGTGTTTAATGTAACAGGATGTCATAAAAGCAGTTTACTGTTCAATTTATTATTATTTTGTGTGTATTAGCAGGTATTCCTTTGTCATATAAGTTCAGTGTGAAGACGATGTTACTCGCAGTTAAGCTAAAGCAGCCTGAACAACTGTCCTGCTGTGTACTTTGTGTTTTCATTTGTGTAATGTGTAGCTAAGAGCTAAAAAAAAAAACAGAGCTTAAGTTGGTCAAGTTGCCTCACGGCGGAGAAAAAGCGAGAGCAGAGCCGCCATTTTAGGGTGCGGTTTGTATTTAAGTTGATAGTTAATCTGTATTTCAGCACTATTACTTTATTTTCATTTAATTTCCTGGATTATGTGAAGCTAAAATGCCTGCATGTGCGTTGCCTTGTTGTATGGCAGGCCAGGTTTTTCAGTCGGGATCGCGGGTGTGTGAATACACCTGGAGCCGTGGAAACAAGATGGCGAGCTTCCCACAGGAGAGAGAGTCGAGCGAGGATCACCTGTGCTGCAAGACTCACCTACACACGTGGACAGACACTGATCTGACACTGGGGTCGTGGTAGGACAGAACTGACTGCAACACACAGTGAATCTCATTTGGACTGAGAAAGGACTTAACCAAGAGACTGGTCATATATCAAACTGAAGAAATCTGAGTTATTGATTATATTGATCTGTGAGATCTGATTGAGTTGTATTTTTGATACATTTGAATTTTTTTTTCTTTTATTTATTCACTTTTCAGTATTGTGTGCCAGTTTGGTTTTACATGAATGGGTTTTGTGAAAGTGATTCAAAGCTTAAATAGAGCTGGTTAAGCAACTTAAAGAGATAGAAGAAAATTATAACTAAAACTCATAAATAGGCCTAAACTGAGATAAAATGAGAACTTAGACTGAGTAAACTCAAAATGGATACCAAGAACTAAACAACCAACATAGGAAACCTAAATACAAAATTATATCTCAACTCAAATAGGTTGGATTGAATCCAAATAAGATCAATAGGGAAAAATAACCTTATTTTTCTGAGGTTGGGTTTCCTTTTGAATGGTTGGAGGGAGATTGAACGATTCATGTTGTGTATGTGTTTGTGTAAAAGTGTTTTGGTACCATCAATGATTGCTGTTCTTGTAATAGTTTTTCTATATAAATACGCCGGCAGTTAAAACTCACTGGTCTGTGGTCTGTGATTCTTAAACACTAATATCACCACTCTTCCTGAACCTAGACTCTGGTCCTACACCTAAAGTGCTACATTAGCAACCACTAACAGTTTTTAACACATGAAGAGCTTTATAATTAAACTGTTGGTCACTGATGAATAAAACATGTAGGTATCTTCAGTCTGTGGCAACAACACATCTTATTTCACACATTCAACAGGAAGTGTCCAACTGATTTGTGGGTCTCAGGACACTTTTTTCTTTCTGTGCATCCTGAAACTTTTGGGGCCATTTTTCTTCATTTACTCTCTGAGATTAAACTGTCACATAAACAAGACAGAGAGACTCAGTTTTTCACTTTCCTCCACTCTCATGGATCATCCACCTGTGGTCTGCAGCTCATCCCGCCTCCAGCTCCAGCCAAGCAGGAACCTAAGAAGAATCTTTATTGTCAGTTATCTTTTACATGGAACATGTAAACACACCTGAAATTAGTCCTCTGCATTTAACCCATCACTAGCTACACACATGGTAAGTGCACATACTTCAGACTAGGAGCAGTGGGCTGCCGTGTCAGGCGCCCGGGGAACACAACCTGAGAGACACAACAGAGGTCCTGTGGCCGTCACAGTATTCAGCATCGTCTTCAGCACCACGCAGGACGGCTGACAAGAAGATCTGATCAAGCTGCTCTCAATCTACAGGAAAAAGTAACGATCGTTCATAAACAAGTTTCTAGACTTCAACCTGGAGGATACTTGACAAACTGCAAAGGATGGCAGCAGATCATGAACTGAATCTCCCGATCAGAAAACACGTCTGTCTCCCATCCAGCAGCTGCACATCTTCTGATGTTGACTGAAAACCTCGGTACTGCAAACTTCTTAAACGAAGTGAAGCAAACACTCTGAAGTTCATGCCGGGCTCCTCGTGATGAATGGCTCTGTGTGGCTCATGCTGTAAGTTTTAAGAATAATTCCCTGACTCTCTCCGGACCAGCGCTCACACTGCATGTGTCCTTGTCGCGGCTCTCAGCTGTCGGCCTGAGACTGTTTGATACCAGGAAGCTGCATAAATGAACCACAGAAAAACATAATGTCTTTCACAGGCGCTGCAGAGCTGCAGGCAGACGAGCGTCCATCACATCTGGTGGTTACCCTGCATCATGTTAAAGAGGTTGTGATGAAGTATTTGTTGTATACAAGATCTCTGACCCTCAACTTGACGCTTCACAATCGCCTCGTCATGCACATCAAGAATCACAGAAGACGTTTGATTGTTGTCGTCTGGCTTTTCATCACGGTTTGTCGGTCTGCGTGTAATCGAACCGACTGACCTGCTTCCAGGATTCCTGTAAAGATCACCGGCTGCTGAACCACAGACGGCTGATTGTTGATGAGATGTATTCATATTCACTGGACCTGGTGTGTGTGTGTGTCTGTGTGTGTGTGATGACATTTCATTTGACATTTGTTGGTGTCGACAGGATTAAAGAAATGAACGTCACACACCGCTGCCCTCAGACGCTCGTCGCTCACTTCAGATGAACAGCTGTTATTAACGACTGGAGAGGCTCAGTGAAGTGGAGCGAGCAGAGCTCAGCACGGTGCAGCGTTGTTCTCTGTTCTTCACCCCTCTGCTGTATGTGCATCGTGTCTGTGTCTCTGGACAAGTTTAGTTCCTGTATCACAGCCTGATGTCGTCTTCCTCTGTTACCAGAGAGCTGCACTGAGCTAAAAACACCTCACTGAGCCACGCTGTGGTTCATTTTGAGTCCCACACCGTCCGGCTTTCAAACACTTGATTCCTCTTGTCAACATGAGGTTTCTTCTTGGAGGACAGAAGTGCAGCGTTTGTGGAAACGCGTCACAGACTTACTGTCTGACCGACTGCATCAGGTTACACATTATTGCTCAGGTATATGAATTTATATGTTGATGTTTGTATGAAGCGAACACACAGCGCCGTGAACAGCTGGCAGAGCTCAGCATGCTGTGCTGCCTGTAAGCCACCATGTGATTTATGTTTAAGTGTGTTTGAGCTTCAGTGCTGAGATCGTGAGTCCATGCAGGGACGTGCAGAAGATGTTAGAGGGGGAGGGGCCCTAAGACCAAAGATATTATAAAATGATCTTTAGACAATGAGTGACAGATTCCTGCATCTCATATGCTTCAGCATCACGTCATCATTTAATACGAGCACGTCCTCATGTGGCTGCAGTTTGTAATGAGCTCCACTAGAGGGCGTCCTCACACATCACTTCATCTACAAACAGGGAGCGACTGGTTTAGTTCATATCAGCAGCTCGGACCTTCAAGAACATGACGATGGATGCACCATGTTGAGTTTGGAAGCGTCATCTTATCGGCTGCCATCAGCAGAGATGTTCTGAAATTTCATTTCTTTTTTCAGCTGACACAGAGGATGTGATGTCAGATGTGATGGAGTATCAGAGCTCGTCAGCACGATTCAGTCTGAGAACAGTGGATGGTGTTTTTAATCACATGAGTTGGTCGTCATAAGAAAACCAACAGCTGATTTTTAAGCTTTAAGATATTTGGAAGACATTTTTCGCCATTTAAGTCGGAGTACAACGTCCCAACCACCAAGTGATGATCCCCAAAGCCTCGTCACAGTTCAGGTGATGATTATCTTTGTATCTCTTTGTCATGTTGAGATATGATGTCATGAATTAAAAACGGTGTAGGGAAGACAAGACGCACCTTCAACCTCTGGATTGACCAGACAGGTTCAAAAATAAATAAGTAATAAACTAAATAAGATGTTAAAATACTTGTACACTTTTTTGGCTGACTGACTGAAAATACGTCTGTCACTTGAACTGACACTTGAATAGTTTAATTTAACAGCAATATTAAATAGTCAGATTTGGCCCAATAGGCAGAATATAGAAATGTATTATCAATCAGAGAAAAAAAGACTTAAAAGACAAAATAATATTATAATCTGAATGAAACATATTGATGAAGGTTCTCAGTCATCCAGGTCATGGTAATAATTCTGTGCTGTATCGTCGGGTTGCCTACGATAGTAGTATTTCTTACAATTTATTTAGTTTTAAAATATTGTTTATTTTGTCTGCGTGTCTGAGAATATTAGTGTTTAACAAACTTAATTTAAAAGTAAAATCAAACTTTATTACTTTGTGGTTTAATAATTCATGCATGAACGAGTTTATGAAGCAAAATGAATTAATCCGACACAAAAACTTTACTTTGCTTTTGTTTATTGAAAAAGTAAAAGAATGAAATAACTTCTGTCTTCTGTCTTATTTATTTAAAGGTTCTCCAGTAATCTGTGACAGTGTGAAACACTTGTTATAGAAACACTGATTAGACAATACAAAGGTTTACATTTGGCACCCAGACATTTAAAAAGTGTGCAGACACTTCTTAAACATGAGTATTTTCTTCTGATGATTTCAGTCTTTAAGGCAGGTGATGTTATCAGAACAAGTTAGTGTCCATTAGATAATATCAATCAGTGCTGGTGTAGTAACAAGAACTGTGACACAAAAAACATTGATCAGAAGAAACAACATATACACTGTACATCCCCTTTAAATGAACATTTATTACATTAAATGATGTGAATCTTTCTGTAGAAAATCAAATGTTTGTTCTACTCAGTGTGATTGACAGGAGAGATGATCAGAGGGGCAGAGTTTTTACCACCATCATTACTACAAGGACAGAAGTATGGGTAGAGTTTCTGAGTGAAGCAGCAGCCAGTAAAGGAGTAGATAAGAGCTGCAGCATCAACGTCATAAAAGGAGACCAGACCCTCCTCATAGTCCACAAACACCCCCACCTTCTCAGGCTGACACTTCAGAGAGAGACGGACTGAAGAGGCAGCATAAGCTTGGTACTCATTTTTATTCCTCAACCATATCGTCCAGTAACCATTCTGAGGAGACACTGTGATCTTTTCCTTCCTGTTGATCGACTCTCTGGCCACTCCTAAACCCCACTTAGTCTTCTCTTTAACTTGAACCTCATAATAAAATCTTCCTGAAGAGAAACTCTGCTTTGCTAAGACAACAATGTAATTTTTAAATCTCTCTGGGTTGTCTGGGAGATTCTTCTTTACATCGGTATCATATACTTGTTTTCCATCATCAGACAGGATGAGGTTGGGATGTGCCGTATCAGGATCGAGTGTCACATCCACTGCATACTGCTGGACCCTCTTCAGCTGGACCTCAAGCAGCTTCTTCATCTGTTTACTGAGCGTCTCCTCCAGCTGATTCACAGCTCTCACCACAGTCCCCTCATATGAAGGTGGACGGACGCTGACTCCTGTCCAGTCCTTGGTGGGTGGAGCAGCGTTCAGTGATGGGAAGCTTTGGAGGAGGTGGAGGTGGTCTTCAGACTGTGAGAGCTGCTCCACCTCAGAGCTTCTCTTCTCCAGCTCAGAGATTTCCTGTTCCAGCTCTCTGATGAAGCCTTCAGCCTGTTTCTCTGTCTCTCTCTGCTTCTCTTTGATGGTGTCGATGAGCTCGGCCTGGCTTCTCTCAACAGACTCCTTCAGAGCGGTGAAGACCTGAACACCAGCTGCTATCTCTCTGTCTGCATCTTTCTCACTGAGCTCCACTGAGCGCTTCATCTCCTGAAGCTTCAGTCGTCTCTTCTGGATCATCTGCTGAATTTCAGCGTCTGTCTTCCCCAGCTCGGCCTTCTTTCCTTCATATTCTTCTTTCAGAGGAACAACATCATGTGTCTTGTGGTCTGAATAGGTGCAGAGCATGCAGACACACATCTGGTCGGTCTTACAGAACAGCTCCAGCAGTTTATCGTGCTTCGTACACATCCTGCCTTCCAGGTTCTCCACAGGGTCGATCAGCTGATGTCTCTTCAGGCCTGACTTTGTCAGATGAGGCTCCAGGTGAGTCTCACAGTAGGAGGCCAGACACACCAGGCAGGACTTCAGGGCCTTCAGTTTGGTTCCAGTGCAGTCGTCACAGGGAACTTCTCCTGGTTTGGAAACTTGTTGCTCTGAGCTGCTGCTGCTGGCTTTCTGTTGAGCTGACTGTCTGAACTGAGCAGCCATCTCAGAGATGAACATGTTGACCTTCAGCTCAGGTCTGGTGTTGAAAACCTCTTTACAGTTGGGACACTGACACTTGTCATTTTTATCCCAGTGTTGAGTGATGCAGGTTTTACAGAAGTTGTGTCCACATGGTGTGCTGACTGGATCAGTGAACACATCCAGACAGATGGAGCACAGGAACTGATCTTCAGTCAGCAGACAGCTGGCAGCAGACATGTTTACAGTCTGAGGACAACAAGTAAGAAAAAACAACACTGTAATTACATATCTATTAATTATCAAACTATGATTAGTGGAGTATAAGGAGAGTCATACTGAATTATTTTCTTGTTGCATGCATTCATACAAGTTCAAACACTGAACCCAGCCGAGAGCCGAATTCAGAAAGAAAACGATCACACAACATCACAAACAACACATTTTGTGTTCACAATGTGCATGTGTCAGCAGCTGTTCTCCTCAGACAGCTCATTACACAGGTTTAGTGTAGCAAAAAGGTTTGAAGTTAAAGGTGCAGTTGGTAAGTCTTATAAAAGTAACTTTTTGTCATATTTGCTAAAACTGTCACTATGTAAAGACAGCATTACATGTAACTAGTAATCTGTAAAAAAAACCAAAAAACAGGCTCATTTAGCGACCGAACAAAAAGAACCAATCAGAGCCAGGATGGTGTCTGATGGAGTGTCTGACAGCTGTCAATCACTGCTCACGCACACACTGCAGACAGCCCCCTCCCCCTTCCTCCTCAGCTCACGCTAGCTCGGTCAAGCTCATATCTCCAAGAGCGGCTTCAGGAGCTTAGAGAAAGTAACGGCACAGCAACAACCATCAGCGAGGAAAAGACTACCGATACCTCCGTTACCAACAACAGCATACACAGCAAAGACGAGTAAAAAGAGGAAGCCGGAGCCGGAGCCACTACTCCGTAGTGCATATGATGTTACTGTGATGTTGCAGTCGGGCTAACGTTAGCTTGTTTCCGATGCTAGGGCTAACGTTACTGGTTGGCGTTGTTATATTAGAAAGTAGCAGAAAATATCTTTATGAAGTGACCTGGCAGTCTTAATGTTTCTGTGCTCTCACAGATAAATGTTGACATATGTGGTTTACTGGCCATTTGGCAATATTCACGAGTTTCGGTTGTAAAACAAACATCGAAGTAACTGACTGAGATCAGTGTGTGCTGGGTTTTTACTCAATACATATTGCTGCAGATTACTTTTCATGTCGACTTGATTTATTTCTGCTCGCTTGTTGGCCAGCAGTGTTGACTATTCACAACAGTAAAGTCTAGTGTTGCGGCCAGCCTCCTGGGGAGGGACTGGAGGCAGGGCAGGAGAGCGGGGGAGGGGGAGGCATCTGAAATTTGTACTTGTTCAAATTTAATGCTAAGTCCTCTCTCTCCTCAAAGTTACCGACTGCACCTTCAAGGCTGCTTAGCAAAGTGTGTAACAGCTTTGTAAGTTGTAAAAAATTGATTTTATACTTTTATGGTCAATTAAAGAAACTGTTGCATGAAACAGATACTGTAGAGTTCAAAATCCAAAGTGTGTCCATGCTTACTAAGTTAGCTTTGAGCAGAACCAGTTTATCCGGTGTTACTTGTTCTGTTTCTTTTCCTGTCGTGGTTGGATTCAGGTACTTCCTCATATATGTGGGCCTGCAGGATGTGGTACAACAACCTGACTTTACTACGACGTTAGAGCATCAAAGTTACAGGAAAGAAACAGGTCAGAAAATATGAGTAAATTAGCTTCAGCTAAAGCTGACTGACTTCACTCTGTCTGAACTTCACGAGCTGCAGTTCAGTGACTGTGGTTCAGTTTGACCTGTTCTGAAGGTCAGACAGAGTTTACATCTTGTTTTAATCTAAAATGACACATTATCACATAAAAAGTCTGTGTGTCAGTGTACTCACCAGTGTTTGCAGAGATTCTGCTGTTTTTAGAGAAAACCTGATGGATTCAGTTGAATCTCTCTGAGAGAAACGGAGACTCGTCTGAACTGCAGCTCAAACTTTCACTTTCCTTTCACAGATGTGACGCAGCTTTTCCTCCTGTAGCTCCTCCTCTCAGTGCAGCTCTGTGAGTGAGGCTTGATTGGCTCACTGGGCAACAAGATGAGTTTTTACAAACAGCAAAACAACAAAAACTACATTTACAAATAGACATTTTCCAGAACAGGCTGTATGTTTTGGTGGACCGGCTACAGCGCTCCCTCTCCACTCCAGTGTTCAGCTCACTGTTGAGTCTGTAAACTGAAGAACTAAAGACAACCAGAGATGGAAAATGAGTCACATGAGGTTTCTCTCTGATCCTGGAGTTTCAAACGTAGTGAAGTAAAATACTTCTTTCAAAAACCTCTGAATGTCTGAAATGTTCAGTAGCAAATAATAAAACTACTGACCTTCTCATCGACCTGAGCTCTACTGAGTTTAACATGACTAATAATAATAATTTAACATTCAACACATTGTGACCATTCACATGTCACACGTGTGATGAGGGCTTCGACAGTAGACGTCAGTGTGTTTTTAAAGCACAGAATTATCACATTTTGAAACGTGGATCCGAGTGTGAAGTGTGAAAACAAACGTGACACAGACCCTATTACAACACACACACACACACACACACACACACTGAGCTGATGGAAAATATCAATTCACCTCACATCCACACCAGCAGCAGCCTGCTGACTCTCCCTCCTCTGCTCATTGCTCATTTCTTTACTCCAGTCCTGAGAATAATGTGACAGTGAATGTAAATCACCTCTTCTCCTCCGTCTGTAATCACAGCCTCTCCTGCAGGGCTCTCAGCCTCCTGTCAGACGAGCCGGTACTTCAGCCCAGCACAGTCAGATACTCGCTCTGTACCGCCCTGAACCTCCGGATGTGACACCGCTGTGAGGCTTTATTGTTGCTTTGATCACAGACGAGGTCATTTTATTTTGCTTCTCAGTACAGAGCGAGGAAGTCAGTGGGCACGGTCCTTTCAGTCGTAGAAGTACTTACATTATTTACGAAGTAAAAGTATCAAGACATTAAAGGCAGCCGCAGAGATTACTACTACTACTGCAAGTGTGACAGAAGTATTATAAATCCTACTGTGGCTCCAGAGGAAGCTGCATGTAGTCTGAAAAACTGCCTCCAGTGATGTCACTCATCAGCAAAGTTGCATTGTGGGTAATGTCAGCTCTGGGTTTGTGAGCTCCTTCATGCTGCACGAATGACAGAACAAACAGTTATTAATAAAGAAGTTCACATAAACACTTGTGCATGTTTTTAATCTGCGTCACGATGAACGTAAGCAGCAGCAAGATGGAGGTGAATCTGTGGTCGGCCTCTTCACATCAGAAGTTAAACATCTGGGAGACACTGACTGTGTGAGCACCGAGCATCGATGTTATAAACACAGAGTCAGCTGTGCCCGGTCGGATCAGAACACGGTCCGCCTGTCGAGTGCAACAGCCTGATCTGAGATGTTGTGGTGGAGACGGGTCACTGTGGGCACGACAGGCTCTGATCTCACGTTGTTGAGTCCGTTTCCTTTTCCTGCGACCAGACATCAGCCAGGAGCAGCGTTGAACCCAGCTGGAGTAGCATGGCTCTTATGACAGTGACAGGAGCTCCCAGCTGCTGAGTTATTCATATTAATTATCCCAGTTTGATGCTGAAGTTGCATCTTCATTTGCACTTTCAAAACACTACCAACCCCTGAACATCACAGTTGTGTTAAAAGTGTCGTCTTCTCTGCTCAGCAGCAGCACTCAGTGTGAGTGATGCTGTCGGACTGACATGTTAAATCAACAACACACACACGCTGCTGATTTAAAACCCCGGCAGGCCTTCTGGCTGAAACTTCAGGTGGACCTTTTAATTGCAGTGTTTATTAATGCAGGGTGCCTCTGTTGGATTCAGAGTTTTAATGAAGACAGTCGTCTGTTTATTCAGCTCTCAGGTCCTGACGGCAGCAGCTTCATCTCTCTGTTAAACTTACTCCTGTTTCATCAGGAACAACAGTGCCCCCAACAGCATCCAACATCCACAATGAAATCTGACACAAATATGAAGAAATGACAACTTCTTACAAACACAGTCCATAAGGTCGCTGCATGTGAAACATAACTGTGTGTAATATCTGGTGTGTGTTTGTGTGGTGGGTCATAAAAAGACACACTTGTTCACAGTCCTGTCAATCATCACGACTCAAAGCAGCTTCTTATTCACGTCACTTTTAATACCTGATTCTTTTGTAGCACATCGGTTTTAAAAATAGTCACCTCTAAAATATTCATATTTCTACTGACTGAGTGATTCACCGGATGAGTGCATTTACAAAAGGACAGTCAGCGCAGGAAAAGATGCAAACACCGGCCCGCTTCCTTCACAGCGTCTGCAGCAGAACTGAGCCGACGGCACAGACCTGCTGCTGTTCACCGTCCGGCAGGGAGCGATCGGAGAGTCAGCACGTCTGTGGCGTTACTCCAGCTCGGCTCCTGCTCACCTCTCTCAGCATTCAAGCTTCTCACTGTCGACTCCAAAAAATCCTCCCTGCGAACTCCCCAGAGCCGACACAAGCCTCCGCCTCCACACAGACTCTCAGGAGTCCTCTGAACAATGTCCTCAGGCACTGTGGAAACACACACTCTCTCTCATACACACACACACACACACACACACAGACACACACACATACACATACACAGACACAGACACAGACACACACACATACACAGACACACACACAGGGACACACACACAGCGGCTCCAAGGTGTTTGCTTCAGGTGGTGGAGCGTCCTCCGTCAGTCGTCAGGCTCAGTGACACACTGCTCCACGATCTCCCTCAGGTTCGGGTTTTCCATGGCAGCCGCCACTCGCTCCTTATCGTTGATCTGCTTGTTAACTGGAGACACAAACGTCACTGAGACACTGAACAGCAACGACACAACACAAACACACGACGCTGTGACCTCGACAGCACGGCAGCGTCACCGTGGAACTGAGTTGTTTTTTTTAGTTTTGACATTTTAAGTTTGTTGCGACACCGACTGCTGAAAGAGTGTGTTGTTTGTTTTTGTGAAATTGCGTGAACTATATTCACAACGATATAAAAACAAAGCAGCAGCATTTTATTAGTTCAAACTAAATGAAGGTTACTGAGACGACGACAGTAGCTGCTCGCTTGTCTCGGCGTTCTTCAGACAAAGCCGGCGAGGACGTCTTTGAAAAGTATTCTCTAATCGGGATTTTGGGTCGAGCTTCTTAAGCAGACGATCAAAGCCGATTGGTTCGGCATCGTATCGCTGGACATACAATATGTAACCACGTCAGTAATTTCCATCCCTGGTTTGCTCTTTTTGTCACGTGTAGCGCTCCAGCTGTGTTCGGCTGAGTCGTGCTTTGTTGACACCACCAGCATCTCCTCGTGAGCCTTCACAGTCTGCTCAGACTGGACGCTGTGTTTGCGTGAAGTGGTGAAACAAGTTTGTCGTGTTTGTCGCTGTTTTCTTGCATAGTTTGCACATCATAGTGTTTTATTGGAGGTCTGAACTCTTGTAGCTAATCCACGTCCACACGATTTAACTAGCTTCCTGTTTAGGTGCAAGATCCTCGATGGAGGCTGACGCGCTGCTCAGCTCAGCCTCGTGTTGTTAATGAGACGACACACTGCGTCATCACACAGCTACATCCTGATGATGAGGCACTTTTTAATCATGTAAAGCTTCAGACTGGTGTTATCCAGAACGATATGATATGACACGGCTCTGATTCATGGTCCCCAGAGGAAATCTTACGCACTTTGATGATCTCCTGATTTTTTCTTTTGGCATCAGGTCAAAGCTTTAAACATCAAAACCTTAGACAGTAACGCTGTCTGTGCTGCAGAGCGCAGAACACAGAACATCACACGGCTGAGAAAACCTGGCTCAGCGGGAGGTTGTTTTAATCTTAATGAAACAGTTCAGTCCTTTAAATTAGAAAATAAAACACTCACTGTCTTCCTCCGTAGAGTGGGTTCCTTCTGAAATGTAAATTTCCAGCTGAGAAGAGAAAGAAAGAAAAACAACCGCCGTTAACAGGCAATTTGTTCTTTGTTGAATTTCATGCAGCTCCGATACGAGAAATGAAATTAAGAACAAAGTGAGGAGCGTTTTAAACGCTGGCTCGGTTTGAAAGAGAAATGGGTTTGGACTGGAAACCGCAGGACGGACATCAGTCGAGAAAACGGGACACGAGCAGCTCACAGCAACAAACACCTTAATAATGTAAACTGGTGACGGTACGGATGCTCAGAAAACAGATGAAGCGGAAAATCAAACGGAACATCCACAAATATTATTCTATTAATCTCCCTCTCTCTCTGTTGTGTGTAATGTTGTTCCTTCCTCTTCACTCATAAATCAGAATGTCTGATGATATGATCCCTCCTGATGTCACCTGATGTAACCTGATCCCACCTGATGTGACCTGATCCCACCTGATGTCACCTGATGTCACCTGATCCCACCTGATGTGACCTGATGTGACCTGATCCCACCTGATGTGACCTGATGTGACCTGATCCCACCTGATGTAACCTGATGTCACCTGATCCCACCTGATGTGACCTGATCCCACCTGATGTCACCTGATGTCACCTGATCCCACCTGATGTGACCTGATGTGACCTGATCCCACCTGATGTGACCTGATCCCACCTGATGTCACCTGATGTAACCTGATCCCACCTGATGTGACCTGATCCCACCTGATGTCACCTGATGTCACCTGATCCCACCTGATGTGACCTGATGTGACCTGATCCCACCTGATGTGACCTGATGTGACCTGATCCCACCTGATGTAACCTGATGTCACCTGATCCCACCTGATGTGACCTGATCCCACCTGATGTCACCTGATGTCACCTGATCCCACCTGATGTGACCTGATGTGACCTGATCCCACCTGATGTGACCTGATGTGACCTGATCCCACCTGATCCCACCTGATGTCACCTGATCCCACCTGATGTGACCTGATGTGACCTGATGTGACCTGATCCCACCTGATGTGACCTGATGTGACCTGATCCCACCTGATGTCACCTGATGTGACCTGATCCCACCTGATGTAACCTGATGTCACCTGATCCCACCTGATGTCACCTGATCCCACCTGATGTGACCTGATCCCACCTGATGTGACCTGATCCCACCTGATGTCACCTGATGTCACCTGATCCCACCTGATGTGACCTGATGTGACCTGATCCCACCTGATGTCACCTGATGTGACCTGATCCCACCTGATGTCACCTGATGTCACCTGATCCCACCTGATGTGACCTGATCCCACCTGATGTGACCTGATCCCACCTGATGTGACCTGATGTGACCTGATCCCACCTGATGTCACCTGATGTGACCTGATCCCACCTAATGTGACCTGATCTCACCTGATGTGACCTGATCCCACCTGATGTCACCTGATCCCACCTGATGTCACCTGATGTCACCTGATGTGACCTGATCCCACCTGATGTGACCTGATCCCACCTGATGTGACCTGATCCCACCTGATGTGACCTGATCCCACCTGATGCGACCTGATCCCACCTGATGTGAGGATGTTTTTGTCCTCCTGGTGAGTTTGAGTCTAACCTCCGTTCTCCCTTTCGGCTCTGGTTTGTTCTCCTCCCACTCCTGAGAATGAACCTGCTCCTTTAGCTGCTAAATGTTCCTCGTTCTCACTCAGATTCATCCAGATTGTTGTTGTTTCCATACTTGTTGAACGAGCAGGAGAAGCTCCTCTAATTAAGAGGCTGCTCGTCTCGTCTGTAAAGAGATGAAGCATGCAGCTCTCCACCTGCCTCGGCACACTGCCGTTTGTTTGATGGTCGGCCAAGCACTCCTCTCTGCGTGACCCTTGACCTCTAATACGTGGCTGTGAATAAACAGCTCATTAGCTGCAGCGCTGTGTGTGTTTGTGTGTTCACAGAGCACTGCCTCTCAGAGTCGTACTCTTTGAATCGTTAATGAAACAGCAGCTGTTTCCTCGCTGAACGAGGCTCCAGTGATGTCGCCTGTTCAACCCTGTTACGTTCAGTTTGTTCGGTCACGTTTGGATTCGGAAGTCAACTTTAAACGTCCACGTTTAACCGCGAGCCAGGAGACAGGGACACGTTAATGCCGCTCCACATCACACTTCCTCTTCTCAGAAACATATTTACAGGTTCAGAGGGATTTACACTGTCTGGGATATTAATAATATCTCAAACACACGTCCATAAATCCACTGTGGATCCTTAGAAGTTTTATTCAGTATCAAAGGATCCACAGCAACAGCCAATAATAACACAATGATTATAATTAACTTTACTGATGTGGCTCTTTTCATTCAGGAGGTGAAGCTCAGAGTGCTTCAAAATACAGTGAAGGAGCATGAAAACATTCATTGACTCACCTTGTGTTTGAATGGCAAACATCTCTGCAGCTTCACTTGTAGGCAGAGACCTGCAGACACACAAAACACCCCATCAGACTCACAAAACACCCCATCAGACACACAAAACATCCCATCAGACTCACAAAACACCCCATCAGACTCACAAAACACCCCATCAGACACACAAAACATCCCATCAGACACACAAACATCCCCACAGACACACAAAACACCCCATCAGACACACAAAACATCCCATCAGACACACAAACATCCCATCAGACACACAAACATCCCCACAGACACACAAACATCCCATCAGACTCACAAACATCCCCACAGACTCACAAAACACCCCATCAGACACACAAACACCCCATCAGACACACAAAACATCCCATCAGACACACAAACACCCCATCAGACACACAAACATCCCATCAGACTCACAAACATCCCATCAGACTCACAAACATCCCCACAGACTCACAAAACACCCCATCAGACACACAAAACATCCCATCAGACTCACAAACATCCCCACAGACTCACAAAACATCCTCACAGACTCACAAAACATCCCCACAGACTCACAAACATCCCCACAGACACAGACTTCACTCAGGAGAACCAGACTGTAGAAACAACCCGTCTCACGCTGACATGTTGGATCAGAACATCATTTCTGGAGATTAAAAGTTAAAGATGCTGATTTGTTTGACAAACAGCCCTAACGCTGCAAAGCATGCTGGTCCGTGTCCTGCTCCTGTGGTGGCAGTATTTGGTCCTGTTTACCAGCTGGACTTCTGCCCGTGTGATTCTGGACGCAGAAGGAGCCTCGCTCTCCCGCTGGACTGACACCAAATCCTGTCAATCACCTTTGATGTTTCACATCCCTGATGATTCTGCTACCAGACTCTGTCGGGCCCGATGGAAATGAGCAAGAAAATGGTCCAAAACGGGCCCCGAGGCCCGGCTCGATCCGGCAGCAGCTGCCCTCCTCGCTGGAGCTGCAGGTCGTCTGAGTGATGAGACGAGCGGCGGAGCGCCAGCAGCCCCCGCTGGTCAGGAAATCATCTGCTGCACGGAAAGTTTCCCCAACGAGGCCGAGATCAATTATGAGCCAGTTACATCTGTTCTGTTCATCCTGCTAACAAGAACCTCCTGAGGGGAACCTGCCGGTCCGTTCACACTCAAACTGAACACGTACTGAGCGATGTGTGTGTTCCTGCTGCAGTTCATTCACTTTGTCTTTTAACATTTTCTCACGTCACTGAATCATAATTTGGGACTTGAAGACGTCACGTTCTCTCAGTATTGAGCTGTTTGTGTCATTAAGAGAAGAAACACAGAGCTTTTAATTTCCACCCTGAAGATTCAGAGGAGGCCAAATATCAGCGAGGACGTACAAGATCGCTCTTAACATCAGCTGCAACTTATTGCTCTCCATTAATCTGTCAGTAGTTACATGAACCCACACTGATTTTGAGTCAATTGATCACATGATCTGGGAGCTATTGAGCTAAAATGCTAATATTTGCTAAAAATGCTAATATTTGCTAATAAAAATTAATAAAAATTATGAAAAGATGTAAAATGTAAATACAAGAGGCGTATCTCATGCAGCCAGTGTAGTTACATGATCCCAACATGATTTTGAGTCAATTGATCACATGACCTGGAAGCTATTGAGCTAAAATGCTAATATTTACATATAGAAATTCATAAAAATTAATGAAAAATATGAAAAGATGTAAAATGTAAAAACAGGTCATTTCTCTATAAAATGGTGAAAATGTGGATCAGTGTTTCGTCCACAGCTCAGAGATGTTCAGTTTACTGTCACAGACGAGGACAGAGACCAGAACATTCAACAAGCCGACATCAGAGAATAACGACTTCTCCTTCTGAAAACACTCGGACTGATTAATCTGTTATCAAAATAGCTGGTCATTAAATCACACAACTAATCAGCTGTTCTGCAGCTCATGAACATATCTTCAGTTTTCTGTTTCCTTTATATAGAAGCCATAAAAAGTTTATGGAACCAAGAAGAGAAAATATAAAATAAACCTTCTCGCTCATAAAATGTGTCAGTTTCATGTCGACTGTGAGTTAAACACTGAGGCTGAAGTGTCGGTGATGGAGCTGCAACTACTTTTGATGTCAGCTGAATGTTCTGGTCTCTGTCCGCGTCTGTGACAGTAAACTGAACATCTCTGAGTTGTGGACAAAATAAGAGAAACACTGATGGATATTTTTCACCTTTTTGTCGACCAAACAAATAATCGATCA
This sequence comes from Pagrus pagrus, assembly GCF_965226575.1. Classification (NCBI taxonomy): domain Eukaryota; kingdom Metazoa; phylum Chordata; class Actinopteri; order Spariformes; family Sparidae; genus Pagrus; species Pagrus pagrus. The sequence continues at coordinate 1,312,824 of NC_140194.1, forward strand.
ATCGAGGAAATACCTGACAGACTAATGAGCTGCAGCTCTAATCAGTCACTGAAGTCTCTTAATGTGACAACAGAATAATGTGTATTAATCACCGACTGCTGCCCACTGACATCCTGCAACTGATGAGCTCCTGAAACCAATTTACTGTGTGTGTGTGTGTGTGTGTGTGTGTGTGTGTGTGTGTGTGTGTGTGTGTGTGCGCATGGAAACACACAGATGATAAAACTCAGAAAACAGATCTGAATACATGAATGTCACAGACGTCGTTGGTATGATTTCCTTCATGATCACTCAGGCTGCTGCTCTGAGGGAACTACAGCTGGAGAGCGAGTCTGTAGTCTAAGAAGCGAACGTGCTGATTCTCCTCGTGCAGACGGACGCTCTTGTTGCTGGCTGCCGCTGCTGCTCAGAGATTAGACCGCTCGCCACCACAGACCAACAGTAACGAGGTGAAGGGGTGAAGCTCCTCGGCCTCAGTTACTGTCAGAGAACTTGTCAGAACATTAAAGGCCAGAGGTTGTTTTCATTTAATAACAAATAATAACACAAAAACACATAAGAACCCATGATGGATCCACATCTGTGTATTTATATATTTACCTGTTTTATCGTGACCGTCATTCAAACTGTGTCTGGACAAACAAAACCAAAGTTTGAGACTAATCCTAAGCTTTTTAAGACCCCGCAGGAGCATCCTATTCCAAGACTTTACTGAATATTATAATTAAGAAAGCAACTGGCAGATTAACCAATAATGAAAATCATTATTAGTTGGTAGCTGCAGCTCAACATGTGATTAGCCAATCACAATGTTTGTTTACGATGACCTCCAGGTAGGAAAGCTCTTCATCACACACGAGCCAACATGCAATCAGACTGAAGACTGTTTGATGCTTCACGCCTCATCGTTAACACCTGCACTGACGTTATGCTGGAGACCAAACTGACCTGCTGGACCACAGAGAGAAGAAAATGGCAGCTTGAGCTCAGCTAAAAATAGCAGTTACGCTGCAGTCGCATCCTGTTCACTTCCTTTCTACGCGAGCAAAGAGGCAAATAAAAACAGCAGATTCCCATCCCGGCTGCTCGAGTTCAACTTTAGTGAACTCTGACAGTCGCAGCCACAAGCAACAGCAAAGACGTGTGTGTGTGTGTGTGTGTGTGTGTGTGTGTGGACCACAAACCAGCACACTGAGTGACGGATTAAAGTGTTTGCATGACAACGTTTCTTCTCATTCAGAGTATTTTTAACACTAAAGTTACATTTTCTTTTCATCCAAAACAACCTTAAAAACACAGTAAAATAAAGAGTCTGAAACAATTTCTGATGACTAACGTTGAATAAAGTGACTGTGATGTAAAAAGGCTTCCCACACCGCAAAGAATCATTTTAGTTCTTATTTTTTTACTGTCAGATTTCAACATATTTATTTCTGCTACAGAAAACATTCAGCCTCGGATTCAAACCCTCCACTTCATCTGCAGTGATAATAGGCTTAGGCTTAAGTTCAGATTAAACACGGCACAGCCAGTCATTCAAAACCATATCAAAGAGCTCTTTCTTTCTTTTGAACCAAAGTATTTCATCAGTTGTGAGTTTCTGTTCTTCCTCTACACCATCTTCTGCTTAGACATCATTAGCAACAATCAGAGTAACTCCCGAATCGACCTGAATGCATTTAAAACAGAAATAGGCTGAAATCTCTGTGAAAAACACGAGAATAAATCCAGAGGCTTCAGTGTGAGTGAGGCTGAGCTCGTTCAGACCTGGTTGATGTGTCAGGAGCTGTTTTCTGGTTCATGCCTGTCAGCAGGGGGACTCACCGATCAGAGTAGCCAGAGAGCAGTGAGGGACGGTCGGAGAGAACTTGATAATGATGAGGTACTCGTCCTCTCCGAGCTCCTGGACCTCCACACATTTCTCCGTCACCACGTCCAGCTCCTCCAGGGTGTTGGGCTTCTCCGGGTCCCGGATCGATCGGATCACGTCTGATACAGGGCAGGAAACGAGTCGTGTCAGTGTTAAAGTCAGAGTCTCTAGTGAGCGACTCCTGAAACACAAACCATCTGAACCGAAGGTAAAAAGATTTAGGAAAAACAAACTGCTGTGGATGATAAGAGCAGAAAAGTTTCAGCTCAAAGTATTTCTGCATTGTGAATGAAACTTGAGTCGTTTTTTGTTTTGAAATAGTTGCAACATAAAATTAACACAGTAACAATTAAGTAATATTAATTAAATCAAAGTAAAAGTTTCGAGGACTGTTTGTTTAATGGACGGATCGCTCCAGACTTTCTAGACTCGTTCAAAAATCTCAATTACTGTTCAGAAAAACAATCGGTGGTTTCTTGGCAGGTTAGGAGAGTAACAGAGGAAACACTCTAATCTCACTCCAACCACACCAAACTCCATTCAGAAAAACATTCATTTAAGATCTGTTCCATTAATAATCCCAGTATATGACGTTTACTACAAACACACCGAATTCACCTATTTGAGTCCTACACCACCAGTGATCAGACGTGCCTTTCACTGCAACTACACCAGACCCCATTCATAAACGTATCCATTTAACTTTGCGTTAATCTGTCAGAAACACAGCAGCAACTTCATGAAACTTCTCTCTCGATCATTACTAAAAGTTGGGTGCATGATTTCTTCACCATCAGTAACTGACGAGTCAAATCAGACATTTTGATTATAATCCTGGAGCCGTTTGTTGAGCTCGCTGTTGTAACACAAGTTGTCGTTACACTGGGCGTGTTTTATAGTCGTCTTAAGCGAGTTTACACTCAAATGTGCAAAGTTCTGTCATTTTTGAACAGAGTCTGGTGTGGTCAACATACAGGAAGCCGGCCGGGGTCTGCTATGAAACCAGGCTGACCTGCAGTAACCTCTGCAGCATTATCTGTCCAACTGTCAGGACGTTTAAGATGTTCGGGACGGACGGAACCGACGGTTCTGACAGTTAGGACGGGTGGACGTCAGGCCCGTTCCCTCACCGTACACTTCCAACGCTTTCTCCTCCATCTTCTCGGTCCTCAGGGCATCCCTTTCGTCCACAAGTCCAGAAAACTGTAAGACCTTGGTGACAGTTAACGACATGAGGCTCAGCACGACTGCCATTTTGTAGTGAGCGCCATAATGAAGCGGACAGGTCGGCTGTGAGACGGACAGAGACAGGGGACAGGGACAGGGGACAGACGCGGCTGTCACTGGTCTGTGGTCGGGACAGTTGGACCGGAAACTCAGAACGTAAGATTGTACAGAGATCAGCGGCTCCTGCTGCAGCCAATCAGCTCTCACTTCCGCTTCCTGTGTTTTGGAGTCAGAGAAAAGCAATCGATGACTGATCGCTCCACTGATCACCTACAGTGAGTGACAGCACTGAGGACACTGAGGACATGTCCTCTGTGTCTGTTATGGGTCTATGATATCTTAACACTTTATAATAGCCATCATATCATTACAATAAAAAATTACGTAAAATTAAAAATGTATAGAAAACTTTACTTAACTTTATTTAACTGTTAACAAGCAATAAAATGCTTCATAAACTATGTATTAGCAGTTGATGTCTTAATATGTAAATGGTTAATAAATACAGTGTAGTTCATTATAAACATTATTTGATGCTATGAGAACTGATGTTTTCCACCTTTATGATTGTTTATTAAATGTTTTATGAACCATTTCATTGTTTCTACACGGTGAAATTACTGAACTACATCTAATTAACTACACGTTTACCATTTATTAATAAGTTATTATAGAGTGTCACCCATATAGACTGTAGAAGTATTTTATTTTGAATACATAACAACTATCTTACATTTCTTTTATCTAAAATATTATTTTGTATGAAGACAAACAAACACGTGTTTCCTTATTTCATTTTTACTCTTTTTAAATAGATCTTTGGTGTTTTATATGACTTTATAATATAATGTACTAAAGTTTGGTATATTATAATTTATTGAGTTGATTTGTTTTACTGAATCGTGGAGCTCAACGTTTCTTACTCTGAAAATTTGACACCAGACATGAACTGATCAGATTAAATTATAAACGATGAACAGTTGTGAGAACAAACGCAGGAAAGACTGAGGACAACATACAGGAGTAATTAAAGGAAGCTGAAGCACGAGATGAAATAAGTAACTAAACCAATGAAATAAATACAATAATACAAATTATAAATAATAATTTAAATCTATAAAATGTTTTTAGACAGAAATGACATCATAAACGTCTCTGTAATGTAGTGACCCTTTAAATTGAGAGTTAAAAGTTTAAATAATATTATTATTTAATAATAATATTAAAAGTCTCATATCTCGTAATAATTATGATTTATGCATCTTAAAACTTTTACTTTTTGTCTCTTAATTATGATTAATCTCATGTTTACTGTTTAAAATCTCCTGATTTTGACTTTTCTTTCTCTTTTCATCTCATAATCTGATTTTAAATCATGACTCAGCGCGTGAACATTATTTTCCTCATCGCGCTCAGATCTCATCTCTTTATTTCTTCTCGTGTCAGAAATGTTGCTCATGAAGTTTGATCTCACCAACATCGTCTTTCCATTAAGTGTCCTGGTCGCCTCCTGTTCTCTTCTTCTATTGGTCAGATTGGGTCAGCTGACAGGGCGGACGCGTCATGTGACCAGCGGACTCAGCCTGTGTTGACCTGACAGCTCCTGGTTCTGTGGCTGTCGTCGGTTCTGGTTGTGTTCTGGTGAGATGTCTGCTGGGCTCACAGGCTGATCGGAACCTCTCCTCTGGACCTGTGAACATGTTGGAGGCGGCCCAGCGGCTGGAGAGCAGCTCCACTGAGGTGTGCGTCATCCCGGAGAACCAGCACTGTGGACCGGTAGCGGACATCCAGAGAGCCCAGCTGGCTCCTGGAGGCTCCCTGCTCGGATGTCTGGGGCCCCGGGGCCGGCTGGTGGTGTGGGACCCGGCGGACAGAGACGCTCCTCCGGCTGAAGAGGACGGGTACACAGAGTGAGTCCGACAGGAGGAGCCCACTGCAGAACTTTGTCTGTAGTCTGGAGCAGGACTTCCTGCTCGTATAACACGTCGTGTTTTAACATAAATTAACCTGAACTCATGGAAATGACACAAACAATCTGTTTGAATGTGTGAAATTAATATATTGATTCAGTCAGAAATCAAAGTCCTGAAACTAAAGACACGGTACTGATGCTCAGTGGACCTGATGTTCAGTGGACCTGATGCTCAGTGGACCTGATGCTCGGGGGATTGTACGGAAGCCCTGAGGGGACAGTGAGACTGTTTATGTCTGTTGTCTGGTGATCACATCTAAATGATGTTGTCTTCTGTGTTTATGACTTGAGATCTGGAGGAAATTAGAGTGAGTGAATTACATTTATTGTTTGTTCTGCAGGATGATGTTTCTTTAGTTTAAAACATGTATTTATATCTGAAAACATGTAAACAAACAAACAAAAACAAAAAATCAGGGGGGAAAAAAAGGAACTTATTTCTTAGTAACTCAGATTATCCCACCAGGGCACGAGTCATAAACACAGGAGAGACAATGATGAAGATCAGACTAAATGGATCAGCACCTGCCCCTCAGAGCTTCTGCAGATTTGACTCAGTGCATGTTGCCTTTAACTCAGCATGCACTGACACTGATGATTACAGAGCGCCTCCATCTTTTCCTCTTGTCTCCAGCTTCTCCTGGGAGGAGGTGGTCGTCCACAGCCGCAGCATCAGCAGCTTCATCAGCTTCAGACTGCTGGCTGTTGGAGCTCAGGGTGACCTGAAGCTGCTGGAGGTGGAGGCAGAGCGATCAGCCTCCATCTCTCTGCGCCGTGTCTGTGAATGTCCTGCAGAGCGCCTGCTGCAGGCCGTCAGAGAGCAGGACCCGGGTGAGTACCAGCAGCAGCAGCAGCCCGCCATCGTCATCATGTGCAGCCACAGTCTGACGCTGCAACTGACCGAAGAGCTTCAGACTCGTGTCGTTATTAATGAATATTATAATCCTGCAGCTTGTGTCTGTGTTTTCAGGTGTGTGTGAGCTGCAGTCGGTGCGTGTGCTGTCATTCGCTGCTGGCCGCTGCTGCGTGCTGCTCAACTGTGATTGGCTGCTGCAGCTGCAGTGGCAGCAGACGGAGGAGGAGCCTCAGACGTCGTCCTGCTGCAACATCCAGCCGACCGACGGAGACGGACGCTCTGCTGTCCACCACTGTGTCTGCAGAGACAGCCTGTTCGTCCTCAGCTCCTCTGGACTCACATGTATCCTCGACTGACTGCAGCGTCTCGCTGAACACGACCTGTCACCGACACACGACACAAATACAGCTGCTGCTATGTTTTCTCTTAAAGGGGCGTTATGTAACTTTGTAGAAGAAATTCAAACACTGTCTGAAGCTAGAAAGGTGGCAGGGTCCGCCACATATAAACAAAGTAACACAATATAAACTGCGTCGTCCTTTAAGGTCAGTTTGTTTATTCAGTTTATTCAGTCATGAAGACAAAGAGAGTTTGATTATTTAGTTTGTTAATCAGCCAATGAGGATCTTTCTCTGCTCATTAACATTTCTTCTCCTAAACTACAGACTGCTCCTTTAATGAGACATGAGCGTCCTTTAATCAAACTAAGCTACGTGTGATGAAACTAATAAAGCAGACCTTGGAAACAGTCGTCTGACACATGATCTAAACTCAGAGTCAGTTAGTGTCCTGAGCTTCAGCCTCACGTCCTGGACTCCTCAGTGTTCAGAGGCTGCGAGCGAGTGAGTAAAGATTTAAAGCACCGTCTTTAACTGACCTCCAGCTGTGTATAACGTCTCTGATGGCAGTCTGCTGGCCAGCATCGACCTCCCTGCGTACCTGAGCTCCGGCCTGGTGGACGACGACCTCAACTCCTCCCCCTCTTCCTCCTTCTCCTCCTCTTCCTCCTTCTGCCTCCTCCAGGTGTCAGCTGATCTCAGTACAGCTGTGGCGCTCACTCAGTCTCACACCGCCATCGCCGTCGACCTCAACCACTACTTCAGGTCAGCGTTTCCCTTTTCTGCTCATTTTTTCTGTTTTTGTCTCAAAAGATGTCGTCGCCTGTTAAAAATCCATCTCAGCAGCACAAACACGCTGCCTCTCAGCGCTGCCTCTCACCGCCGGGATACGAGCAGAAAGCACATTAAAACAATGGCACTGCACAAGAGATTAATGTGGGTTTAACTGCCCGCTGAGCAGTCATGATTGAGGCGAGACGTCTCAGCTGTCTGTTTGTCTTTTCTGTCAAATCCGGAGGAATATCAAACTGACTGCAGACTCTCATCAGATCAGCCCACTCGACAAACAGGAGCCCACTGTGACTCATATGCAAGTTAATCAGACAGAGATTGACTCAGAGATGAAACCAAACACACTTCAGAGTGCTGTGTCTGTCCTGCAGGATGTATCCGGACCACCTGCTGTGTGCCGTTCCCCCCTCACGGCCCGCTCTCCGGCCCGAGCACCCGAGAGACCAGGACAGCCTGTCGAGCTCCAACTGCAGCCTGGTCGCCCTCGGATCGACCTTCAGTACTGACCGGTACAGATAAGTGTTAAAGACGATACAGAGTGGTTTTTATTTCTAAATCTGAAGAGAACAGACACGGTCGAGTTGGACCTTTAAAACAAACGTCAATAAATACATAAAGGCTTTTTAAAGAGACGTGTGCCTCCTCAATCAAACTTAATCTGAGTTGATACAACAATTTGCTGTTGTTGACAACTATTTTTAATGATTTAATAAAAGTTTGAATAATTTCTCAAGCAAAAAATGTCAAATGTTCACAGGATCCAGCTGCTCAGATGTGAGGATCTGATGTGTTTCTGTCTCTCAGGGTTTTAAACTGAATTTTAAAGATGCCACTCTGGTGTTTTACATGTTATAGTCTCTCTTATTGATTATTGAGTAATAAAAATAATCTTCTTATATACACTACACTTAATTATTTCAGATGAACAGATTGATGGTAGAAATTCAGCATGACTTCAGAACGTTCATCGCTCCAGAACTTTTGTTCACCTTCTTCTTCTTCTTGACCTCTGATCCAGCTCCTGGGAGGCTCGTCTGGCCTCCATGTACAGCAGAGCCCAGCAGGCTGCAGCTCCCCCCTCCTCCTCCTCCTCCTCCTCCTCCTGGTCCTCCTCACTCCCCCACCCGGAGTCCCACCAGGCTCCTTCCTCGGCCCACAGCAGAGCGCCTCACGGCGGGGCGACTGTTTCTTTCTCCGTCCCCGAGTCGTCCTCTCCGTCTCTGCTCACTGTGTCTGAGTTCTCCGCCCAGATGACCTTCGTTTCCCCTGGCAACAGACAGACCACAGTGGCCTTGTGGGATTTAGAGTCTGGGAGTGTGAGTTACCACCAGGCGGAGGGCGAGGCCGCTCCGGTCCAGCGCTGTGGAGAGAGACAGCACCGACTGCTGCTGAAGAGTAAGTCGACCACCGGAGTTTTGTTACTGTGAAAGAGAAGAAGAAGAAAACATTTTCTTAGTTCTGTGTTTTGGATTCCTGTCGGGAATTAATATCAACTAAGCTCATGGAGGTCCGGCGACGTCGTGACTCAACAGCTCCAAACAAACCTTCAATTTACAGAAGACACGTTGTGTTCATTTTAATTTGTCCTTTTGTTTCGGCTCCAGAATTATTTGGCAAAACTGGTGATCTGATTCTTCAGATCTCTGCAGTGAAGTTTGGACTGAAATACAAAAATTAGATCCAACAAAGCAAAACAAAGCAAAGCAAAGCAAAGCTTGGCTCGGTCGTCACACTGTGTAGAAATATAAACTGTAGTCAGACGTTACGATGATCTGCAGTCTCTGAAAATCATTCTGATCCCTGCAGGCTTTTATTTTGTTTTCTAATGCAGCCAACACAGTTTCAATCAGTTCACCAACACAGAGAAAGAAAATCTGCCATTATATTCACACGTCTGTCTGTCTGTCTGTCCGTCTGTCTGTCTGTCTGTCTGTCCGTCTGTCTGTCTGCCTGTCTGTCTGTCTGTCTGTCTGTCTGTCTGTCTGTCTGTCCGTCCGTCCGTCCGTCTGTCTGTCTGCCTGTCTGTCTGTCTGTCTGCCTGTCTGTCTGTCTTCCTGTCTTCCTGTCTGTCTGTCTGTCTTCCTGTCTGTCTGTCCGTCTGTCTGTCTGTCTGCAGAGGCCGGCCTGTTCCAGGTCCTGTTCTCAGTGTCCCAGCAGGACTTGCTCAGCAGGTTGATGTTGTTCGGCAGCGCAGCAACGGTCGACGCAGTGTGTCACCTGAACAGCTGGGGGCGCTGCTCCATCCCCATCCACGCCCTACAGGTACGAGGCACGCTCACCTTTCCTGGCTCGTCTCAGATCCCTTCTAGTTCAGAGGAGACTGTTAGGAACGTATCTGGATGAGCTGTAGACGATGTTTGGATCAACACCGTCTCTCTGCTGTTTGTTCTGCAGGCCGGACTAAAGAACCGTCAGCTGGACACGGTGGATTTCTACCTGAAGAGTAAAGAAGACCTCCTGAACCCTGCGGCCGACCAGCCAGCAGCGTCCGGGCTGAGCCTGACAGACAGTACGCACACAAGCTTCATTCATGTTTATTGGATCACAGTTATTTAAGCTTTGAAACAGTTACAGATGCTGCTGCTCGACTTGTTGTCCTTCATTTGAAATGTTGTTCACTAATCCTTCCAGTTTCATGCACATTGTTGTATATAAAGCTGTGTGTGTGTGTGTGTGTGCGCAGGTGTGCAGGAGTTGTGTCCTGCGTTGGACCTGCTGTGTTCGGCTGTCAGAGACTCGAACAGTGAAGCTCAGAGCCGACAGTTCTCTGAACAGCTGCTCAACATCACCATGAACTTCGTCAGCACGCAGATCCGCTCGGTCCTGTCCAACACACACCGTAAGACAGCACACACACACAGACAGACACGCACACACACACACACACACGTCTGTCCACAGCTGGAGATGATTGGCTCAGGTTGAAACTCCCTCGCTCTCTGTTGTGTCCACAGACGAGGATGCAGACGTGCGGAGCTGCGTGGACGTTCTCGACCGTTACCTCGCTGACCTGAGGACCTACATGAAGAGGTTCCCCTGGCCTGCAGGGGGCGACACCTCCAGCACCAGTTCTGCTGATCCTGCTCAGGAGGAGGCTCAGAGAGACGAGTGGGAGCAGCTGCAGGCGGAGGTGACGTCTCCTGGCAGAACTTTTATTAGTGTTATTATTATTGTTGTTTTATTTTTGTCTTCAGGGACGAGGACAGAGAAAAATGTCCCTTCATGTGTGTATATGTGTATGTGCCCTGCAGGGAGTGGTCCGTCAGTCCATCCTGACCAATCAGATCCCCAGAGCTCAAGCCGTCCTGCGGAGGCGGAGCTGTCCGGAGCAGCGGCTGCCGGCCCTGAGGATGGAGGGTCTGCGGCAGGTCTTCTGCTGCCTGCAGCGCCGAGACCTGCAGACCGCCAACACACTCCTCACCAACATGGTCAGACTCAGTCAGACAGTTAGCAGCCGCACGTGCTAACATGCTAACTTTGATATGCTAACATGTTAAAAGGTACACGCTAAAGGAGTATTCCAACATTTAAGGAAATACTCTTAACTTTCCTTCTGAGAGTCAGATGGATACCATCTCATGTCTGTGTTCATGTCTGGAGTCCTGACGTGGTTAGCTTAGCTTAGCATTCAGACTGGAGGCAGGGAAAACAGCTAGCCTGGCTCCGTCCAAAGTTTAAAAATGTGCCTACCAGCACCTCGAAAACTCACAGATTGATTCACTGTGTCTCAATCCAGCTATGTGCTTAAAGAAGCAGTTCACCCAAAAATAAAAGTTCAGTCATCATCTCCTCCCTCCCTGCTGATGAAAGTCAGGTGAAGTCTCGTAGTCCACAAAACATTTCTGGAGCTTCACAGTAAAACAGAGTTGCAGCGTTCTGCTGAACAGCTGAAAGTGTCGGCTCGCACATGTCTGATCACTGAAACTTTGAAAATAAACCTGAAGTCATTTTGTGTTTTCAGGGTTTCAGTGTGACGAAGCAGCTGCACAGTATCTGCCTCTACACCGACGACAAGGACCTCCGGGAGTTTGTGGTGAGTTTACAGTGAATTTTTAATTTTTAATTTTTAATTATTAATTTTTGAATTATTTTAGCCTGTTTGCAGTCGTGTGTTGTCACTGACAGCCATGTTTATATCATCTCTTTGTACACCTTTACAATTTATATGCGGCCTCTGATTGGTTGACTGATCAGGTGGAGGAGCTGTCGGGGCGGAGCTGTTTCCCGGAGGAGCAGATGCAGAGCGTGGCGTTCATAAAGCAGATGGAGAAGTTGGGATCACTTCCTGCCGCCCGCTGCCCTGCAGACAGCGCACAGCACAGGTAAAGAGGCTGCACAGCTGCTTTACTCGTCACATCTGAGTTTAATGATTCTGTATTAGTGAACTAATATTTGGAATAATTAATCATCTTAAACCATCATAACATCGCCCTTTTAGCGAAGCCACCAGTTAAACTAAGACGTTGCTTCACGTTTGTTTGCCGGCTATCAGTTAGCATCGTTGTGGTTACGGTCGTTAAGACTTCAGCCTGTAGTTACCATGGTAACAGCAGGTGTGGTTTAATGCTACAGGCCCCAAAAACGCTGAAGGAAGCAAACAGTTTTTGATCAGCTTCTTCATCAGAAACACAACACAGAGGTTGTCAATCAATCAATAATCAATACAACCTCATCTGGTTCCACACTGCACACACAGCCGACTCCTCTGCCGACTGTTGTGTCTCTGTGGTTATAAAAGAATATATGTTTCCCTTTTCTTTCACAATAAAAGCCACCCGTCATCTGAAACGTGGTTTGATGTGGTGAAGAGCCGCCGGCGCTGAGCCGTCAGTCTGCTCAACGCTTTCTGTGTTAAAATGAATTTCAGTTCTGTTTTTTCTCAACAACAAACGGACCTGACCCTGACAGCAGCAGCACGAGCACAGCGCCAACACACATGAACAGAAACTTACTTTATATACTCATAACTCAGTTACCATAGCAACGTTCCACCTCAGTCTTCTTATTTTCCTGCTGCCCTTCTCGTCTTCATCTCCTCTGAACCTCATCGGAGCGTCTTCTCTCCGGTGAACTCTGTTCTCTGTTCACACCTTTTGTAATTGAGGTCGAGTCCGTCTCGTCTGTCCTTGCTCACTCTGCACAGTGTGGTTCAGATGGCCCGTAGGGAGGCTGGCGGTGAGGAGGTTCTGGTGCAGCTGGCGGGACAGACGAGGTCCGAGGAGGAGGGGGGGCTCTGGAGGAACCTCCGACTGGACTGGGTGAAGAACTGGGACCAGAGCTGCCAGACCGCCGTCCTCCTGTCCAGACTGGGACACACAGGTAAAGTCCAGCGGTCCTCTCAGCGCCTGCAGCGGCTCCTCAGAGTCCGATCAAATCAAACTAACGTGTTTCTGGTTCATCAGAGTTGAGCTCCTGTGACTCAGCGGTGTTGTGGCGTTACCTGACCGCCCTGCACGATCGGCGCCGGGTGGTCGACTGGATCAACTGGCAGAAGGAGAGCAGCAGCGCCCCCCGGTGGCCTGAGTTAACCCCAGAGCTGGTCAACAACAACACGGCCTGCAGCACCTACATGAGGGAGAACATCCTGGACCTGCTGGCCCGGTACAGCAGCACTGTTCACCACCACATGAACACAATAATAATCTTCTTGAGCATCGTCATGTGATGTTGTTTATTCTGAAACATGTATTTAACTACGAGCACAGCGCCGCTCAGTAAACACAGGAAGTGTGGAGGTTCTGCTGCTGCGAGCCGCCAACGCTGTGGTTCTGCTCTCTTACAGCAGCCCCGATATTTAATAATCCAATATTTATTATGAAAAAAACTTTCAATGAATACTGTACGATAAGGACGTGCACTAAATGTGCACACATCACATCACAAACGGCTTTGAGGTGACTTCCTGATTGGTTCTGTTGTGTCCTCAGGAGAGGTCTGTTCATCCCGGAGGAGCTGGCAGACCTGCAGCAGCTGCTGTGGAGGTTGGCTCAGGGTGGAGGGGCGATGGCTTCATCTCCACCCGTCCCTCAGTACCGCTCCCCCCTCGGCCTGGACCTCCACAGCCTCTTCATCACCTTCTGCCTGGACCACAGCCTGCAGTACCTGCTCTACACCTACCTGGAGCACTACAGGTGTGTGTTGACACGATGACGTGGATCATTAATACTTCTGTTGCACCTGAAACATCAGTTTGTTCTTTAATGAATCTGTGTCCGTCCTTCACAGGTTGACACCCAGAAACTGTCCCCTCCTGACCAATCGGAGCCTGTCTGAGAGCCAGCCCTGGTTTGAGATGCTGGTGAAGATCCAGGAGATCACCAGAGATCTGTCAGGTACCAGACTGCTGCAGGACCGGTTCTCCGGCTCTGTATGACCCTGATGAAGCCCACAAGCTGAATCACAGTTCTCTCTTTTTCCTCCGCTGTACCATGAAAGTAGTTGAGGTGGTATCAGAGTCGACTCTTTGGACTTCTGGATGTTTAGATGAGACAGAACAGGATTTCTGATAACTGACGATCACGGAGGTCTTTCTCTCTTCATGAGTTGTTTCTCATTGTAAGTTGAATACGTTTGGATTTCAGCTGCAGGTCGAACAAACAAACATCAGATATTTGAAGACGCCTCCTCGGACTCGTCACTTATTATTTTTAACATTTAATAGTTGAAGTGATTAACTGAGTGTTTACTCCTCCAGAGCTGGTCGACTCTGAGCCGCTGAGAAGCAGCAGAGTCACAGATGTTCACCGTCTCTCTGTCGTCCGTCTGCTCTTCCAGATCCAGGACTGGTCTTCCAGGCCAGTTTAACCAGTGCTCAGGTTCTGTTGCCGGGCAGCCAGGCGTCTCTCAGCAGCCTCCTGTTAGAGGGACACAGCCTGCTGGCTCTGGCGGCCATGATGTTCGCCCCCGGAGGCATCGACCAGGTGAACACGACCAACTTGAATACGTTGCTTTTAGGATTATATGATTCATTCAAAATGTTTTTTTTAGTTTAATGATGAATTGATTTGATGAAGCCTGCAGACTGTGTTGGGAATCAGAAACACAGACGCTTTGCTGCGACTTACTGTGTTTGGACGATAATAAAAAAAAGGGAATAATTTATGCGTCGCTCAAACAACCACACACACTCAGTGTGATGATGTCAACGCCACACCGGGGGACAAACATGCATCAGTTAATATCCAACCATAAAGATGTGAGTTTTAATGCATCCAGTCAGAGACGAGCACTAAGCTAATGTTAGATGTTAGGTCGTCAGTGTCCGAGGATAAGAGGTGCTGAAATCAGTCCGAATCAGCGCTGGACGCATGTTTAACCCGATACAGTCGACATCAAGTCAGATATTTATCAGCTGGACGTGTTGTCATGTCAGCTTCTGGTCGTTGAGGAGCGTAAGACTGAAAACCTCCCGTGTGCTTCCTGTGAACAGGTGGTTCAGGGTGAGAGGTCGGGCAGGTCGGATAGGACGGTCGACCCCCAGCTCCTGAAGATGGCTCTGGCCCCCCACCCCAAACTGAGGGCCGCCCTGTTCCCTGCTGGGCCCCGAGGAAACAGCCCGTCCTCCGACGTCTCCGTCTACCACCTCCTGCAGGTACGTTCACACCTGTCAGCCGTGGTCTTCTCCTGCTCTCCTGAATGAGACCTCTGACAGTCACAGCTCAGCTTGTTGCAGCAGATCGTGTGCACGTGTAGGAAAGTTGAACGTATTAATGACTTGGTGTTTTTTTTCCAGTCGCTCCATCCTCTGGACCCATCGAGGCTGTTCAGCTGGCAGGCAGCAAACACCCTCAACTCCACCGGTGAGCTCTGACCACCAGCTTTAGAGGGAAAGTTCACAGCTGAAGTATCTGCAGAGAGCTCGTCTGGTGTGATCAAGTCTTCAGGGGCCCGAGATCACAAACTGAACATCAGAAAATTAAACATCATGTTAGCTTCACCATTGTGAGCATCCTAACATGCTAACATTAGTTTAATCTGATCGGGGTTGTCCTCCACAGAAACGTCAGAGCTGCCTCACTTCTCCAGCCCTCACCTGGTCAGCAGGTTCGCTCTGGTGGAGAACCTGGACTTCCTGTTTTACCTCCGTCATGGCCGACCATCCTTTGCATACGCCACCTTCCTCGTCCAGCAGCTGAGCGGCTGCAGTGACGTCACACTGATGTGAGTATGACACACTTTAATACAGCTGCTCAGCCCACAGAGAGAAGAGAAAACTAATGTGTGTGTGTGTGTGTGTGTGTGTGTGTGTGTGTGTGTGTGTGTGTGTGTGTGTGTGTGTGTGTGTGTGTGTGTGTGTGTGCAGGCTGCAGCAGGCCTGGCAGCAGGTGTACAGGTTGGCCCTGCAGTGTTTCAACGTGCCGTCTGTGGCGTCTGCGGCCGTTTGTTTCTGTGAGCTGCTGGGAGCCTGCAGCCTGAAGCTGAGGGTCGACATCAGAGCCATGAACATCATCCTGCAGCACCAGAACCAGCACCACACACACCCCGCTCTGACACAGCATCCACACACACTGGGTACACACACACACACACACCGCTCTGACACAGCACCCACACACACTGGGTACACACCACACACACACACTGCTCTGACACAGCACCCACACACACTGGGTACACACCACACACACACACTGCTCTGACACAGCATCCACACACACTGGGTACACACCACACACACACACTGCTCTGACACAGCATCCACACACACTGGGTACACACCACACACACACACTGCTCTGACACAGCACCCACACACACTGGGTTAACACACTGATTTGTCTCTTCAGTGTCTAAAGCTGTGAAGCTGGCGGAGGCGGAGCCTGGAGCAGCGGAGGAGCTGATTGGCTTCCTGGAAACTGCAGTGACAGACAACCTGGAGCAGAAGGGCGTCAGCAGGTAACTGTGTTGACGTGCTGTCAGAAGAACCGGACAAACGTTTTGTCTGACCGGAGGAAATCTCGCGACGTCGTCATACGTCTTCGGGGGCACGCTAACATTTGAACATGTGTAAAGAAGCAGGAGGTCTTCATGTAGAAAAAATATATCACAGCTGTGCATGAGTTTTATCTCACCTGGTCTAATTTATCTCACCTGGTCTGATGTGTTAGAAACCTTCATTTAAATCCGTCTCATTTATCTGGTTTTATGTGTGTTTCATCTTATTTTAGTCAGAAGCCTCCGTGTTTTCTGATCAGCTCCTGATCAGCTGACTCGCTGTCAGTTTAATGAACATTTCCATCAGAAAAATCAGTTGTGTGATAGTCGCCAATCTGCGTGTGTGTGTGTGTGTGTGTGTGTGTGTGTGTGTGTGTCAGGTCGTCGTACGAGGCGGCTCAGGAGTGGGCGTTGCCGGTTCAGTTCTGTCAGCTGCACGGTCTGAGGCTCAGCTCGGTTTACCCCGCCCACTGCGCTGCAGACGGACAGTTCATCCACTTCCTGTTGTTTGTCCAACTGCACAACTTCCCGGCCCAGCAGGTGAGCACACACCTCTGCGACCATGGGTGTGTTACAGGTCAACGGGCCCCTGGACGCAGAACCAGACACAGAGAAACAGTCTCCTCATAGTTGTTTTGTGTCTCTGTGTAGTCGTTTTGTGTGTCTTTTTGGTAGTTATGGATGTTATTTCTACTGTAATGTCGTTTCTGTCATGTCCAACTCCTTCCTATGACCATATTTGGTTCTTCCTCCAGGTGAGGTCATTGGCAGCTCAGTTTGGCCCCGCCCTGCAGGCCCACCTGAGTCTGGCCTTCCAGGACCTGCAGGTGTACAGTCAGAGGAGGAGCTGCGAGGAGCAGCCAGCGTCTCTGAGCACAGAGGAGGTCCCTGGGAGCCCGGAGCACCACACGGAGCTGTTCCAGGTCCTCCTGCAGAGCCAGGAGGAGGCGGCGCCCTGCAGGTACCTGCTGCAGGAGGCGCTGGTGCAACGCTGCCCAACGCTGGCTGTAATGGCCGCCTGTCAACAGGTAACCACACAAAATCCACCTTGTGATCACTGCTACTGTTAAACACCACGAAGAGGTCAAAGGTCCTCTGTGTCGAGCTGGAAGACGGTCGTTTGTGAGCAGAGTTATGAGAGAGACTGAATCAAATCATTCAGATGAGACGTGATTAAAAACATCAGTGAAGGGAAACTTCAGTGCCAAACATTTACAGCTGCAGGTAAAATACCTCCGGGCCAAATATCAGCTCATCAACAGAAGCAGAAGTGTAAACAACTCCGAGCTCGACGAGAGAAACGACCCTGAGACCTCAAAACGCTTTCTATCACCAGAGGACGGGACGAGCTGCCCACTGAGGACATATGGAGATTATTTACTTCATATTCTTTGGATGAACTTGCTGCATGTAGGAACGTTAATGATCAGGATATATTGTGTTTGTGGAGATGCATAAAGTCTACGTGGATGCACGTCTCAGGCTGCGGAGGCTTGTTGAATGAACATTATTCAACAATAATTAAGTAAAATGAGTTCTGACAGTAAATATTAAATTTCTTTCTGGAGACTTAAACACAGTCGAAACCTGTTTGATTGACAGGGGGCGGAGCTGCTGCCGTGCCTGTGTGTGTGGGTGCTGACCTCCGTCGATGACGTCACTTATGGTGAAGCCACCTCCCACCTGGTGGAGGCCGCCCAGCACCACGAGTGGACCCTGCACGACCTGTCAATCATCTGGAGGACGCTGCTGGGGCGGGGCCACGTCAGGCCCCTCCTACGAGGCTTCGAGCTCTTCCAGCAGGTAAAAACACTGAGATGTTACGTGATCAGAGACAGTGGGGTTCGTCAGGTCTGGATGTTTTAAGGTCAAACGTAAAATCTTGGTTGTTTTGGTCGATTTAGTGCAACAATCAACAGATAAAAACAGCTCTTCATCAGAACGAGACGACTCCGCCTGATTAACTGATCCAGATAACCTTCTTTCTGTCTTTGTCTCTCAGGACTGTCCTCTGGTGTTGGTGTTGAGGATGTTTGAGTTGTGTTGTGACTACAGGAACTTCTCTGAGGCCAAAGAAAAGCTGCTGGACTTCCAGAGGACGCTCATAGCTGTGAGGAAACTTGCTTTTGCTTTTTGCAGATTCTCTCAAAATTCATTGAAAGTTTGTGTTTCACTGGATGGATGGAGAGCTGGAGTTGATTCAAAGCTTCCAAGTGATGAAACTCTTCATTGAATCTTTCCTTAAAAGTGAAACTGGATCCTTTGTAAGAAAAAAGTTCTCACTTATAACTTATTCACTCACTGATGCAGCTGAGAAACGGCGGCCCAGCGCCCTCCAGTGGACTCCCCCTGCAGTGGGTGGAGAGCCAGGCGTCGGTGCTGCTCCTCACTATGCTGCAGCGCTGCTCCTCCCAGTACGACCTCCACCGGCTGCTGCAGCTCCTGGCCGACGTCGACAAGCTCCTCAAATCCAACGGTGAGACCGGAGAGTCCGTCACATCGTGTACCGAACTCAGACCGTCGCAGTCCGTCAGATGCAGCTCAGGAGGCGACAGGGATTATTAATTAATATCGTTACAGGTTTGATTACCAGCTGGACACACACTGTTTAACTTCTTGTGTGTGTGTGTGTGTGTGTGTGTGTGTGTAGGTCCAGACTTCAGGAAGCTCAGTCAGCTCAGTCAGTTGCTGCAGGGGTCAGAGGTCAGCCTGTCTCCCAGGCTGCTGCAGTGCAGTTCTCCCTCCGTCCAGCAGGAGGAGTTCCAGGCTGCAGTGGACGCTCTGCAGGCCAGGGGGCGCTACAGCCAGGCCCGGCAGGTGGCCCAGCTGGCCGGCCTGTCTGTCCACCGCCTGCTGCTCAGCCAGGTCTGATCCGCCACGCGGCGCACATCAACAGTTATCTTCACGTTTTACACTCACTTTTGTTACCTTCGGCCCGTGTTGGTCATTAAATCATCTCGCGTTAGTTTCATGATGTTTTACGAGGCAGGTGTTTCTGTCGTCCATGCAGCTTCTCCAGGAAGTAAACTCCCAGAAGTCCAAGCGTCAGTGGAGAAGGTTGGAGACGCGAGTCAGTTTCTGGAGGAGATGTCACGAGCAGCTGAAGGCCGACGGCACTGATCCAGAATCAGCCTCTCACTTCTTCCTGTCGCAGGCTGAAGCTGGCAGCGCGGGCTCCCCCGGGGCTGCGGAGGCTCAGGTCGAGCTGCTGGACGTCCAGGAGCGCTGCCTGCTGCTCTGCCTCGCCGCTCACTGGCTCGCCCTGCTCAGCCCGGCTCCCGTGGACAAACTGGAGAGCCTGGAGAAAAAGCTGTGGATCAGCCGCGTCCAACGACGCGTCCTCACCGTCGCCATGGAGAAGGAGAGCGTTTTCAACCTGCCGCCCGCCATCACACCTGAAATGAACACCTACGAAGTGCTCATGAAGGAGTTCTCCTTCTCCAACATATCAGGCCTGAACACAGAGGGCTGTCTCAGTGTGGAGGGACTCCCGGGGCCCTCTGGGGATCAGGAGGAGCTGAATATCCACTCAGAGCTGAGTCCAGAGGAGAGGAGCACTCTGACGGCGCTGATCGGTCAGTTACTGGATGAAGGAAGTATTCATGAAGCCAGCCGGGTCTGCCGGTATTTCTCCCTGCATCACCCGGACATGTGGGTGGTGCTGCGCTGCCGAGGTCTGGCCTCCGGAGAGCTGAGCCCTGAACCACAGGAAGAGGAAGCAGAGGCTCCGCCAAGGACGGGCATCACCAGCTGTGAGCTGCAGTTTATATACGTCTGCTCACATCACAACATCCTGCAGAGTGTTCAGTCTAAACTCTCCTTGCATCATCAGGAGGAATCATTTTACTCCATTTTAACATTTAAGCTGCACGACGATTTAAACCACTGCTGCTCTCTCATATATGTGTTATGACTCTGATGTTAACGGCAGCATCTCAGTAGTTTATTAAACACTTCAGAATTATATGAAAAGTTAAAACACAGTCACCAGTTTAGAGGACAGATCAGAAATAAAACACATTTTTCTCTCTGCGTCTCCTCCAGCTCCCTCCATCAGCAGCCTGTTGTCCTTCGTGATGCTCCCCCTCCCCGACGACGAGGTCGCCGTCCAGCTCCAGAGGCTGGTGGATCAGTGTCGCCATGGCAACAACTACTGCAAACAAGTCCTCAGCCTGTACCAGCTCTCCAAGGTACCAGCCGGTCCACCACCTACTGCACATAGTCAGCGCCGTCAGTACTACAGGTCTGAATGTTTTCTGTCCGTCTGTCCCGGCCAGGAGCTGCAGTGCTCCTTCAGTCAGATCTGCGGGGAGGAACCTCGCTCGGTGCTGGAGAAGCTGCTGCTGTCGGACCAGCCGGAGCGCTTCAGGAAGGCTCAGGCCTTCATCAAGGCTCAGGGTCTCTCTGCAGACGCTGTGGCCGAGCTGGTCTCCTCCGCCGTGGCCCAGGCGCTGCTGGCCTCGGCCCAGGAGCTGCAGCCTGGTGAGATCAGGACCGCTGCAGTCTGCACGGGTTTTGATGAGTAGGCTATAAATGCTGTGGCACTGGTCAATGTTGTTTACTTGTTACTATAACAACAAACAAAATGGTAAATAAAAATACTTTTATAATGATACAGCACCAGAACTTCTACAGCACACTGGAGAGAAAACGACGTGTTCCCTGATTAAAAGCTGACATCAGTTATTCAGTTCAGATAATAAGTGTGTGTGTGTGTGTGTGTGTGTGTGTGTGTGTGTGCGTGTGTGTGTGCGTGCGTGCGTGCGTGTGTGTCTGTGTGTGTGTGTGTGTGTGCATGTGTGTGTGCATGCGTGTGTGCATGCGTGTGTGTGTTTCAGCAGAGAGGCAGGTCTTCAGGCCGTCGGAGGGCCGCGACGCGCTGGTCCAGCTCATCAAACTGTGTGACGATCCGAACCTGGTGGGAGTCAAACTGCTGGAGAACCTCAACACTGTCCCACTGCGAGACCTGAGCTGCAGTACGACACACACACACACACACACACACACACACACACACACACACACACACACACCAGGATTTATTAATAATGGATTATATGACTACATGTGACAGATGTGGGCAGGTGTGATGAAACCACATGACATTGTGAGTTCAGGCATTTTTCGACATTTTCTTGGATTCTCAGGGAACTATAATGACACTCAGTAGAGTGCATACCTCCGCCCCACTCACAATGTTTAAGAAAGTAAAATCAGCACCAAAAGTTAATGAAGTCCCTTCCTCCATCCAAGTTTGGTGGAAGTCCATTCAGTGGTGTTCGTCTGATGCTGCTGACAAACCAACAAACAAACAACACGTGAAGTCATTTCCTGTCATGACCAAAGCGTCCGTCCTTCTCTCTCCTGCAGTCGTAGAGCTGCTGGTCGTGGCTCATGACTGCTTCAGTCTCACCTGTAACATGGAGGGGATTGTCAGAGTGCTCCAGGCCGCCCGTCACCTCAGCCACACCTACCTCGCTCCAGGAGAGCACTACAGCCTGCTGGTAAGCCCCGCCCCTGATCCGCCCACTGACCCGCCCCCTGGTCCGCCCACTGAAAGGTCGCAGTCGTTCGCCTCAGACTCTGAATCCTCTGCAGAGGACGAACATCCACGTGATGTCTGACAGTGTGACAGGGCTGTGATATGTGTTCAGTGCCGGACGAACCCAAACCCGCTGATGGACCTTTTTCTGTCGTCACAAGATGTTTGTCTTCATATCGCACAGCCTGTAATTCATCAGAGATGTGACATCAGCTCAATGATGCTAAAAGCTTTTCTTCTTTTCTGTGTGTGTGTGTGTGTGTGTGTGTGTGTGTGTGTGTGTGTGTGTGTGTGCGTGCAGGTGCGTCTGCTGACAGGTATCGGCAGGTATAATGAGATGACATACGTCTTCGACCTGCTGCATCAGAACCATCGCTTCGAGATGCTGCTTAGGAAGAAAGTGGACACAGACAGAGGACAGGTGGACACGCGCACACACACACCCACACACGGACACGCACACACACACAAATAGGATATAACACGCAGCGTCCAGCGTCTTTTGTGTTTAGCCGCTCCGAGCGCTTCAGAGAACATCTGCCAGCCTCTCAGAAAGCTCTGCTGACGTCACTGAGGCTCTTCTTCCTTCTTCCTCGGTGATAATATTCACTGTATCTTGTCTCCTGTGGATGATGTCATCACATGTGAATCTATAAGAGTATTAGAAACTCTTTAACTTATTCTGCAAAGAAGCTTCGACTGAAGTGTCAGTTTTTAACAAGTTGTTGTGAAAAACAGAAAAGTGTTGTATTGTAAACGTTAAATAAGGTTCAGGAGGATCCAGTTTTCTCACCGTTTGAACTCACCTGAACGTTACAGTAGGACAACGTGTCTTCGCTCCGTCACCGCCCGCGCTGCCTCCACATTAAACCTGATCTCCTTCCTGTCGCAGAGCTCCAGCCTGAAGACGGCTCTGCTGGATTACTTGAAGCGCTGCCTCCCTGCAGACAGCGAGAAACACAACATGGTGGCGCTGTGTTTCAGCATGAGGCGGGAGATCGGAGAGAACCACGAGATGGCTGCCAGAACACAGCTGAAGATCATCGAGTCTCAGGCCTGGGGTGAGCACGAGAAGCAGCCTGACAGTCAAAGCACGTCCTCTCATTCAGCCACGCTGTAGATGATGTTTCTGAGCCTGAGTCTGTGACTTCTCTCTGAACAGTGGTGACTCCTGAGCTGAAGAGTTCACTGGTCAAAGTGTTGGGTCTGCTGAAGGACGCTGCAGAGAGCTTCTCCAAGGTACGTGAACCATCGAGTCTAAAGAAAGAAAACTATTTGAGATGAGCTTTCAGGTTCTGTCAGAATCTGGATCTGTGATTCTCCCGGTGTAGTTTTCTCTCCACCTCCGCCTACTTGTTAGCAGCTAGCTTATTATATTATATGTGTGTGTGTGTGTGTGTGTGTGTGTGTGTGTGTGTGTGTGTGTGTGTGTGCGTGTGTGTTTCCAGGACTCGTGCGTGCGTCAGGCGAGTCGTTGTGTTCGGACAGCTAAGCTTGTCGCTCTTCAGCTGCACTTCCTGAACCAGGGATCGGACCTGCGCGTCATCAACCTGCGACCTGCAGAGCTGCTGAACGCCGTCACGTCGCTGCCACGATGCTATCAGGTCAGTTCACGTGGTGACGGACACACAGTAGTTAACATACTTTAGGTTTAGCAGTGTGTTGCTAACGTGGCTAAAGACTCTCTTAATATTAATGAGCAGTTTTCTGAGACAAAGCCACACACAGCAACAAAAACATGAGAATTAAAACTTGGAACCAACAGGTTCTGTGAGGTTCTGACATTAATGATTCAGAACATGACTGATGACGTCAGTGCTCTGTGTCTGGCAGGTGTTTGTGGTGTCGGAGGCGTACAGCCACAGTCCAGACTGGGCAGAGATCTTGTACCAGAAGGTGATCCTGAAGGGAGACTTTGTTTACCTGGAGGAGCTCAAACGCCACCGCCCGCTGACCTCCAGCCTGTTCGAGGACATCTTCAAAAAGTAAGTGTGAAGCAGCGGCGCCGTCAGTGAACATCCTGAAAGAGTTTGATCTCATCTCACCTGTGTGTGTGTGTGTGTGTGTGTGTGTGTGTGTGTGTGTGTGTGTGTGTTTCAGGCTGGACGGCGCTCCCAGCAGCACCGCTCCCAACGTGAAGCGCCTGCTGACGCACTGCGATGATGTGTACAGCCGCTACAGGCTGGCCTACCAGCAGAACCTGTATGACGTCTCCAAATCGCTGCTGCAGGACGCCAAGACCTCCAGCTACCTGAACGACAGGCTGGCCAGCTGATCGACCGACTGACTGACTGCATGTCCGATAACAGAAATCCTGTCGATGTTTCGTACTTATTTATAAAAAAAACACAAAATTGTCTTCTGTCTTCTAACCTGTCTTCTGTGGAGATGAATTAAATCAGATAGAATGTAATTATCTTCTAACATAATCAACACCTGAATATAATCTGTTTCTATTAATAAACAACAAAGACAAATGAAATGTAAACTGTAATTTACTGCTCAGAGTCGAGATTTAAAAACCTTCACAACAGGATCTGATGACACTGTAGAGATTTACATTAAAAACACTTTATGAACAGTTTTGTATTTGATGTTTTTTGTCCCCGCTGGTCCTGGAGCTGTCGCTGCCGTCCTCATCACTGTTTTATCATATTAAATTTAATGTGTTTGACCGCAGCCGTGACAACATGCAGTTAGAGGGCGTAACACTTACTCAGAGAACTGAAGTTACATCCAGTAACTACCGGTTTACCTGCCGACGTCAACACAAACATGCAGAACGTACAAACAACAGTTGTTT
The DNA here is from genome assembly GCF_965226575.1 of Pagrus pagrus. Lineage (NCBI taxonomy): Eukaryota > Metazoa > Chordata > Actinopteri > Spariformes > Sparidae > Pagrus > Pagrus pagrus. The sequence continues at coordinate 1,337,158 of NC_140194.1, forward strand.
GTTGGGTCTTCTTATATTTTTGCGCTAACCGTTTTCCTTCTGTTTCCTCAACGAGAGTCGGCAGCGTAACAAACAGGATGTGCTTTAAAACTCAAGCTCACAGATGAGTCAGTACTAAGACCTGAACTTTTATTATGACTTCAGATCATTGTTTATTTTGCAGGTTAGCCTGTTGAACTTAGCGTTAGCACATTTTGCAGTTAATGTTGCTAGTGTCTATTAAAGCACGCTGGAGGACTGTTGGATTATTCAGCATTAAAGGACGGTCGAGAGAAACTGAACGTTAAACCTCCTTTGAAGACAATTAAAGTGACATCATGGAAATCTACATTCCCCCCCCCCCCCCATAGTTTCTGAGTGCAACACCACTGTCGTATATAAAAAAATCCCAGGTGTGTAAAGGTGTGCTCGGACCAAAGCCCAGGCAAATTATTTGTGTCTAAGTTACATATAAAGTCGATCATCAGATACGAAAAACAAGCGTCTATAACGCTGCGATCCTGAAGTTACATAGAGCAGAGACACTGAACCACCAACAAGATCCTGACGCTGTTAGTTTAAAGTAGAAAGTTACATAATGTTGCTTTAAGTAAAAGTAACACAATGAAGAAGTACTCAATTACAAGTAAAAGTCCTGCAGCAGCAAAATGTACTCAAATTAATTGAAAATGGCCCCAGAGTGTTTCATATGTCTATAAATTATTGGAGTACTGTTACTAATATATTGACATGCAGTCGCAGTAATTTAAAGGCACAGGATGATATTTCTGCCACTCGGGGTCCCTCAATCCAAACAGAAGTAAAGACGTACGTAGTGTGGGATTGTGCGACTTCCTTCCTCGCTCTCTGACTCCTGGAGGTCACAGACCAGATGAAACACCGATGACCTTTAAACTTGTGGATTTCTCTGGTTTGAACATCGTGAGATCATGTAAGTACACAACTCAACAGAATATATTACAGGTCCCGTTGTTTTTAGACTTTTTAACACAGAAATGCTCCGTATTTTATCTTTAATGTTGTTAAAGTGGAGCTCATCTTAATATCTTTCACTGTTCACTACTTTAATCTATAAAATGTAACATTTGATTCTTAATGTTAATTCTCTGCTCCTCCACCAGATGGCGGTCCAGGCTCAGTGTCTGACTACCTGATCAGAGCTGGAGGTGATCAGACTCCTGCTGTCAGATAATTGGACTCTTTGGACTTCAGACTGACGTAACAGTCACAAACCTGAGTGTTGACGTGCTGATGGCAGCTGCAGAGTTTAAACGTCTCAGTGCGACTCAACACAGGATCTCAGTGAGAAGATGTGAACTTCCAGCAGCTGAAGGAAAGAAACTCTTGTTTCTTTTTTTACTTCATCAGCTCTTTGTTAAAACCTCCTTCAGCTGTTAACAAGGTTTTCTGCAGTTGTAACTTGCTGAAGCTTGCAGATGCTCTTCTTTTATGTTTGGTGTGTGTGCTCGTTACAGCTGTAGGCAGCGCCGGTTAATAAGCTGCAGAGCCGAGGATGCTGGGAAACATCCTGAAATTAAAGCCATCTGTCTCTGGACAGCGACAAAACAGCTGCTATCAGGTAAACACACAACTGCAAAGTGATATTCTCAGTGACGTGTGTGTGTGATTACTTCACCAGGACTCACAGGAGATGAAACTCAGAGAAACTGAACAGAAAGACAAACAAGCTGCAGCTTCTCATTCTCTCTCTGTGAGCCGCCTGTTTATCAGCAGTAACGTCTCTAATAGAGAGTCATTAAGAAAACGATCTTATTATTCAGCTCTAATTAACAAATGAATCAGGAGTTTATGTCCCGCTCAGCAGAGCAGATCAACGGCTTCACACTGGAGACACACTTACTTATTTACTCTTCACCTTCTGACCTTTATATGAAGGACAAATAAAATGCATTTAATCTGCAACGAGACAACATGCATCTGCTTATTTAAAGGGACAGTTCACACAAAACTGAAAAATTCAGTCATCATCCTCCAGCACGCTAACCAGCTACAGCACTCTGTGGCTCAGAGGTGATAGTCTGATAGCTGGAGATGTAAACGCAGCCGGTTCACTACTGAGTCTGACAAGTCAACAAAATAATCTCTCTAAATGTGAAGAAAGGAAATATTTTGACTCCTATTTTCCTTCTAAACAGAAAAATACAACCGTCCACCGTCGGATGATGTCCGACTCTCTCTCTCTCTCTCTCTCTGTCTCTCTCTGTCCTCTCCTGTCGTGTCTTCTCGTCCCCGGAGTCATAGTCCTGGTCAGAGCTGCTGTAAATCACCTCTGTACTGTGTCCTCTGTCTTCACACTGACCTCCGTCACTCTCAGAGTTCAGTCCCGGTCTGCTGTCCACACGTCTTCACTGTGAGGCTGGTTGACTGATGTCCACTGAGCACAGTGACACACAAGTTACACCTTTAAAAACATAAAACAAGAAAAAGAAAACATAAAATGGCTCCATACAGCTCGTCTGGTGTAATCCAAGTCTCCTGAAGCCCTGACTTCCATAAAGTATTTGCAAAGATGTTAGTTACACCCTTGACGTGCGGTCGAGCTCGTGCACCCACTTCAGACGGGGTGTTAGCTTTTAGCTTAGCAGCTTAAAAAGGGTTTAAGTAACATCTTCTCAGATCAGTTTGGGATCTTCTGGGGACTTGGACTACAGCAGACGAGCTGTATGGAGACATTTGATGCTTTTTTGGTTGTTTATCCGTTTTAAAAAGTCTCCAGCTGCTTCAGGTGTTTAGCAGAATGCTGTAACTCTGTTTTGCTGCGAAGCTCCACAAATGTTCAGTCAGCATGAGGGGATGACTGAGTTTTCATTTTTTGGATGAACTGCTCGTTTTAATGATAATCCCAGTGTTTTAAACCAGTGCAGGTTTCCTCTTTTCTGCAACCTTCAGCTAAAAATATCAGTTTGCTCTCCGTCTTCTGCAGAAGCCGCTCGCTGCCGTTCAAAGACTGACAAAGAAACTTGAATTCGTCACATGAAGCGGGAAGTTTTCTTTTTTTTGGTTTTATCCTCATTTCCTTCTTCCAGAGTCGAGTGTTTTCATGTCGGAGCCGCTGTGTGTTTTCTGTCAGTCACCTGAGACTCTCACAGGAAGTCTCAGCCAGGAAAACACTCCTGCAAAAATAATGAGAAACAAGTGAATGTCAACACGTCTAATTACAGACTGGTGCTGCAGGGACGGGCAAAACTCAAGGGAAAGAGTTTTCCAAGATAAAGCAGACGCAGACGGAAATAAACTCTGAAGTGAAACAGTGAAACAGTGAAACAGTGAGGAGTGGTGACGGCATGAAACTAAAGAGACGTCACCAGGGCTCAGTGCAGCACCGCTAACACTCCTCACATCATTTTATATGATGATCACAGATTAAATACATCTTAATGACCAGACCTTTAGTGTGATTGGCTTCATTGGTGATGTAAATGAGTGACCACAGAGGGTCAGAGCTGACGGAAAGTTCACAGCTCAGTTAAAACATCAGCTGCTAAAGTTTCCTCCTGTTCGTACGAGCCGTTCATCAGATGGATCGAGAGGATCAAACTTTCCAATCCAGCCTTCTGCTTCCTGTCTCTGAACTTCAGCTCAGTGAAAACCAGTGAAAGTTTCACATGAGAGACACGACGCTGTGTCTCTTGATAAGTAATCATTATTTAATCAAACTTTAACGTTGATTGTTGCATCCCCAGTACGTATCTTTGGTCAGGTCCTAAGGAGACGACATCCGGGCTGCGAGATACGCTGATGATGTTTGACTTTATTTTCGGGTCCAATTTTCTTGTAATGAGCAACAAATGATCCTGTGACACTATTTTAATTAGACTCAGTCACACCTTCGAGGCCTGAAGCTTCACTAAACAAACTGATGAATGAGCAGTTGTCAGTTCAAACCATCTTTACTCCATCAGTGTGGAAACAGACAGAAGAGGACCAGCACCGTCACTTCTCTGAGGCAACGCGTCCCCAAGATGTTAGAAAATGTTAAAAACAAGCTTTAAAAGATTCCCCGATTAAATATTAAACGTCATGTGATTCAACATCTTCCCTACTCCGGGAGATTCTTGTATTTGTCTGAAGCGAGCGCCTCCCTGCAGAGGAGACGGCACTGACAGAAACACCAGCAGCTTCAGACGTGGCGCTGACGGACGGAGGCTGTTTGTTGGAGACGTTGTGTTTTGTGTCGTCAACACGAACACGTCGTGGTGCCGGCGTGTCTCTCTGAGCTGCAGCAGATCGTGATGACGGCTCAGAGTCTGAAGGTGTTTTCACAGCCTGGACCCGCCCGACCCGACCCGAGGCTGTTTGTCCCTCTGAGGTTTGTTTGTCAGCCCGTCCTGTTACGATCTATAATTCAGAGAGATGAGAACAAACAGACTTCTCCCAGCACAAAGGAAGATAAGAAAGGAAATCTACCTCCAATAATCAGGTGATTGGAGTTCAGAAGACAAATGAAGAAGCACATTTCTTCAATGACGTGTTTAAAATAACTCATATTTTTAGATGGTGTTTTTAATGACACCACAGTAAAGTGCAAGAAACAGCAGCCTCATGTTTGAATGAGTAAAAGCTGTTGTCATGAAGCTGTAAATGATCAGGGAAAAGTTCTTCAACTGTCGTCTCGTTGTCTTTCAGCCACGATCTCTTTATGTCTTTAATTCTGCACGTATCCGGTCATAAACAAATATTAAACACATTAAAAAGTTGATACCACTCACACGTCTAAAGAAAAGGAACATTTAACCAACTGAACCTGGAGCTTATTTATATTAAACCACAGTTCAGGTGATGGACGGAGGCAGCCGACACGCAGAGAGACCTCGTCCTCACCAGATGTCAGCGGGACGGAGAGCCGATCGGTGTCGGTGTGGATGGAGTCTGGTGGGAAGTGAGGCCACCGACCACAGAACAGGTGAGGTCCAGACATTTCTCTGCCCTGTGAGGTTCTGGAAGTTCTGCCACATTCATCGTGTGTCATGATTGTAACGTGTGTGTATGTTGATGCAAATCCACTTTCTGAGTCTGTGAATGTGAAACGATGAAGCGTGTGACTGAAGACATCAGACTGAAACCTTCCTCACATCATTACAATCGAAACGACGTGTTTCCATCTTGTTTTTTCTGCAGTGATTTAAAAGCACAGACTGTGAACTCACATCCACAAACTGTAACTATGAATAACACGCTTCATTTGCAGATTCTCCAGTGAAAAGTCGACTTGTGTCACGTGTCAGTTCTCTCAGATTATTCAGTCAGCAGTTTTGGCTTCAACACATTTATTTAAACTCTCTGAGTCCAGAAGCATTTTTTCATTTTCTAAAAAAAAAAACACCTCGTATGAAATAACAGACGTAGAGGACGGAGCCCGGCAGAGACACACGGAGCTCGAGACTCGCTGAGTGATGCTTTCAAGTGCTGAGCTTCAAACACCTAAAAATGGAAAAACATCAAATAAATCATTGGATTGTCCACCTTGTAGAGGACCACACACACACACACACACACACACACACACACACACACACACACACACACACACACACAGCATCCTCCTCCTCAGCTGCCGAATCTTCTCCTTTGGATGTTTTCGGGGGGGAGGAGCCTCCCCCACTCCCACTCAGAGCAATCCTCCATTGATCCTCCTCCCCCCCTCCCCCTCTCTCTCTCCCTCCCCCTTTCGCCCTCCCTCCCTCTCTCCCTCCTCCTCCCTCCCTCCCTCTCTCGCCCTCCCTCGCTCGCCCTCTCTCCGGTGTTGTCCACCGGTTCTGGAGGATCTCCGCTCAGTTTCTCGTCTCTGTGACTCACAGCTGCTGAGGATGGATGCTCGGATCTTCACGCTGCACGTCCTGACACTCTGCTGCCTCATTCACGGTAGGCTTAACACACACACACACACACACACACACACACACACACACACACACAGCTGTTCACTTACTTCACTTTGAACAGATGAACTCAGGATGAGAAACACACACTCTTTATCTCTGTTAGTGTGGAGCTGCTGGTCTTCTCAGTTCATCATCAACATGTTTAACGAGCTCACGCTGATGAGGAAGGTTCACTGTGGTTTCATTCACTGACTGTCAGCAGCAACAATCACAGAGGAGGAATAATAACTGTTTAGACGAAGGAGGGAAAGGTCAAAACTTCAGGAAATATTCTTTAAAGAAAAAGAGAAAAAGTCAGGAGATGTAGATGTGAAGGCTCTCTGATGGACAGAAGACGTGACAGCAGGCGTCTGTACAGAGGGTTAACCTTTCCTAATTATCTTAATAATCATAGTGATAATGATGATAACAGGTGTCTGTTGTGATTCAATGACTGTTTCATTTATTACGTGATAATAATGAGAGTAATACTGAAGGTGGAGCTCGTCGTATATCCAGAAAATCTGTTAAAGGAGACAAACAGCTGCTGGAGCTTCATTCAAAACATGTTTGGATGTAAAAGACACAGGAGGCAAAAAAACAAACAAAAAAAACTAAAATGTCAGACTCAGAGGAGCGTACGCATGTTGTCACCACAGATTTTTGAGTCTTCGCTTTAATAATCTCACGCCGTCCTCTCCCGTCCCGTGATGTTGTGAACCTGATCGTGTCCACGTCTGCAGGAGGGTCAGAGTCATAGAAGAGCTCTGTTACAGTGAATGTGACGGATGTTTACAGCAGGCGGTCACGTCTCTTTTCCAAATCAGTGGTTCAGATAATTAGACAGTTAAACTGGAGATTTATGAACAGACTGCTTAACAAACCAGTGATGACTGATAGACACCTGGTTGAACGGACGGGACGGCAGAGTCTTTAGTTTTGGTGACTTATTAACTAAACCTGTAGTTTTTTTATGACTGTGCTGCTGTTTGTTCTTTGGTTTATCTGAGTGTCTCATGAGAGTTTGACGGCCGGTTTATCTGCTGAAACAGGCAGAATACTAAACTGTAAATTAGCCGTAAGATGGTGAGAAACAGCCGGCACCTCAGTTTTGTCTCTGACCGAAGTCGGCACTCACCAGAGACTCTGCAGCTTTCTGTTATCCTGCAGCGCCTTTTATTGTCCCATCTCCTCTCTGCACGCTCATAAAGTAAAGAACATGGTGGATTTCAGCACCTCCATGTCTCGTTGCGACAGGCTGGAGTGAAGCTGAATCCACTTTTTTGAAACCCAAAAGTTTGAAAAACAGACTCTGAGAGCTCGCTGGCTCCGGCTGCTGTCTGCTGATGAACGTTAACGGAGCTGCTCATTGATCTGGTTGAGAAGTCGAGGTGAAGCGAGTCAGTTATATATGAAATAAAATAAAATAAAAATATGAAAGTCCAGCCCCGTACAGGCGTCATGAAGCAGCTACAGAGACCAGAACAGTTTTACGTACCAGGCTGTCAACATGTCGATTTCTGCAGTTTTTGCTCGTCAGCTTTCTCTTTCGAGCACCAGAGGCAGCCAACATCAGTTAGCATAGCTTAGCATAAAGGCTGGAAACAGGGAAAGGGCAAACCTGGCTCTGTCAAAAGGCACCAAAAAAAAATGAACGATGAACAACGCTCTCATTAGAGGAGGAGCTGAAGTCGACGACTTCTTGAGCTGTTGCTAGAAAACCATCTGACATTCTGGAGGTTTCTGGTCCGATAACCTGCATGAAACATCAGATAGTCACCTGAACTCTGCAGTGTTGGACGGATTCAACAAACAAGATATAAGGTGTTGGTCTGCAGCACCTGAGCAGGAAGACTTGATCTCCTTCCTGCTGGTTTCAGGCTTCAGATTATTTATCGTGCGTCTGCTCGTTCCCACTTTTTTTGAACATGTCTTCTTAGGAACGACACACCTTTGAACATTTAACTAATGTATGTTGGTATTTCTCAGATCAAAAGGAAAACCCTGTGATTTTAATATTTCTGTGTTGGGACATGAAAGCTGACAGTCTGCTGGTTTTATCTGCTGAGACTCGAGCAAACAGACAGGAGAGGTCTGGTTCAGCTGCTCCGTCTCCTCACCTCCTTTTTAAGGATTAAACTCAAACTTTTTCACTTTTATCATCAGAAGAGGTCGACTGAGCTTCGTTCAGTTCAGTGAAGGATGAACAGGCTCTGAGGTCACTGAGAGGACCGGTCAGAGGCAATAAACAGCTGCGTCACTACAAAAATAAAACGTGTTTGTGGGTTCCTCAAAGCTCATATAGACGTCATATCTTCAAATGCATCAAAATGTCTTAAAAGTAAATTAGTTGAGTTGAGTACTTTTAGTATCCTCAATGTTTCCAACAATGTTCAAACCAGAGAAGTTTAAACGGCGTCTGTAACTTCCAGGAGAGAGTCAGAGAGCGAGGACTTATTAAGCAGCATTGAATAACTTTTACAGACAATAAATCCAGTTTATCTTGAATATTGTTTGGAGCTCCTGTATTTCTTAGTCTCATTTTTTGTCAGCAGCTGAAGTCGTCACTGTTTTATTTCAGACACTGAACATTAAACACACATGAAACATGAAATGGACGCTGTAAATGAAAATGTGTCTGCTGGCTGGAACTCGTCCTCAGTATTTCAGATGTCTTGACAGTGACCCTGAGCTCAGGGACAGGACTGACAATGAGACGTCTTTCCTCTCACCCTCCTCCCCCACAGCTGGTCGGGTGTCACCGAGCACCCATCAGTCATCTTGATGAGCTTTCATCTCTACTCAGACTGATGCAACGCGTCCACAAAGCCTCCCGAGCCCCCGAACAGACAGCCACTCTGGGCTGTGTGGGATGAAAGGTGACAGTCGTGAGAGAAACCTGGAAAAACCTTTGATCGTTGATCCAAAACTGTGATCCTGGATCTCTGAGTGAGAACTGCTCACTGACAGCAGGGTTACATTCACCTGCACGCTTGTGTGTGAAAGGACCTTTTTACTTTAGTGTTAGTACTTGTGTTTGTGTTTGTGTTTGTGTTTGTGTTTGTCTTTGGTTCATTCATGTGCGGCTGTGACATCACATCTCCCTCCAGGCTTAAATACAGTATCTATCTATATAATCGCACACTTCATGAGAGCGCTGCAGGTGGACGACTGGAGCTGTTGTAGTGCAGTTATTCAACACAGCCTCAGTGATAGCACTTGCTTTCTCCTCTCTGTCTCTGTCTGCATGTTAGGACATATGATGACTTTTGGACGGTTATTAATGTTGTCTGGTCGTGGTTTGGTTTGGTTGAGGCACAGAAGCTACTTGGTGAGGTTTCAGAAAAGATCCTATTTTGGGTTAAAATGACGAAATTAGTTTTAAAAAGTTGAGTCATGTCACTTGGATCTGTGTTTTGACTTGATGAGAAAATCCCAAAAGGTTTTGCACAAAGTTCACATTTGTTTGCAGGTTTCCTCATTTCACTGTTGCTGTGTGGTTTCTGTAAACTGAAGGCAGAAGGTAGAAGTCAGTAACAGGATTAAACTCCTCCACCTGCACCAGTTTATGTTTGTGGCTTTCATCCAGAGCGACTGTCAGCTCCTGGATCAGTGACTTTACAAACAGTGTTTTCTGCCCACTGAACCGGCAAATTTGCAACACATATACATCCAGTAACTCTTCAGAGGACACATCTGTAGCTCCTGTACTCTTTACTGTAATAAAGCTGCTGTTAAATGTTAAATGTCCAGATGTTTGTCTCCAGGCTCCCTGCAGGGCGTCTACCAGCGGCGCCTCTACAAAGAACTGATGAGGAACTACAACCCGTTGGAGCGACCGGTCAGCAACGACTCCCACAGTCTCACCGTCCACTTCAGCTTCAGCCTGCTGCAGATCATGGATGTGGTGAGAACACACACACACACACACACACACACACACACACACACACACACACACACACACAAACCAAATCCATCCAGGTGTTTAATCAACCTTTGATTGGATGACGCAGATGATCTGAAGCGCCGCCCTGCTGCCGTTTGTGTCATCGCACATTCTGGGGTAAATTAGCCAAATGAAACCAAACCCAGGACCTCGTAAAAGAAGAAGAAGAGTTTCCTTAATATCACATCTGGCTGTAATACCCATGTGTCCACTTACTTTCGGCCATGTTTTGTAGATTTGGTGAGGAGAAAACAACAAAGTGCTCACAGAGAGCAGATCGTTGCTCTCAGCAGGACGCTGCAGCGCTTCACTCGCTCTAAGTTTTTATTGTTTGGTTCTCGAAAACGCTGCTCTGTGTGTGTGTGTGTGTGTGTGTGTGTGTGTGTGTGTGTGTGTGTGTGTGTGTGTGTGTGTGTAACCTACACAAACACACACACAGTGGTAGTGGTGCACAGTGTGGCACTGACTCACTATGGGAGAGCAGGGCAGCTCGACTCCTCTCATCCCCACTTCCACAGCATGTGACCACACACACACACACACACACACACACACACACACACACACACACACACACACACACACACACACAGCTGGTGGCTGTAGAGGCAGCTGGATATTGAACCTTTAAAACCTTCACGAGTCTCGACAGACTTTTTTCTGCAACTTTGAACAAAAACACTGTGAAACACTGAAAAGCGACAGTGAGAACTTCAGAAAGACATTTTCATCTCTGCGTGTGGTTCTGACTCTGCCTCCTGGTTCTGACTCTGCCTCCTGGTTCTGACTCTGCCTCCTGTTCTGACTCTGCCTCCTGGTTCTGACTCTGCCTCCTGGTTCTGACTCTGCCTCCTCGCTGATCAGAGATGATATTTGAAATAACTGACTGCAGCTTCTTTCTGCAAACAAGAACAGAGAAGAACATTTGAGGTCAACTTCGCCAAAACTTCATCAAGCAAAGGTTCAGAAACGTGCGTCCTGCGCCCTCAGTTCAGATGTAATGATGTATTCACAACATTCATCTTTTTCAGTTTTTTATCAGTTATACATGTAGGGTTAGGATTAGGTAACCCTGTAGGTCCAAGTCCGGACAGGATAGCGTCTGGGTCTGGACCCGGACAGCGGTCCCTCAAATCACCTTATCTTGTTGTCATCAGACATAACATCTAAACAACAATATACATAAAGTACAGTCAACACACTCATTAGTCACAGAGCTAATTAAACTCTGTCGTTGTTCCAGAACACAGAATAAACACCAGATATTCTGCGGGGGCTCGGTGGAGTTCTGGATCAATAGCAGTGACTCAGCCCGAACTTTACTTCTCTGCCTTCATCACCTCATTCACTTCTTAGTATTTATGAAGTAATTAGCTGCCGTCCAGATTAAGATGCTCAGTCGTTAGATTATATTAATACAGATCTATCAATAAGATAAGGTAGATTTCTTCTTGCATTATGAATTCATTTTTGCCGTTCCAAAACATATCCGGTTCAGCTGATATGCTGTCTGTATAAAAAAACCTTGGTACCCACATAAAATAAACACTTGTGAGATTTCTGCAGAGGTGTCGGCCTCAGTGGGTCGGAGTTAAATGAAGCTGGAGCATAAATACAGTATTTAATTCTCAGACTGAGTGAAGAAAACCTCAGCACATCATCTGAACCTTCCTTCTGTCAGGACTGATGTTAATAAACATTTCACTGAAGTTATTCATTCGATTTTAACACAAAACTGTTTTTGTCCTCGAGTCTGTAGAGTCTCAGCGAGCTGCACCTTTTTTATCGATTAATCTAACTATTATTTTTACTCGATTAATGTCAGAATGAATTTACCCCAAATAACATTTTAAAAGTTGTCATTTATATTTCAATATTCAATCATCTTCAATCATCAAGTTTTCCCCAACAGAAAACAGCCCAGTCTTCACTGGTAATCTGTGTAATCCTGATATACATTACGTTTGGGTGGGGACAAAAAGTAACTAGTAGTAGAAGTAACTAGTAACCGAACATCCTCTGCGTCGACGCAAGTTACATAAATCTGAGTTTTTACATAATCGATTACACAGATTACGTCGCACCAGCCCCGGTCTCAGCTGTTATAAATGCTACGATCACTAGCACCAGCTTCGTGGTTGTACTCCGTCTTTGTTTCTTTTGCTTTAGTTGCTTGTGTTTTGTTTAGGTAAAGAAGCTCCGTTACTCTCCAGACATCCACCGACACCTCTGATGTTTAATCCTCCTGGTCTCATTTAAATCATTAGTCTCAGATAAACCAGAGAATGGTGAGAAACATGTCAGCGATGTGATATTTTGCAGCAGACTCAGAAAATATCTTCCACCATTTGTCAAGTTCACGCTGTCGAATTCTGACATGAGGTGAATTTATTTGAGCTATTTTCACATTAAAATCCGAGTCTAGCCTTCTTTATTACTCATTACACGTCCCCCACGTCACCTTCTGCCTCGTTCATTTCCTTATTTCATCATCAAATATCATCAATTAATGTCCTAAGTTTTTAGTTTAATCCCTGCAGTCATTCTCTACTCGTCATCGCTCGTTCAGCCGGTTGATTTACAATCTGACTCACTCTTCTTCAGTATTCATCCTCATCCCTTCATGTGACACATCATTTTATCATTCCTCGCTCTCATGGTGTCTTTGTCTCGTCATTATCTGCGCTCATCTTGTTTATTGCCTCGTCTTCTTCTTCATCACGCAGACATGATCTGATTCATTTGAATCTCTGAGCTTCATCTATTTTCTGTTTCCATCGTTCATCACCAGCTCCTCCGTCATCACCAGCCCTGTAACTCATTACTTATTAAAATGAGCTGATGACACAGATTCAGATTGGGTGCAGAGGCAGTCGTCTCTCCGCTACCTGAGAATTTGGATCAGATTGTTCTCAGTGTTTCATTTTCTGATCTCAGGTGAGTCTTCACATCCGTTCAGCTCCTCCAGCATCTCCTCCTCCACAGTTTATTGTAGCTCATATATATCTAGTGTGGAGGCTGCAGGCTTTGTTAAAGGAGCCGAGTCCTCACAGCTGCTGTTTACTCCAAACTCAATTTCATGCTCAAATCAAATTAGTTCCGAAATATTAAAGCACGGAGACCAAACAGGGACGATCCAGCTCAGCAACAACAGGGATATTTCATGAGATGAGAAGGAATTCTCCTCCTAAGAGGAGAGAGAAGAGTCCAAACCTGAGGCTCTGAGAGCTAAAGAGGCTCCTGTGTTCAGTTCAGAGCGTCGTCTGTCCTAAGAGACTCGACTGGACGGTGACGACACCGCCTGCTGTCTGTTATCTTGCTCCTTCGCTGCAAACAGCAGCCATTTCGGTTTCACAACACTTACAGTGGATTTAACTTCCATTTGCACCTCGAACCATCAAATCCAAACCTCCATCTGAGTTTCATGTAGATCTGTTGCTGACAAACCAACCAAAACCAAACGGACACGGGGAAACATGACCTGCTTGTTGGAGATAATGTAAAAAAAGAGCGTCCGTATCTGTGATGAGATAAAACTGGTCCCGACTCCCCTGAAGTAACATCTGTTAACAGAACCTGGGAGGTTTCTGGCCTGTAAGCAGCAGCAGCGCTGGTGTTGGTTCAGTCCAGACCGTCTCAGCGTGTAGCAGCAGTGTGTCAGGAGGCTGTGAGCCGTTATCAGCTCGTATCATCTCAGCTGCTCAGCACAGTTTCACAGCTGCTGCTGTTTTGCCTCGCTGACTCTGAGTTTTATATCCAGACGAGAAGGTTTTCCTTTCCGGCTGGCCGGTCCGCTGCGTGGCTCCCAGGTGAGGCTGAGGTCTGAACAGAGCTGAACTGTGCTGCTGTGGTCGCTGCTGCCGCCGTGTCTCTGATGAAACTTTCCTGCGTCCCGTCGATTCCTTCTGCTGGAAACATGACTAACTGCATCATCTCTGTGCAGTGTGAAGGCATCTTTTATCAGCCAGGTGACCAATCAACACCATGGCCCGACGAGAGTGCTGCTTCACCAGAAACACACAAACGCCTTCGATCCAAAGTACAGCGAGGATGAGAGGGATCAACGGGGAACAACTGAAGTACTGAGTGTCACTGCTCTGCTGCACACCGGACCTCTCTGAGCCTGGTCGAGTTCTGTTCTGAGTCTTCACCACTGTGACATCAGATCAGTTTTCACTGGGTTTAGTTTCCATGCTGTCATAGTCACATATTCACAGAATCACTCCAGATTCATACAACTTTCAAAAAGCTTCATCCCCGTCTGGACACTGAACCAATGTAGATTAAATTAGACTTTTTTTGTCACTGATCAACAGAAGAAGAGCGTTTAACATCTATGATATCTACAAAATGATGTAATCACAGATAAATATACAAAGTGTTTGCAGTCGGGTGGGAGTTGATTCAGACGGCCACGACCGATCAGCGATGGATCGTTTGTCATGATTTCTAAACATGACTGATTTCTGAGAGCTGTCCTCACCAAAACCACAGATATGTCCAAACATTTGCTTTACATGCTCCGGTAAGGGTCAGGAAATGACAATAGCAGGACGTGTTTTCTCTTTGGATACACACGATATTGTCAGTAGATTCATTCACTGTTGAACTAACTGAAGGTCGGTGCATGAAGCCGTCGTAACGTTTACCTTTAATGTCTTTACCTTGGGAGAATCTCCTCCACCGTCGTTTACTCCTGCGAGCGCTCGGCCACCTGAGAATGTATTAACGGGCCGGACATTCATCAAACTGACATTATTCA